>NW_016908344.1:429077-437947 GCF_001483705.2 Eufriesea mexicana | reverse complement strand
AGCGCAACCTAACTCAGCCTAACGTTCCGCGGACACTCCTGCTCACCTCCCCATAGCCAGGCAGAATGTACTAGAGCAGAGTAGATAGCAAAAATCGAACACATTTCTGTCTATCGCACAAGTGACTTAGATATCCTAACGTAACCTAACCCAACCTAGCCTAACCAAACGTAGCCTAACCCAACATAACGTGCCGAAAACTCTATGGCCGGCCTTCCCATGGCCGTGCAATGCTTATTAGAGCACAGCAGAATGCAGAAATCGGCCGAACAGTGGTGTACAGCATAAAAGCCGAAGCTACCCTCTCCTAGCATAATTAAACGTCACTTAACCAAACGTAACGTAGCTCACACCAACGTACCGAGGACACTATTGCTGGCCTCCTGGCAGCCAAGGACAACATACCGGAGCACAGTAGAGCGCAGAAGTCCACCGAAAAACAGTGTATTACGTGTAAGTCTAGGATATCCTGTACAAACATAACCAAACGTAATATAACCGAACCCGGCATTACTATGCCTAACGTGCTGTGAGCACCATTGCCGGCCCCCAGAGCCGATCAGAGTATAGCAGACTACAAAAGAGCCAAGAAATCCACTTCGTTGCAGTGTACATGACAAGAGCCAAAAAGTCCGCACCTTACATGAGCACACCTAAGCAAACCAAACGTAGCCAAACTCAACATAACGACCAGAGACCAGTACTGCTAGCATACCCAGAGCCAAGCAGAACATTCTAGAGCAGAGTGGAGCGCAAGAATCCACGGCATTGCAGAGTATAGCGCAAAAGCCGAAGCTATCCCATCCTAACCTAACCGATAGCGACATAACCAAACGTAACCTAACACAATGTAACTTGCCACGACAGCTACTGATGGCCACCCAGAACCGAGCAGCACTTATCAAAGCACAATAGTGCGTAGAATCCCACCGAATAGCAGCGTATTGCGCAGAAGTCAAAATTACCCAGTCCTAACCAAACATATCGTGGCATATCAAACCTGGCCTTGCATAACCCAACGTATCGTGAGGACTATTGCTGACCTGCCAGAGCCAAGCAGAACATAGTAGAGGAGAACAGTGCTCAGCAACCAATAGAATAGCAGTGTATAGCATAAAAGGCAGAGCTGCCATATCCAAACCCAACAAAGCGAAATATAAACAAACGTAACATGTCTGATATTTATGTGCCGCGACCACTTTTGCTGGCACACTGAGGGGCAAGCAGAATATAGTTGAGCACAGTAGAGCCCAGTAATCCGCCATATAACAGTGTAGAGCATAAAGGTAGGAACTATATTTACCGAACTAAGACTAACGTGCCCTAACCAAACGTGACATAAACCAAACTAACGTGCCGAGACCTCTACCCCCCCCCCCCCAAAGCAAAACAGTAAATTAGAGCACAGAACATCGCCGAAATCCATTGAATCGCAGTGTATAGCGGAAAAGTCAAAGCTATGGGAATCTGACCATACTAACTAAACCTAACCAAACGTAGCATAACTCAACCTAACGTGGCGTGACCACTACTGCGATCCTCTCCAGATCCAAGTAGAATATACGGGGGCACAGCAGATGGCATAAATAGAACGCATTGCAGTATATAGCACTCAAGTCAGACACGCTTTGACCTATCCTGTCCCTACCTAACCTATCCAAATGTAGTGTAACGAAGCATGATGTGACGAGTCAAACATTTCTGGGCTCCCAGAGCCATGCACAGCATATTACAGCAGATTAGAGCGCAGATGACAACCGTATAGCAGTGAATAGGACAAAGGTCATAGTAGCCTATCCTAACCTAGCCAAGCGTAACACCACCAAACGTAGCATAACTCTACCTAACATGGCGAGACCATTGCTGGCCTCCACAGGTATAAGAAGAATGTACTAGAGCACAGTAGATTGCCGAAGCCCACCACAGTGCAGTATATGTCACAAAGGCAATAGATATCCTAACCAAACATGACCTAATCTAACATAAACAAACGCAGCACGATACAACATGACGTGACGCGACCACTGCACCTGGCATACCAATAGTCAAGCAGAATGTAGTAGAGCGCAGTAGTGTACATAAATCTACCGCATTGCAGTGAATAGCACAATAGCGCATAGATGTAGATCACAGGAACCAACAGGATAATGCTGTATAGCCGGAATGTCAAACCACCTTGACCATACATATCCTAGCATAATCCAGTCAAACGTAGCATAACTCAACATAACGTGCCGAGACCAATATCGCTAGCATTCCCATGGCTAAGCATAACTCATTGGAGCAGAGCAAAGCGCAGAAATACTCCGAAAAGCGGTGTATAACACGAAGGTGTAAGTCTACCTGACCGAGCTTAACAAAACCTAAGCAAACCAAACGTAAACTAACATAACCTTATATCCGAAACTACTATTGATGGCATCCACAGACCCAAGCAGCAAATATTACAACACAATGGAGCGCAGAAATCCGCGGAATAGCAGTGCACAGCAAAAAAGTCGAAGTAGCCGATCCTAATCTAGCCAAACGTAACATATCCAAATGTACCATATCTCAACCTATCATGGCGAGACCACTATTGCTGGCCCCCACGTGCTCAAGCATTATGTACTAAAGCATAGTAGTGCGCAGAAATTCACCGCATTCCAGTGAATAGCACAAGAGCCGTAAACGTCGTAACGTAACCTGGGCTATCCTATCCAACCAAAACGTAGCATAGCCCAACGTGACGCGCCGCGGCCACTACTCCTGGCCCCACCTGATCCAAGAAGAGTGTAGCAGAGCTCAGTAGATCACGGAAGCCCACCGAATAGCTGCGCGTAGCACAAAAGACGAAGTTGCTTATCCTAACCTATTCAAACGAAAGATAACCAAACGTAACCTACCTCAACCTAACATGACGAGACCACTAATGCTGGTATCCGCGAAGACAAGCAGTATGTACCAGGGCACAGCGGTGCGTAGAAACTCACCGCATTACAGTGAATAACACAATGGTCGAAGGTGTCCTAGCATAACCTGACCTAACCTAACCTAACCGGACGCAGCATACCTCAATATGACGTGCAGCGGCCACTGCTGCTGGCCTCCACATAGCACAACAGAATGTAGTAGAGCACCGTGCACCACAGAAATACACCGAATAACTGTGTGCAGCTCGAAAGTCAAAGTTGTCCTGACAATACTTTACCTAACCTAACATAACCAAACTTAACCTAGCTCAAACTAACGTGCCGCGAACTCTATTTCTCGCCTCCCCATAGTCAGGCAGAGTATGGTGTGGCAATGTAGAACGCACGAATGCTCCCAATACCGGTGACTGGCACAAAAGTCTGAGATATTCTATCCTAACATATCAAAAATTGTCATATGCAAACGTAGCCTAACTAAACCTACCGCGCCAGGACCACTATTGCTTGCCTCACCAGAGTCGAGCTGATCTAACTAGAGGACAGTATGGCGCGGATGTCCATAGAAACGAAGTGTATTGCGCAAAAGCCATATATACCCGGTCCTGACCCATGCTAACACAACCTAACCAAACGTAACCTACCTCAACCCAACGTGCCGCGGCCGCTATTGCTGGCCTCCCCAGGGCACAACCGAATTCAGACGAGCGCAGTCAATCCCAGAAACCCACCGAAAAGCAGTGTATAACACGAAAGTCGAAGTAACAGTTATCAGACCTAATACGACCCAAAGAAGCCAAACGTAATTTACCTCAACCTAGCGCGCCGAGACCAATATTGCTGGCACTCCGAAGGCCACGCATAACTCAGTAGAGCACGGTAGAGCGTAGGAGTGCTCGGAATAGCAGTGTATAGCACGAAAGTCTAAGCTACATGGTCGAGCTTAACCTAACCAGACCCAAGCAAACGTAAACTAACTAAGCCTAACGTGCCGCGACAACTGCCACCGGCCTCCACAACGCCTAGCAGAATATAGTAAAGCACAGTAGCGTACAGATGTCCACCAAATAACAATGTATAACATGAAGGTCAAAGCTATCCTAACCAAACTCAGCCTATCCTAACTTTACCAAACCTGACCGCACTCAACGTATCGTGCCGCGGCCGCTATTGCTCGCCTCCCGAGAGTCGAGCAGAGTATAGTAGAGCAATGCAGAGCGCGAGACTTCTCCAAATTGTGGTGTACAGCACAAAAGTCAAAGGAATCCTAACCGAGCCCTCCTAGCCTAACTCAACGAAACGTAACATAACTCAAGCTGACGTACCGGGAGTACCATCACCGGCCGCCTCAAAGCCAAGCAGCACATGTCTGAGCACTGTAGTGCGCAGAAATCCACCGAATAGCAGAGTGTGCCACAAAAGTCTAAGCCATTCTATCCTAACCTAACAGAACGTAACATAAGCAGACATACCTAGACTCAACCTAACATGACGAGACCTCGAATGCTGACCACCACAGGGACAATCAGAGTATACTAGAGCACTGTACTGCGCGGAAGTCCACAGCATTGCAGTGAATACCGCACAGGTCCAATGTATGCTAACATAACCTGACCTACCTAAACCTAACCAAACGTTGCGCAACTCAACAGAGCGAGACGAGACCATTATTGCAGGACCCCACAGGACCAAGCAGAGTATAGCAGAGAAAGTTCGAGCGCAAGAATCCACCGATCAGCAATACACGTCACGAAAGTTAAAGATAACCGGAACGATCTTGACATAACCTAATATAACCGAACGTAACATAACACAACCTAACGTGCCGGGACCACTGTTGCTGGCCTCGCCAGGGACAAGCAGAGGATATTGGAACTCAGTATAGCGTAGATGTCGGCGGATAGCAGTGTATGGCACAAATGCCTAAACTATCATATCCTAACCTCCCCAAACGTTACATAACCAAACGTGGCATAGCTCAAACTATACGGCCGAGGCCACAATTGTTCACCTACACAGAGACAAGAGGAATGTACCAGAGCACTGTATAGCGTAGAAATCCACCGCATTTCAGTGAGTAGCATAAAAGCCGTAGAAAACCTTGCACATCCTGCCTTAACCTAACCTAACCAAACGTGGCATAGCTCAAAATAACGTGTAGCGACCACTGCTCTTGGCCTCCACATAACCTAGCAGAATGTAGTAGAGCACAATAGGTAACTGAAATTCACCCAAATGCATTGTATACTACAAAAGTCGAAACCACCATATCCTAATATAACCAACATGACATAACTCAGACTAACGTACCCCGACCACCATTGCTGGCCTCCCGAGGGTCGAGCAGAGCTTACTAGAGGAGAGTAGGGCGCACAAATCCATAGAATCGTAAAATGTAAAGCGCAAAAGCCATACCTATCCAGACTTAACCCATGCTGACGTAACATAACCAAGTAACCAACCTCAACGTAACGTGCCGCGCCCGCTGCTGGTGGCTGTCCAAGCGATAAGCATAATGTAGTAGAGCACAGTATGGTGCAAGAATACTCCGAATATCAGTGTATAGCACGAAAGTCTAAGTTAATCTGCCGGTGCTAAGTCTAGCCTGATCCAACGAGGGGTAACAT
Organism: Eufriesea mexicana; assembly: GCF_001483705.2. Taxonomy (NCBI): domain Eukaryota; kingdom Metazoa; phylum Arthropoda; class Insecta; order Hymenoptera; family Apidae; genus Eufriesea; species Eufriesea mexicana. Next base: position 432,411 of record NW_016908344.1, on the reverse strand, counting down.
ATCTCAACCTAATATGACGAGACCACCATTGCTGGCCTCCACAAGGAAAAGCAGAAGGTGCTAGAGCACAGTAGCGCGCAGGAACACTCCGCATTGTAGAGAATCACACATGGGTTAGACATACCTTGACCTAACCTGACCCTACCTAACCTATCCAAACGTAGTGTAACTAAGCATGGCGTGACGAGACCAATATTTCTGACATTCCCTGGGCAAAGCAAATCATATTAGAGCCCATTAGGGGGCAGAAATCCAACGTGAAACGGGGAAGGACACAACAGCCAAAGTAGCCTATGCTAACCTAGCCAACTATAGAACATACAAACGTAGACAAACTCAACATTACACAATGAGACCACTCCTCGTGGCCTCCCCAGTGCCAAGAAGAACGTACTTGTGCGCAGCAGGGAGTAGAAGTCCACCGCAATGCAGTGTATAGCACAAAAGGCGTAGATATCCTGACCTAACATTCCTAACCTAACCAGACGAAACGTAACTTAACTCAAACTAACGTGCCGTGACCACTATTACTGGCCACTCCAGTGCCACGCACAGCATATTAGAGCACAATAGAGCGCGGAATACCACCGAATGGCAGTGTATATTACGAAAGTCAAAGCTAACATATCCTACTGCATCCTCACTTAATAAAACCAAGCGAAATGTAACTCAAACTAACGATCCCCGATGACTATTGATGGCCTCCCCATGGCTGACTAGAGCTTACTGGAGGACAGTAGGGCGCAGAAGACCATAGAATCGCAGTGTATAGCACAAAAGTGATATTTATCCAGACCTAGGCCAAGCTAGCATAACCTTACCACACGAAGACTACCATAACCACCTTGCCGCGGCCACAATTGCTGGCCACCCAGGGAGAAGTAGAATGAAGTAGAGCGCAGCCGAGCACAGAAATCCACCGAATATCAGTGTATAACACGGTAGTCATAGCTGACCTTACCGAACTTAGCCCAACCTAAACCAACCACAAGTAACCTAACACAATCTAACGTGCCGAGACCAATATTCCGGGCATTCCCATGGCTAGGCACATTATAGCAGAGCACAGTTCAGTGCAGAAATCCACCGAATAGCCGAGCATAGTAGGAAAGTCGAAGATAACCTGACCGAGCTTGACAAAACCTAACCTAACCAAAAGTAACATAACTCAACCTAATGTGCCGAGATCTCTATCGCTGGCGTCCCCAGAGCCAAGCAAAAGATACTAGGGCACAGTAGAACACAGCAATCCACTGAATAGCAGTGCACAGCGCAAAAGTCAAAGCTTACATGTTCTAGCCTATCCAAACTGACGAATCCTAGCGCAACATATCCCAACCAATCGTGCCGAGACCAATATTTCTACACATCCCAGAGCCAGACGGAACATGTGTGAGGAGAGCAGGGAACAGAAATCCATAGAATCGCAGTTAATAGCAGAACAGTCGAAGCCACCCTGTCCTAAGGTAACCGAAGGTAACACAACCGAACGTAGCGCAACCCAACGTAACGTGCAGCGAACACTACAGCTGGCCTCGCCAGGGCCAAGCAGATTATAGCGGAGCACAGCATATCGAAGAAATCCATCGAATAGCAGTTTAAAGTGCGAAAGCCATATGAACCCTATCCTAACCTAACCAAACTTAACGTAATCAAACTTAACATAGCTAAACCTAACGTGGCAAGACCTGTATTGCTGCTCTCCCCAGAGCCACACAGAACATATTGGAAGAGTGAAGAACGTAAAATTCTATAGAACCTCAGTGTATAGCACTTAAGTCGAAGCCATCCAAACCGAAATTAGCCCAACCTATTCCAACCAAACGTAACCAAACACAACCTAACGTGCCACGGCCAGTATTGCTGGCCTCTACAAAGTCGAGCACGGTATAGTAGAGCAGATTAGGGCGCAGAAATGCACAGAAGGGCAGTGTATAGCACAAAATCCAAAGCCGACGTGTCCTAACCTAACCAACCGTAACGTTGCTAAACTTAACCTATCACAACGTAACGTGCCGCGACCACCATTACCGGCCTCGCGAGAGCCAAGCAGAACATATTTGGGGAGAGCAGCGAGCAGAAGACCACTGCATACCAGTGTAGAGCGCAAAAACCGATGCTATCATGACCAACCCTAACCAATCATAACCTGACCAAACGTAATCCAACGCAACCTAACGCGCCGCAGCCACTACCCCTGACCTCCACACAGCACGGCAGAGGACGCTAGAGCACAGCAGAGCGCGAAAATCCAACAAATACCAGTTTGAAGCACAAAAGTCAAAGTTATCCTGTCCTGATGTAAACAGACCTAATATAACCAAACGTATCCTAACTAAACCTAACGTGCCGAGACCACCATTGCTGGTCTCCACAGACCCGAGCGTAAAATACTAAAGAAGAGAGGAGCACAGATATCCATATAACCGCTGTGTACAGCAGAAAATCGATGCTAACCATACCTAGCTCAAAGTAACTTAACCAAATCAAATGTAGCACAGCTCAACATAGCGGGACGCGACCACTATTGCTGGACTCCTCAGTGCACGTCACAATACAAAAGTGCCTCCCCAGGGACGAGTAGTGTGGAGCAGAGCAAGGTAGGGCACGGAAATCCACCGAACAGCAGTGTATATCACAAGAGTCAAAAGTATCGTTTAAAATCATAGCCAGACGTAACGCAATCAAATGTAACATAGCTCAACCCAACGTGCCGAGGCCAATATTGCTGCACTCCCTAGACAAAAGCAGCACATATTATGGGAGTTGCAGAGCTCAGAAATCCATATAACGGCAGTGCATTCGACTAAAGTCAAAGCTACCCTATCCTAACTTATCCAAACGTAACGCAGCCATTCGGACCACAACTTAAGCTATCGTGCCGAGACCAGTATTGCTTTCCTCCCCAGAGCCTAGGAGAGCATTCTAGAGCACAGTAGAGAGCAGAAATCCGCCGTATTGCATTATACAGCGCAAAAGTCAAGGATATCCGATAATTACATGACCCAACCTAGCCTAACCAAACGAAGCATAACTAGACCTATCGTGAAGAGGTCACTATTGTTGGACTCCCCAAGGCCAGACAGAACATACTAGAGAACACTAGAGCGCCGAAGCTCACCAAATTCCAGTGTATAGCTCAAAAGTCTGAAACATCCTAACAAAACCCAACCAAACGTAACCTAACCAAGCGTAACCGATCTCAGCCTAACGTGCCGCGACCACCATTTCTGGGATCCCCAGCGACTTGTAGAGTAGAGTACGGCAACGTTGATCCCATAAAAACCATCGAATAGCTGCGTATAGCACAAAAGTCAAAGCTACCATATACTCA
>NW_016908344.1:409729-428553 GCF_001483705.2 Eufriesea mexicana | reverse complement strand
CCCCCAGTGCCAAACAAAACATATTAGAGATCACTTGGTCGCAGAAACCCACCGATTTGCAGTGTATAGTACAGAAGTCAAAGTCATCCTAATGAAACATAGCCTAACCTGACATAACTAAGCTTAACCTAACTCAGACCAACGTGCCACGACCATCATTGCCGGCATCCCCAGGGCAAAGCAGAATATATGAGAGCATAGCCGTTCGTGGATGTCCAACGGAAAACAGTGTGCTGCATGAAGGTCAAAGACATGAAACCAAACTCGACCTAACCCAACCTATCCAAGCGTACCCTAAACCAACCTAACGTGCCGAGACCAATATTGCTGGCCTCGAATATCCAGGAAGAGCATACTATATCACACTAGAGCGCTGAAGACCGCTGAATATCAGTGTATAGCACAAAATACAACGATATCCTCTCCTAACCTAACCAAATGTAGCACAACCAAACGCAACCTAACTTAGCCTATATTGCCGCAATCACACTTGCCGGCTCCCAAGCACAGCCAAGCAGAACACATCATGGGAGGGTAGAGCACAGAGATAGTTATAATCTCAGTGTACAGCAGAAGAGTCAAAGCTAACCAATCCAAACACAAACAAACATAGCACACCCAAACGTAGCCTATCTCGACATAACGTGCGGCGACCACTGTTGCTGGCCTCCCCTGTGCAAAGCAGAGTAAAATAGATGGCAGGAGACAGCAGAAAGCCTCCAAATAGCGATATATATCACAAAGGTCAATGATATCCTACCGTAATCTGACCTAACTTTACCGAACCGAACGTAGAATACCTGAAACTAACTAGACGAGAGCTCTATTGCTGACTTCCACAGAGCCAAACAGAATACATAGAGCACAGCAGAGGGGAGAAAGTGACCGCATATCCGTGTTTAGCACAAAAGTCGAAGCCGGCATAACCAAACCGTACGTAACCTAACCTAACCACGCGTTACCTATCTCAACCTATCTTCCCACGGCAGCCATTGCTGGCCTCCCAGGGGTTGACTGGAGTATAGTAGAGCAACGAAGAGAGCATAAATCCACCAAACATCAGTGTATAGCTCTAAAGTGAGAGACATCCTATCCTAACTTGACATAACGTAACATATACAAACGAACCTAATTCAACCTAACGTGCCTACACCATCATTGCTTACCTCCCCAGAGACAAGCACAATTTATTAGCGCACAGTAGACCGCAGAAAGCCACTAAAATGCAGTGCCCTCGCAAAAGGGTCAGAGGTAACTTAAGCTAACCTTACCTATCCAAACCTAATCAAACGTAGACTGACTGAACATAACGTGCCGCGAGAACTATTGCTGGCATTCCCGGAGTCCAGGAGAGCATAGTAGAGCACAGCAGCGCGCCGAAATCCACCGAAAAACAGTGTTTACAACGAAAGCCATATCTATCCAGACATATCAAAGCAAACACAACCAAACCTAACGCACGCTAACTCAACCTGTCGCCCAGGTGCCACTATTACTGGCCTTCCCGGAGTAGATCGTAGAAATCCACCAAATAGCAGTCTATATCTCAAAAGTGATAACGACCCGGTCCTAATCCAACCAATCGTAACCTAACCAAATCTAACCAAACTGGACGAATCGTGCCGCCAACGCTATTGCTGGACTCCCCAGAGCCAAGGAGAACATATTAGAGGAGAGTAGTGCGCAGAAATCCATAGAAATGCATTGTACAGCAGAAAAGTCAATGATATCTGAACCTAACCCAATCTAACATAACCTAACCTAACGCGCCAAGCACACCGAAACGTCCCGCGACCACTATTTCCGGCCTCCCTAGGGTCCAGCAGATTAGAGTGAAGCACAGCGGAGGGAATGAATCCACCGAATATCAGTGTATGGCACGAAAGTCAAAGCTACCCTTACCAAATCAGACCTAACCTGACCAAACAGAACGTAGAATAACTAAACTATCGAACCCAGACCTCTATTGCTGGCATCCCGAGAGCCTTATAGAATATGTTAGAGCGCAGTGAAGCGCAGAGGTTCATCGAGAAGCAGTGTGTATCACAAAAGTCAATACTATCCTCTCCTAACGTGGCCAAACGTAACACAACCGACCGTAAATTGTCGCATCCTGGGGTGCCGCGACCACCATTGCTGGCACCACGAGAGCCTGGCAGAGCATATCTGAGCAATGTAGGACGTTGAAATAAACAGAATAGCAGCGTGTAGCACAAAAGTAAAAGCTATCCCAGCCAAACCTAACCAATCCGTGCATAACCAGACGTAACATAAGCCAACCTAACCTGCTGCGACCACAATTTCTGGCGCTCAAAGACACAAGCAGAATGTGGTAGTGCACAGAAGGGCGCATATGTCAATAGGATAGTGGTGTGTAGCGCAAAAGTCATAGCTATCCTGACACAACAAAATGTAGCCTGACATAACCAAACGTAATCTATCTCAACCTATCGTGCGGCGACCACTATAGCCGGCCTCCCGAGAGTCGAGCAGAGTGGAGTAGGGCAGTGTAGAGCTTTGCACTTCAGTGCGGCGGGTATCTGTGCTCTACTGTGCTCTTGTATATTCTGCTCGGCACTGGGGATAAAAGCAGTTGTGGCCTCGGCACGTTTGGTTGAGCTCAGCAACGTTCGGTTATGTTACGTTTGGTTAGGTAAGGGTAAGATAGCTTTGACTTTTTGCTATACACATCTATATGTTGAATTTCTGCACTCTACTGCGCTCTAGTATGATCTGCTTGGCTCTGGGGAGGCCAGAAATAGCGGTCGTGTCTGGTTTGGTCGGGTTACGTTACTTTCGGTTATGTTATGTTTGCTCATTTATGGTCAGGGTGGCTTTGACTTTTGTGCCATACACTGCTATTCGGTGGATTTCTGCGTTCTGCTGTACTCTAGTGTATTCTGCTTGACTATGGGGATGCCAGTAGTATTGGTCTCGCCACGTTAGACTGATTTATGCTGCGTTTGGTTATGTTATGTTTGGTTAGGTTAGGACATGGTAGCTGCGACTTTTGTGCTGCTCGCTGCAATTCCGTGGATTTCTGCGCTCTGCTGGGCTCTAATATTCTCTGCTTGTCTCTGGGGAGGACAGCAACAGTGGTCTCGGCACGTTAGGTTGAACTAGATTACGTTTTGTTAGTTTTCTTAGCAAACACTGTTTTTCGGTGGATTTCTGCGCTCTAGTCTGCTCTACTATACTCTGCTTGACTGTGGGAATGCCAGCAGTGGTGGTAGCTACACGTTAGGTTGAGTTATGATATGTTTGGATATGCTATGGTTGGTTAGGTTTGGCTAAGATAGCTCCGACTTTTGTGCTACACACTGCTCCTCGGCGGATTTCTGTGCATAACTGTGATCAAGTATGCTCTGCTTTGCTCTGGGAAAGCCAGCGACAGTGGCCGCCGCGCGTTAGGTTGACTTAGGTTATGTTTGGTTAGGTTAAGATGGCATGGTTAGTGTTTGGGTGCCTTTGACATTTTTGGCACAGACTGTTATGTGGAGCGTTTCTGCTCCCTTCTCTGCTCTACTATACTGTGCACGACTCTGGTGAAGATAGTAATTGTGGTCTCGGCACGTTAGGTTCAGCGACGCTACGTTTGCTTATGCTAGGTTTGCTTAGTGTAGGAGGGGATAGTTTCGACTTTTGTGCTAGGCGCCGCTTTTCGGTGTATTTCTGCACCCTACTGTGGTATAACTCGCTCTTCTTGGCCCTGGAAGGCCAGCAGTTGTGGTCTCGCCACGTTGGGCAGAGTTTTTTGCGTTTATTTATGTTACGTTTGGTATGGTTGGGACATAGCAGCTTTGACTTTTGTGCTATACAATGCATTCGGTGGATTTCCACGCACTACTGAGATCTAGTATGCTCTGCTTGGCTCTGGGGAAGCCAGTAGTAGTGTTTTCGGCACAATATGTTGAGATATGGTACATTTGGCTAGGTAATGATATCTGTGGTTAGATTCGTGTAGCTCCGATTTTTCTGCTACGCACTGCGATTCTATGGATCCCTGCGCTCTAGTATGCTCTATTATGCTCTGCTACGCTCTGTGGAGGCAAGCAATATTGGTCGCTGCACGCTAGGTTGTGTTAGTTTATGTTTGGCATGGTTGGGTTACGTTGGGTTATGTTAGGATAGCTTTGACTTATGTGCCTAATACTGATAATCTATGGCCTTCTGTGCTCTACTGCGCTCTATAATATTCTGCTGTCCCTGGGGAATCCAGCAATAGTGGTCGCGGCACGTTAGGTTGAAATAGGTTACGTTTGGCTTTATTACAGTTGGTAAGGTTAGAAGAGTATGGCATTGACTTTTGTGCTATGCACTGCAGTTCGGCGGATTTCTGCGCTCCACTGTGATCCGTTTATTTCACCTTGGCTTTGGGAAGAGTAGCAATTGCGGTTTGGCATGTTATGCTGGGATAGGCTACGTTTGGTTAGGTTACCTTAGGTCAGGTTAGGTTAGGATATCTTTTACTTTTGTGTCTCAAACTGCAACGCCGCTTATTTCTGTGCTCTACGGTGCTGCAGTATATTTTGCTTGGCACTTGGGATGACAGCAGTAGCAGTTTCGGTCGGTTAGTTGAAGTTAGATTTCGTTCCGCTATGCTATGTTTGGCTATGTTAGCCTAGGACAGCTGTGACGTTTGCGCTATGCACTGATTTTCGGTGGATTCCTGCGCACTACTGCTATCTCATATGCTCTGCCCTGCTTCGGGGAGGCCAGAAATTGTGGCCGCTGCACTTTGGGTTGATTTAGTTTACGTTTCGTGATGTTACGATTGGTTAGGTTAGGAGAGGGTAGCTTTGACTTTGTGCTATACACCGCTGTTTCGTGGATTTCGGCGGTCCACAGTTATTTGATACGTTCAGCTTGGCTCTGGGAGATAACGCAGTGGTTGTCTCGGAAACATGCGCCTGGTTAGGCAACGTTTGTGTGGTTTAGCTTAGGTCGAGTTAGGTTGCGGTATCTGTACTTTTGTGATTTGCTCTACATCGCCGCGGATTTCTGTGATCTACTGTGCTCCAGTATATTCTGCTTTGCTCTGGCGAGGACAGAGATAGTGGTGGAGGTAGGTTAGGTGGAGTTAGGTTACGCCGGCTTATGCTATGTTTGGTTATGTTACGCTAGGACAGCCGTGACTTTTGAGCTATACACGGCTATTCGGTGGATTTTTTTGCGGTCTACTGTGATCTTATATGCTCTGGTTTACTCTGGGGATGCCAGACACTGTGGCCGCGTCGCATTTTGTAGGGTTAGGTTATGTTTGGTTAGATTTGGCTTGTGTTGGTTAGGACATGATGCCTTTGGCTTTTGTTTTGTACACTGAAATGCGTCGGACTTCTGCGCTCTACGGTGCTCTAATATGTTCTGCTTGGCACTGGGGAGGCCAAAAATGTTGGTCTCTGCTCGCTGAGCTTAGTCAGTCAAGGTTTGGTTAGGTTACGGTATGTCGCGTTCGGTGGTTATATATTCGTCATTTGCGGCATATGCTACTGTTTGGTGGCTCTCTGCGCCCCACTGTGCCCTAGTGTATTCTGCTTGGCTGAAGGGATTGCAGAAATAGTGGTCACGGCACGTTACGTTAGGTTCAGGTGGGTATCATCATATTACGTTTGAAGAGGCGTGGAAAGGATAGCCTTGACTTTTGCGCTGTACACTGCAATACGGTGGGCTTCTGTGATCTACATTGCTCTACTGTTCTCTGCTTGACTCTGGGGAGGCCAGCAATCGTGGTTTCGACACGTTAGCTTGATTTAGGCTACGTTTGATTAGGTTGCATTAACTTGGGTCAGGTTTGCATAGCATTGACTTTCGTGGTATACACTGCTGTTCGGGGGACTTCTGCTCTCCAGTGTGCTCCAATATTCTCTGCTTGTCTCTGGGGAGGCGAGCGGTAGTGGTCGCTGCAAGATAGGTTAGGTTACGCTACGTAAGGGATTGTTACGGTTTGTTAGGTGAGGAGAGGGTAGCCGACGTTTGTGCCATACACGGATATTCGGAGGTTTGCTGTGCTCTACTGTGATCTCGTATGTTCAGCTTTGCTATGGGAAAGACAGCAATAGTTGTCTCAGCACGTTATGATGGGTCATGCTACGTATGTTTGGATTCGGTTTGGTCTGGATCGGTCAGGATATCTTTGACTTTTGCGCTGTACACTGCTATTTGGTGCCTCTCTGCTCTCTAGTGTGCTATGTTATATTTCGCTTGTCCCTGGGGAAGCCAGCAATAGTGGTCACTGTTGCTTTACGCAACATAACTCAATCCTACGTGACGAGGCCACTGTTGCCGTCATACCCATTAACAAGCAGAATATAGTAGGACAAAGATGAACGCAGGTACCCACCGGATAGCAGTGTTTAGCATGAATATCATAGCAATACTTGCCGAACTTAGCCTGACCTACCCTAGCCAAACGTCACATAACTCGACTTTATGTGCCGAGGCCTATATTTATGGCCTCCGCAGAGACAAGCAGAAAATATTAGAGCACTCTAGTGCGCCGAAATCCACCGAATCGCCCTGTGTAGCGCAAAAGTCAAAGCTATCATATCCTAACCTAACCAAACTGAACATACCTGAACGTAACCGAATTCAGCATAACTTGCCGAGGACAATATTTCTGGCCTCCGCGGATCCAAGCGGATTATTCTAGAGCACAGTGGAACGCAGAAATCCATCGGATAACAGTGTATAGCACATAAGTAGAAGATAACATGACATAAACTAACTTAACCTATCCTAATAGAACGTATCCTAACTAAACGTAACGCGCCGGGGCCAATGTCGCTGGCCATCTCAGAGCCAAGCAGAACATATTAGCGCAAAGCAGAACGCAAATATCCACCGATTTGCAGTGTATAATACAAAAGTCGAAGCCATACTAACCAAGCGTAGCCTAACATAACCAAACGTAACCTATTAAAACCTATTTTACCGCGACCACTATTGCTGGCCTCCCCAGGGCCATGCGGAACATAGTAGCAGAGAGTTGGTCGCATAAATCCATATAATCGCAGTGCATAGCAGAAAAGTCGAAGCCATCGAAACCCTCCCCATGCTAACATAAACTATCCAAACGTAACCTGAAACAACTTAACATGCCGCGCCCTGTATTTGAAGGCTCCCCAGAGCAAAGCAGGACATATTAGAGCACAGCAGAGCGGAGAAATCCACCGAAGAGTAGTATGCAACTCAAAAGTCGAAGGCACCCTATCCTAGCCTAACTAATCGTAACACTACCAAACGCAAGCTCACGGAAACAAAAGTGCCGCCACCACTATTGCTGGCCTCCCCTGATCCTAACAGAACATACTACAGGAAACTAGGGCGCAGAAACCCTTAGGATTGCAGTGTACAGCGGAAAGTACAAAGATATCCAAACCTAACCCAAGCTAACCTAACCTAACTTATCGTAGCAAAACTCAACGCAACATGCCAGGACGACCACTACTGGTCTCCCCAGGGTCTCGCAGATTAGGGTAGAGCGCAGTGGGTAGCAGGTATCAACCTAATAGCTGTGTACAGAACGAAAGTCAAAGTTATGCTCTCCTAACATAAACAAACGTAACATAGCCAAACACAGCCTAACATAACCTAACGTGCCTGGACCACTATTGCTGGCCTCCACTCCGACGCGCTGAACATGTTACAGGATAGTGGAGCGCAGAAGTCAATAGAATGGCAATGATGGCAATGTATACCCGAAAAGTCAAATCCATCCAAACCGAACACAGACTAACCTTCCATAGCCGAGCGTAACCTAACCAAACCTAACGTGCCGAGATCAAAATTGCTGGCTTTTCTAGAGGCACGCAGAGCATATCAGAGCACAGTAGAGCGTTGAAATCGATCGCATTGCAATGCGCAGGGCAAAAATCAGAGATTCCCTGACCAAACCTAACCTAAAGTACCAAACCTAACCTAACCTAACCTAACCACACGAAACTTCACCCAAACAGTCCTGCTGGCATCCCCAGATCCAAGTAGAATATACTAGAGCATGTAGAGCGCAGGAATCCACGGCATTGCAGTGACCAGCACAGAAGCCGTAGACATCCTGATCAAAACCAAACCTATCCTAGCATAATGAAACGAAGCATAGCTGCACAGAACGTGCTGCGACCACTCCTCCTGGCCTCGCCAGGCCCAAGCGTAATGTGGTAGACCTGGGTGGACCACAGAAGTCCACCAGATAACAGTGTATAGCACGAAAGTCAAAGGTATCCTAACCTAACCTAGCCAAACGTAACATAACTCAACCTATCGTGCCGAGAACACCGTTACTGACCACCCCAGTGCCAATCAGAGCATATTAGGGAACTCCAGATCGCAGAAAACCGTGGAATAGCCGTGCATACCACAGAAGTCAAAGTAGCATACCCTAACTGAGCCAAACGTGACGAAACGTAGCTTAGTCCAACGTAACATGACGAGACCACTGTTCCTGCCTTCACCAGAGTCAAGCCGAATGTACTAGGGCGTAGTAGAGCGCAGAAATGCGCCGCATTGCAGTGAATAGCACAAAAGGCGAACATGTCCTGAATTAACCTGACCCAGCCAAACCTAACTGAACGTAACCTAACAAAACATAACGTGCCGAGAGCACCATTGCTGGCCACAACAGAGCCAAGCAGAGCATGCTAGGGCACACTGGAGCGCAGAAGTCCGCCGAATAGCAATGTATAGCACAAAAGTCAAAGATACTCTGCTCTAATATACCCAATCTTGGCATAAACAAACGTAACATAACTCATCATAACGCAACACGGCCACTGATGCTGGCCTCCACAGAGACAAGCAGAATGTACTTGAGCACATCACAGCGCAGGAATCGGCTGCATTGCAGTGAATGGCACAAGAGTCGATGGCATCCTAACATAACCTGACCTAACCTAACCTAACCGAGCCTAGCGTAACGCAACGGTGCGTGCCGCGACCACTGCTGCCGGACTCCACAGAGCTAGCCAGAATCCAGTAGAGCACAGTTGATCACTTGATCCCGCCGTGTAATAGATTATAGCACAAAGGTCGTAGTCACCTTAACCAAACATAACATAACATAACATAGTCAAGCGTAGCCTAGCACAACATAAAGAGCAGCGAATACTGCTGTCCTCCCCAGGGCCAAGCGGAATATAGTAGAGCACGCTCGAGTGATGGAATCCTCCGAATATCATTGTATAGAGCCAAAGTCGGAGATAACCTGACCGACCTTGACACAACCTAACAAACCTAAGGTAACGTAACACCACCTAACGCGCTGAGATCACTATCGCTGGATTCCCCAGAGTCAGGCAGAGCAGAATGGAGCACATTAGAGTGCAGAAGGCCACCGAGTAGCAGTGTGTAGCACAAATGTCTAAGTAGCCTATCCTAACCTAGCCAAACGTAATGCACACAAACGTAGCCTAACGAAACCTAACATTACGAGACCACTGCTGCTGGCCTCGGCAGAGACAAGCAGAATGTACTAGAGCACAGTAGTGCCCAGAAATCAACCGCATTGCAGTGAACAGAACAAAGGTCTGAACTATCCTTTCCTAACCTCACCAAACGCAACTTATCCATACGTAACACATCTCTCCCTAACATGACGAGACCACTATTGCTGGTCTCCACAGTGACAAGCAGAATGTACGCGAGCACGTTAGTGCGCAGAAATTAATCGCATTGCAGTGATCAGCACATGTGTCTTAGGTCTCCTTACTTAACCCGACCGAACCTAACCGAACCAAACGTAACGTAATCCAACAGAACGTGCCGCGACCACTGCTGCCGGTCTCCACAGAGCCAAGCAGAAAATACTAGAGTACAGCAGAGCACAGTATTCCACCGCAATGCAGAATATACCAGAAAAGTCACACACACCCTGACCTAAATTGGTCTGACCTAAGCAAGCCAAGCGTAACCTAACCCAAGCTAATTCGCCATTACCACTGACTCACGCCTCCACAGAATCGAGCAGAGTATAGTAGAGCAATGTAGAGCGCAAGAATCGTCCGAGTATCAGTGTAAAGCGCAAAAGTCAAGGAAATCCTAACCGAACGTTCCGAGCCGATCCTAACGGAACGAGACATAACTCAACCTAACGTGCCAAGACCACTGCTACTGGACATTACAGGGCCAGGCAGAACATACTAGAGCATAGTGGAGCGCAAAAATTCGCCGAATAGCAGTGCACAGCACAACAGTCAAAGCCATACTTGCCAAATATGTTATAACCTGACCTAACCAAGCATTGCCTAGAAGAACCTATCATGCCGCGACCACCATTGCGGGCCTCCGCAGTGCCAAGCAGAATATACTGGAGCATAGTAGAACGTAGAAATCCCCCGAACTGCATTCCATAACACAAAAGGCAAAGGTATCCTTGCCAAACCTAACCTAACCTAAACTATACTAACGTAACGTAGCCCAACCTAACGAGCCGCGACCACTATTGCTGGCGTTCTCAGAGCGAAACGGGATATAGTTGAGCACCGCAGATCACAGGAATCCACCGGAAAACACTGTATGGCTCGAAAGTCAGAGCAATCCTCATCAAACTTAACCTAACCTAAACTAACCAAACATAATATAACTCAACCTAAAGTGACACGGTCACAATCGCTCGCCTCCCTAGAGACGGGCACAGCATATTAGAGCAATGTGGAGTTCACACATTCACCGAGCAGCAGTGCATAGCACAAAAGACAAAGAAATCCTGACCAAGCCTTCCGAACACAACCCAGCGAAATCTAACATGACTAAAACAAAGTGCAGAGACCACCATTACAGGCCACCCCAGAGACTGGTCGAACATATTAGAGAACAGTAGATGGCAGAGGTCAACCCACTAGCAGCGTACGGCAAAAAAGCCTGAGCTATTCTACCCTAATCTTACCAATCGTGGCATATGCAAACGTAGATAAGATCAACCTATCGTGCCGAGACCTATATCGCTGGCCTCCCCAGAGGCCAGCAAAAAGTAATAGAGCACGGCAGAGCGCACACATCCACGGAATATTAGTGTACAGCACAAAAGTCAAAGCAGCCTATCCTAACCCAACCAATCGTAGCAAAGCCAATCGTATCCTAAATCTACCTACCATACCGCGACCACAATTGCTGGCCTCCGCAGGGCCAAGCAGAGCATATTAGAGCAATGTAGAGAGCAGAAATCCACTGAATAGCGGTGTATAACACAAAAGTCAATCCTCTCCTTTCCTAACCTAGCCAATCGTAGCAGAATGAAACGTAACCTAACTCAAACTAACGTGACGCGACGATTATTACTGGCCTCCCAAGAGGCTGGCAGAGTATAGTGGAGCAACGTAGAGCGCAGAAATTCCCGAAGAGCAGTGTATGCCACAAAAGACAAAGCTATCCCGTCCTAACCTCTCCAAACGTAACACAAACGAACGTAGCATAACTTATCCTAAGGCGCCGAGACCACTATTGCATGCTTCCCTAGGGCCACGCAGTATACACTAGAGCACGGTAGGTCGCAGAAAGCCACCGAGGGGCTGTGTACAGAACAAAAGTTGAAACCATCCATGCGAAACACTACTTAACCTAACCTAAGCAAACGCTACCTAACTGAAAATATCGTGCCGTGACCACTACTGCTGACCACCAAAGAGTCAAGCAGCTCAGGTTAGGGGAGAGCAGAGTTCAGAAATCCATAGAAACACAGTGTACAGACGAAGGTCATGGCTATCTCAACAGAACTATACCTAGCCTAACCTCGCAAATGTAACATAATAGTGATCGCGGCAAGTTGCGCTTGGTTAGGTTAGGTTAGATATTGTTTGGTCAGGTTGCCTTAGTCTTTTACGCTATGCACAGCAATGCGGCCGATTTCTTCGCTCTGCTGTGCTCTTGCAAATTCTGCCCGCCTCTGTGGGTGCCAGCAATAGTGGACACCTCATGTTAAGTTTGGTTTGCTTACGTTTGGTTAGGTTAGGATAGGATAGATCCGGCTTTTATGCTATACACAGCTGTTCGGTGGATTTCTGCGCTCTACTGTGCTATAATACGATCTGATTAGCTCAGGGATGCCAGCTATAGTGGTCTCAGCAAGCTAGGTTGAGTTAGGTTACGTTTTGATGGGCTAGGCTTGTCTGGGTTGAGTTGGGATAGCATTGATATTCTTGCTATAAATTGCCATCCTTTTGACCTCTGCGCTCCGCTCTCCTTTAATATTTTCTGCATGGCGTTTGGGAGGCCAGCATATTGGTCTCGGCCCGTTGGGATCATTTAGTCTACATTTGGTTGGGTTATGTTAGGTATGGTAAGGTAAAGGTATCTTTGACGTTTGTTCTATTCGCTGCTATTTGGTGGCCGCCAGCGCTCTGCTATGCTCTAATGTGTTCTGCATGGCTCTGCGGATACCAGTAATAGTGGTCTCGGTACATTACGTTAAGTTATGTTACGATTGGCTTTATTACGTTTCGATAGGATAGGGTTGGATTGCTTCGACTCTTGTGATATACTCTACCATTCGCTGGATATCTGGGCTCTACATTGCCCTATTCTACACTGCTCGACTCAGGGCAGTTCAGAACTAGCGGCCGCGGCGCGCTAGTTAGGGCTAGGTTACGTTTGTATGTTATAACCTGACCTAACCAAGCATTGCCTAGAAGAACCTATCATGCCGCGACCACCATTGCGGGCCTCCGCAGTGCCAAGCAGAATATACTGGAGCATAGTAGAACGTAGAAATCCCCCGAACTGCATTCCATAACACAAAAGGCAAAGGTATCCTTGCCAAACCTAACCTAACCTAAACTATACTAACGTAACGTAGCCCAACCTAACGAGCCGCGACCACTATTGCTGGCGTTCCCAGAGCGAAACGGGATATAGTTGAGCACCGCAGATCACAGGAATCCACCGGAAAACACTGTATGGCTCGAAAGTCAGAGCAATCCTCATCAAACTTAACCTAACCTAAACTAACCAAACATAATATAACTCAACCTAAAGTGACACGGTCACAATCGCTCGCCTCCCTAGAGACGGGCACAGCATATTAGAGCAATGTGGAGTTCACAAATTCACCGAGCAGCAGTGCATAGCACAAAAGACAAAGAAATCCTGACCAAGCCTTCCGAACACAACCCAGCGAAATCTAACATGACTAAAACAAAGTGCAGAGACCACCATTACAGGCCACCCCAGAGACTGGTCGAACATATTAGAGAACAGTAGATGGCAGAGGTCAACCCACTAGCAGCGTACGGCAAAAAAGCCTGAGCTATTCTACCCTAATCTTACCAATCGTGGCATATGCAAACGTAGATAAGATCAACCTATCGTGCCGAGACCTATATCGCTGGCCTCCCCAGAGGCCAGCAAAAAGTAATAGAGCACGGCAGAGCGCACACATCCACGGAATAATAGTGTACAGCACAAAAGTCAAAGCAGCCTATCCTAACCCAACCAATCGTAGCAAAGCCAATCGTATCCTAAATCTACCTACCATACCGCGACCACAATTGCTGGCCTCCGCAGGGCCAAGCAGAGCATATTAGAGCAATGTAGAGAGCAGAAATCCACTGAATAGCGGTGTATAACACAAAAGTCAATCCTCTCCTTTCCTAACCTAGCCAATCGTAGCAGAATGAAACGTAACCTAACTCAAACTAACGTGACGCGACGATTATTACTGGCCTCCCAAGAGGCTGGCAGAGTATAGTGGAGCAACGTAGAGCGCAGAAATTCCCGAAGAGCAGTGTATGCCACAAAAGACAAAGCTATCCCGTCCTAACCTCTCCAAACGTAACACAAACGAACGTAGCATAACTTATCCTAAGGCGCCGAGACCACTATTGCATGCTTCCCTAGGGCCACGCAGTATACACTAGAGCACGGTAGGTCGCAGAAAGCCACCGAGGGGCTGTGTACAGAACAAAAGTTGAAACCATCCATGCGAAACACTACTTAACCTAACCTAAGCAAACGCTACCTAACTGAAAATATCGTGCCGTGACCACTACTGCTGACCACCAAAGAGTCAAGCAGCTCAGGTTAGGGGAGAGCAGAGTTCAGAAATCCATAGAAACACAGTGTACATCGTCAGGTTGAGTTATGCTACGCTTGGGTAGGATAGCATAGGGCATGCTAGGTTAGCGTATCTTTGAAATTTATGTTATACACTGCCAGTCTATGGACTTCTGCGCGCTAATATGTTCCGCCAATATGTTCTGCTTGGCTATATGGAGGCCAGCAATGTTGGACTAGGGACGTAAGTTTGTGTTACCTCACGTTTGGCTAGGGCAGGTTTGGTCGTGTTAGGCTAGGATATACTTGACTCTTGTGCTTTACACTACAATGCGGAGGATTTCTGCGCTTTTCATTGCTCTACTATATTCTGCTCGGCCCTGGAGAAATCAGCAATGGCGGTCATGGCGCGATATATTGTGTTTGGTTACGTTTGGTTAGGATTGGTTTGTATACGTTTGGTTTGGACAGCTTTGGCTTTTGTGCTCTACATTGCTATTCGGTTGTTTTCTGCTCTCCACTGCGCTCTACTGTATTCTGCTCGACTCTTTGGAGGCCAGCATTACTGGTCGCTGCGTGTAAGGTGGAGTTTGGTTACGTTTGGGCATGTGTCGATTGGTTAGGTTAGGAAAGGACAGCTTTGACCTATGTGCCATACGCTGCTACGCGGTGGATTTCTGCGCTCTACTGTACTCTAGCACACTCTGCTTATTTCTCGGACGCCGGGAATTGTGGTCGCGGCATGTTAGGTTGGGATATGTTACGCTTGGTTTGGTGAAGTTTGGTTATGTTTTGTTAAGATAGCTTTGCCTTCTGTGCTATACTCAGCTATACGTCCGATTCTTGCGCTCTGCATTGCACTGCTATTATCCGCTTGGCTCCCGTGAGAATAGCAACAGTCGTCGTTGCACGTCAGGCTGTGTCATGTTACGTGAGGTTACGTTCCTTAGGAGAAGTTTGGTTAGGATAGCTATGACTTTTGCGCTATACTCTGCTACTCAGTGGATTTCTAGGATTTACACCGTTCCAGTATGTTCTGCATGGCGCTGGGGAGGACGGCACTGGCGGTCGCGGCACGTTACGTTGTGTTAGGTTACGATTGGTTAGGATAGGCTTGTCTACGATTGGCCAGGATGGTTTCGCTTTCGTGCAATATACTGCTATTCGGTAGATGTTTGCGCTCCACTGTACTCTAATAGGTTCTACTTAGAGCTGGGGAGGACTGCAATAGGGTCATCGGCGCCATATGGTTAATTAATCTATGTTTGACTTGGTTCGGTTGCGTCAGGTTAATTTACGATATCTAGATTTTTGCGCTATACACTGCTATTCGGTCGATTCCAGCGTTCTACATTGCTCTGCTATACACTGCTTAGCTCCCGCGAGGAGAGCACTAGTCTCCGTGTCACGTCGGGTTGATTCAGGTTACGTGTGGTTATGATAAGTTAGGGTATGTTTGGCTGGGATTACTTCGACTTTTGTCCTGTACTCTGCTATTCGCCGGATTTCTGGGCTCTTCTCAGCCCTAATATTCTCCGCTCGACTCTGGGAAGGCCAGCGATGGCGGACGCGGAACGATACGTTGTGCTATGATACGTTTGCTTATGTTACGTTTGTTTACGTTTGGTAAGGTTGGCTTTGGGTTTTGTGCTTTACACCACAATGCGGCTGACTTCTGCGCTCTACTGTGCCCTAATGTGCTCTGTCTGGCTATGGGAATGCCAGCAGCTGTTGTCTCGAGACGTTAGGTTTTGTTAGACTACCATTGGTCAGGTTGCATTTGGGCAGGATTCGTTAGGCTGTCTTTGCCTTTTATGCTATACACTGCCAGTCTATGGACTTCTGCGCGCTGCTCTCCGGTAATACGTTCTGCTTGGCCATAGGGAGGCCAGGAACAGTGCCTAGGCACATACGTTTTGGTTGTCCCACGTATGGATATGATTGGTTAGGTAAAGTTCGTTTCGGGTAGACTTGACTTTTGTGCTTTACACTTCAATGAGACGGATTTCTGCGCTTTTCATTGCTCTACTATACACTGGGCAGGCCAGCAACAGCGGTCGTGGCATGATACGTTGCGCAACGTCACGATTGGTTAGGTTACGTTTGTTTGGGTTTGGTTAGGATGGCTTTGGTTTTTGTGCCATACACTGCCATTCGGTGGATTTTTACGCACTACATTGCTCTTCCATACTCTGCTAGACTCTCGGAAGGCCAGTAATAGTGGTCGCGGCTCGTCAGGTTGAGCTACGTTACGCTGTGCTATGGTACGATTGGATAGGTTTGGAGAGGATAGCTTTGCCCTTTGCGCTATACGCTGCTTTTCGGACGATTCCAGCGATCTTCGTTGCTTTGCAATACTCTGCTTGACTCCGGTGAGCCCAGAATTAGTCGTCGTGGCTCATCCCTTTGAGTCAGTCTACTTGTGGCTATGTTATGTCTGGATAAGTTTGGATGGGATTGCTTTGACTCTTGTGCTGTACACTGCTGTTCGATGGATTTCTGTGCTCCACATTTCTGTGGTATATTCTGCTTGGAAATGGGGATGCCTGCAAGAGCGGTCTCGGCACGGTAGGCTGAGATACGTTATGGTCGTCTCGGTTTGGGTCGTATAGCTTTGACTTTTATGCTACACGCTGGCATTCTGTTCGCTTCTGCGGGCTACCCTCCTCCAATATGTCCTGCTTGGCGACGTGGAGGCCAGCAACTGAGGTACGGGCACGTTCGTCTGTGATATCTCACTTTTGGTTTGGTTAGGTTATGTTATGTTAGGTTAGGATAGCTTTGACTTTTGTGGTGCACACAGCTATCCTATGGATCTCTGTTCTCCCCTGTGCTCTACAATGATCTGCACGTCTTTGTGGACGGGAGAAATTGTGGTCGCGGCACGTTAGGTTGAGTTGCGTTACGTTCGCTTAGGAAACGTAAGGATAGATTTGGCTAGTGTAGTCTTGACTTTCGCGACACACGCTGCTGTTCGTTCGATATCTGCTCTCTGCATTGCTCTAGCATATTCTGCTTCGCTCTGTGAAGGCCAGAAGCGGCGGTCTTGGCACGTTAGGTCGTGTTAGGCTACGTTCCGTTATGTTAGGTTTGTTTGGGTTAGGTCATGATAGCTACTGCATTTCTACTATCCACCGATAATCTATCGATACCTGCGATCTACCCTCCTCTAGCATGTCCACCATGTCTCTTGGGACGCCAGCAATGGTGGTCGCGGCACATTACGTTGTGTTACGTTACGTTCGGATGGTTTAGATTATTTTGTGTTAGGCAACGGTAGCATTGACTTTTCTGCTATACACTGCTCTCTGTGTGTTTCTGCGCTCTGCTCCCCTCTAATATGTTCCGCTTGATCCCAGTGATGTCAGAAATACTGGTCACTGCACGTTAGGCTTAGGTAGGTTACGTTTGGTTATGTTCGGTTTCGTTGCGTTTGGTTAGGATATCTTAGACATATGTGCTGCGCGCTGCTATCCTATGGATTTCGTCGCTCCACTGCGCCCTATCATAATCTGCTTGTCAGTGCGAACACCAGCAATAGTATTCGCGGCAAGTTATGTTGAGTTGTGCTACGTTCGGGAACTTCAGGTTAGTTTGGGTTAGGCTAGGGTTACTTCGACTTTTCTGCTATACACTGCCGTTCTACGGATTTCAGCTCTGTGCCCTACTCTAGCATCTTCTGCCGGGCGCCGGGGAAGCCAAGCACTGTGGTCGCGGCACGTTATGTTGTGTTAGGTTACGTTTGGTCGTGATAGGTTGGGATACGTTTGGTTAGGGTAGCCTTAAACTTTGTGCTATACACTGCTTTTCTGTGGATTGCTGCGCACTACTCTCCTCTATCGTATTCAGCATGCCTCTGGGGACTCCAGCAATAGTGGTCGCGAAGCGTTATGCTGAGTTAAGTTACGTTCGGTTAGTTTAGGCTGGCTCAGCTTAGGCTATCCTGCAATACACTGCTGCTCTATGGATTTCTGAGCTATGCTCTCCTCTAGCATGTTCTCGTTGGCTCCGGGGAGGGCAGAAATGGTGGCCGCGGCAAGTTAGTTTGAAGTTCTTTACGTCTGGTTATGAATGGCTAGTATGTGTTAGATTAGGGTAGCTTCGACTGTCTATTATTCACTGCTTATCTGTCGTCTTCGCCGATTTACTCTACTCTAATATGTTCTGCATGTGTCGCGGGACGCCACCAGTATTGGTCGCGGCACGTTACGTTGAGTTGTTCTACGTTCGGAAAGTTCAGGTAAATTTGGCTTAGGCTAGGGTGCCTTTGATTTTTCTGCTATACACTGCTATTCTATGGATTCCTGCAATCTAATCTTCTCTAATATGCCCTGCCTGGCACCGGAGGTGCTACCAATTGTGGTCGTGGCACGTTAGGATGAGTTAGGTTACTTCCTGTCTAGGTTCGGTTAGGATGGGTTAGGGTAGCATAGCTATGTCTTTTGCCCTTTCACTGCTATTGCATGGATGTCTGCGCCCTGCTCTCCTCTAGTATGCTCTGCTTCGCTTTCGGGAGGCCAGAAATGATGATCGTGTCCCGTTAGGTTTTGTTATGTAACGCTTGGCTGTGTTACGTGTGGTTGTGTTTGGTTAGGATAGCTTTGACTTTTGTGCTACCCACAGCTATTGCGTGGATTTCTGCGCAATGATCTCATCTAATATGTTGTCAATGTCTATGGGTTGCCCATGAAGTGCGGTCGTCTTACGTTAGTCATGTTATGTTACGCTTGTCCTGGTTAGAGTGGTTTGGGTTATGTGAGGGTGGCTTTGACTTTTCCGCTGTATCCTGCTGTTCTATGGATTTCTGGGCCATTATGTCCTCTAATATGTTCTGCTCTACTCTA
>NW_016908344.1:358337-407808 GCF_001483705.2 Eufriesea mexicana | reverse complement strand
ATGCCTATGGGGAGGCCATGAAGTGCGGTCGTCTTACGTTAGTCATGTTATGTTACGTTTGTCCTGGTTAGAGTGGTTTGGGTTATGTGAGGGTGGCTTTGACTTTTCCGCTGTATCCTGCTGTTCTATGGATTTCTGGGCCATTATGTCCTCTAATATGTTCTGCTCTACTCTACGGATGCCAGAAATAGTGGTCGCCGTACCATAGGTTTAGTTATGTTGCGTTTGGTTATCTTAGAATCGGATACATTAGAATAGGGTAGCATTGACTTTTGTGCTGTACTCTGCTATCCGGTGGGTATCTGCACGCCAGTGTGCTCTAGTATGTTCTGCTATGCGCTGGTGAGGCCAGCGATAGCGATCTCGGCACTTCATGTCGAGACGCCCTACGACTGGTTATGTTAGGTTTGGTCAGGTGAGGTATGTATATCCTTGACTTTTGTGCTATTCACTGCAATGCGGTATATTTTTGCTCACTATTGTGCTATAGTACACTCTGCTTGTCTCTGTGGATGCCAGCAATGGTGGTATCATCACGCTGGGTTGTGTTTAATTACGTATGCTTATGTTACGTTTGGCTAGGTTTGGATGGGCTAATTTGGCATCTGTACTTTACACAGCACTTCCGCGGAGTTCTATGACCTACTGTGCACAACTACACTCTAGTCGGCTCTGGGAAGGCCAGGAGCAGATGTCTCGGTACGTCGCGTTCGTTTATGCTACGCTTGGTTAAGTTTGGTTTGGTATGGTCAGATTAGGATTTCCACGGTTTTTGTGCTACTCACTGCAGTGCTGTCGATTTCTGAGCCCCACTGCGCTTTAGAACATTCTGCTTGCCCCTGCGGAGTCCAGCAATAGTGGTCTCGGCGCGTTGGGTTCAGTTATTCTGTTTGCTTATGACACGTTTTGTTATGTTAGGAGAGAGTAGCATAGGCTTTTGTGCCATACACTTGTATTTGTTGGGTTTCTGCCATCTACTCTGCTCTAATATGTTCTGCTTCTCTCTGCGGTGGCCGGTAAGTGTGGTCTCGGCACGTTAGGTTGAGTTAGGTTACGTTTCGTTAGGTTAGGTTGGGAATGTTTGGTCATGATTTCTTTGTCGTTTGCCTTGTACCATGCTTTTCGGTGGAAATCTGTGATCTGCAGTGCTCTGATACAATCCGCATGGCCATGGGGATGACACAGCCGTGGTCGCGACACATGATGATGCGTTATGCTACGTTTGCTTAGGTTAGGTTACGTCTGGTTAGTTTAGGCTATCACCGTCTTTTGGGCTATACACTGTAATTCGATGGATTTCTGCGCTATACATTGCACATATATACTCTGCTCGACTCCGGGGAGAAGAGCAATAGTGATCGTGGCTCATTTGGTTGTGTTATGTTACGTTCGGTTAGGTTAGGTTGGGTAATGTTCGGTTAGGCTGGGTAATGTTTGGTCAGGATAGCTGCGCCTTTCTTGGTATACACTGTTGTACGGTGGATTTCCGTGTTTTACGGCGCTCAAATACTTCCTGCTTGCCTCTGGGGAAGCCAGGCGCAGAGGTCGCCTTAGTTATGTTGAGCTATGATATGTTTCGTTGGGTTAGGTTAGGACTCGTTAGGTTAGGAAATCTGCGGCTCGGCCGTCCAGGTCGTCGCCTGGGCGAATGGGGCCTCGGGGCGCGAAAACGACGAATCGGGGTTAGGGGTGGAGCGGCTAAGGGCGGCGATGACACGCGCGTGCGTTGTACCCATGCCGCGGGTGAGGGAGCCACGTTTGCGTTGTGCAGTGCACTGGAGGTCGCCCGAATTCGCGCAGCTCCGGGCGCTCTGCGTGCTCGCCCGGCGCCAGTACAGCAGGGCGCAGCGTCGACGACGCGCGGTGTCCGCCTAGGAAATCGCGCGCCTCTAACGTGAGCACCGGACCGCAGTAGGCGATCTCCGGAGGGATATTCGCAGAGCCAATTCTCGGCAATAGGACGAACTCCTCGCGACGCACAAAGGCGATTCGTGTGGACGCCCCTATAAATAAGTAGTAGTGAAGTTAAGGGCATGGGCGCCCCCCGTGACCGAGCGTATGGCCCTCGGGCTCCTGCGGCGGGTGATCGGCACCCTCTTCCCGGTGGCGGCGGAGGAGTGGGTGCAACCCGTTATAGTGCGATCGGAACTTGTCGGATGGTCCGACGAACTGGGGGTCTCGCGCGAGGAGTTGGGCCGTGCCGTCTTTAGGATGCGGGCGAGCAGCACCGCCCCCGGACTGGAGGGCATCCCAGGGCGAGCTTTTGCACTGGCTCTGGAGGCGTGGGGCGAACGTGTGGGACGGCTGTTCGACAGCTGCCTCTGGAACGATCGCTTCCCGGCATGTTGGAAGAGGGCGAGGGTCGTGCTGATCCCGAAACCAGGGAAGCCGCCGGACTCTCGGAAAGAATACCGGCCGATATGCCTACTCGACTAGGCGAGCTAGCTCTTCGAGCGCGTTCTAGCTGCCCGCCTCCGGGAGCATTTAACGGACGTGCGTCCCAATCTCAGCGTCAGCTAGTTCGGATTCCGACAAGGTCGGTCGACGATGGACGCGATTAAGCGCGTTCGTACACTGTCGGAGGCTGCCGTTGACTGGGGCGGGGTGGTGCTGGCGGTCGGCGTGGATATCGGCAGCGCCTTCAGCACCCTGCCCTGGGCCGCCATTCGGTATGCCCTGTTGTACCACAGGGTTCCACAATACATGATAGCCGTGATCGGCGACTATTTGGCGGAGCGCTCGATCGAGTATCGCGGACGACACTCGACCGTCGTGCGGGCAACGAACTGCGGGGTTCCACTTTGATCCGTACTTGGGCCGATCCCCCGAGACGTCGCGTATGACGCCGTGTTGCGCACTCCCTTCCTTCGCGGCCTAAGCCTGACGTGTTACGCGGACGACACGCTGGTGATGGCCGCCGGGTCGAGTTGGCAGGAGGCCACGATGTTCGCGGAAAGCGGCGTGGTCATCGTCGCGAATAGCATCCAGTGGCTGAGGCTGATTATCTCCCCCGAGAAGGCCGAGGCAATGTAGTTTTGCCATCGGAACCACGGGAAGCCGCCCAAGTCCCTGATGCGCGAGGGGAACGTCGTGGTCGAGGTGCGGGACAGGACGAAATATCTCGGTATCGTACTCGACAGTCACCGGAAGATTGAAGAGCATTTTCTTGCGCAGGAACTACGCCTGAAAGGTATGGCGGGGGCGCTGTGCAGCCTGCTACACAACTTGAGTGGGCCAGACGGGAATGTGCGCCGCCTCTCGACGGGAGTCGTTCGCATGATGGCACTTTACGGGGCTCCGTTCTGGGCGAACGACCTGCTCGCTAGTCCGCGCAGTCTGGCGATTCTCCGGCGAGTCGCTCGCAGGATGGCGAACAGGGTCGTGCGGGGTTACCGCATGGTGTCCCACGAGGTGGCGATGGTCCTGGCAGGTGTTCCGCCGTTCGGACTGCAAGCGGTGTGGCAGGCCCGTGTCTACGGAATCCTGCACGCTGGCGGCGGCGGTGCTCCTGAAGTAGGGGCAGTTTCGTCGAGGCGAAGGGCCCGACAGTCCGTGATGACCGCCTGGCGAGCTCGGCTGAGGAAGCCGGGCAGCCGGCGGCACCGGGCTATCGAGGCTGTGCTCACCGTGCTGGATGCATGTGGGCGCAGCGGCAGCCGGCACACTTTCCGCCTGACATAGGTGCTAACCGGTCACGGATGCTTCAGGAAGTATCTGTGTCGTATCGGGCGGGAACGTGAGACGCGGTGTCATCACGGCGGGGAAGGGTGGGACACGGTGCAGCACACAATGCAGGAATGTCCGGCGTGGGCTCGCGAGCGCCGGGTACTTTGTCGCGTGGTTGGTAGGGACTTTCACTCTCCGTCGTCGTGGCATGGATGACGGAGATCTTAGGTGCGTGCCGTGCGGTGGCCTCCTCTTGCGAGGTGGTCATGTCACAGAAGGAGGCCGCGGAGAGAGCCCGCGTGAGTAGCGCGTGCTCCTCGCGCGTAGGGCTGCGGAGGCTGCAAGCGCGGATCGGGTGAGCGGCGCGCGCACTGTCGGATGTGTTAACGCGTTAGACCTCCGCCTTCGCGAGCGATCATGTACCTACTGCCGGTGGGACCGACTCTCTCTCCCGTTGTATCCTAGGTCAGGGTGACCACGGGATGGAGTGTGGGGGCCCGTCTGTTCGAGATACCGTGGTCCGTGCGCGCGGCATCGCGTGAAGTTCGCGCGGCGTTCGCAGGGTATGCGTGAGTTGCGGTGAGGTGTTATGCGTGTTGTGTGTGCCTGTGATCGACCCGTCTCAAATGCATGGACATGATCGTTTCGAGTGCGGTTTCCTGTCGCGCTGGGAGGGAACTGCGGTTGCGTTGCGGGGCGCCCTGGCAATTACGTCGCCGCAAAGTCCAGGGCGCACCGAAATGCGAAGGGCTGGCCATCGTGCGGGTTTTAGTGGGTAAGTTTCCCAAATACCCCCCCCCCCCCCCCCCTAAGGGAGCCGAGTACCTTTGGAAGACTTCCTCCACGTGAAAAAAGGACATCTGCGGCTTCTGTGCTGTGCACTGCAATGGGTGGATTTCTGCCCTTTGCTGTGCTCTAACATGCTCTGTTCGGTTCTGCGCATGCCAGCAACAGTGGTCTCCGCAAGTTAGGTTTGGTTAGGTTAGATTGGGATATACATGTGTAGCGTTGACTTTTCTGCTATATGCTGCCACTCGGTGGATTATTACGCTCTACTCTGCTCTAATGTGTCCAGCTTTTAGATGGGGATGGTAGCAACAGTGTTCTGGGCAGGTTAGGTTGGATTAGGCTAAGTTTGTTTATGTTACGCTTGGTTAGGTAAGGATAGGGTAGATTACACGTCTGTGCTGTACACTGCTATTCGGTGGATTTCTACGCTCTGCATTACCCTACTATTCTCTGCACTACTCTCTGGAAGCCAGCAATAGCTGTCGTGGTATCTTGGGCTAGGTTAGGTTACGTACGGTCACGTTACAATTCATTGCGTTAGGGGAGGGTACCTTTGATATTTGTGCTATACCGTGCGATTCCATCGATATCTGTACTCCATTCTCCCTTAATATGATCTGCTTGGCTGTGGAGAAGTCAGCAATAGTGCTCGCGGCACGTTAGGCTTAGTCACTCTACGTTCGGCTTTGTCACGATTTGTTCGATTAGGAGAGGATAGCTTCGACTTCGCGGTACATACTGTTTTTCGGTTAATTTTTGCACACTATTGTGCTGTAAGCTATACTGGTTGTACCTCGAGAGTCCAGAAATAGTAGTGGCGTCGCGTTGTGTTGCGTTAGACTACGTTTGGCTTGGTTACGCTGGTTTGGGTTAAGTTTGGAATGCTTTGACTTTGCTGCTATACGCTTCGATCGTTTAGGTCTCTGCGCTCTATTCCCCTGTAATGTGTTCTGCTTGCCTCTGAGCTGGCCTGCAATAATGGTCGCTGCACTAAAGTTGTGTTAGGTGATGTTTGGTAAGCTTAGGTAAGGTTAGGTTAGATTAGGATGTCTCTGGCTTTTATGCTATACCCTGCCATTCGTATGATTTCTATCCTCTACTGTGCTCTAATATGTTTTGCTTGGTCCTGGTGATGCCAGTATTAGGCTCGACAGATTTATTTATTCTATATTTGGTTAGGTTCGGTTAGGTCAGGCTAGGTTAGGTTATCATTGGCTTTTATGCCATGTGCTGCTATCTGGATGCCTTCTGCGCTCTACTGTGCTCCACTATGAGCTGCATGGCTACGGTGATGATTGCAATGCTGGTCTTGTCACATTGGGTTTTGTTACTTTACGCTTGTGTATATTTCGTATTGAGGGGTTAGGAGAGTATAGCTTTGAATTTTGTGCCACACTCTGCTATTCGGTGGATTTCTGCGCTATGCGTTGCTCTCCTATACTATGCTCGACTCTTGGGTGGCAAGTAACAGTTGCCTCGGCGCGTAAGATAGAATTACGCTACATTTGGTTAGGATACAATTATTTTGGTTAGGTCTGGATATCTTTGACTTTCCTGCCATACACAATTATACGGTGGATTCCTGCGATCTACTCTGCTGTACTATATTCTGCTTAGCTCCTCAGACGCCAGCAGCAGCGGTCGTGACACGTTAAGTTGCGTTATGCTACCCTTGGTTATGTTTGGTTAGGATAAGCTCGGTCAGGATATCTTTGACTTTCGTGCTATACACTGCTATTCGGAAGATTTCTGCGCTCTACTTTGCCCTACTATATTCTGCTCGGCCCTGAGCACGCCTTCAATATTTGTCTCGGCAAGTTAGGTTGTGTCTTGTTACGCTTCGTTGTTATGTAATGTTAAGTTCTGTAAGGGTAGCTTTGACTTTCGAGCTATACACTTTTGTTCGTAGGATACATGCGCACTACTGTGCTCTACTATGTTCCGGTTGGCCGTGGGCAGTCCAACAATAGTGGTCGCGGCACTTTAGGTTGAGTTTGGCTACGTTTCTTTGGGTTACGTTTACCTGGGTTTGGTCTGGAGAGCTACGAATTTTGTGATAGACATTGCGATTCTATGGTATTCTGCGATCTTCTTTCCTCGGATATGTTCTGCACGTTTCTGGGGGGGGGCAGCAATAGTGGGCTCGGCGCTTCAGGTTGAGTTATTCTGCGTATGCTTGTGACTCGTTTGGTTAGGTTTGGACAGAGTAGTATCGACTTCCGTGCCATACACGGGTATACGGTGGATGTCTGCACTCTATATAGCTCTACTGTACCCAGCTCGACACAGGGGAGACGAGCAATAATGGTCCTGGCACGTCACGTTGTGTTATTTTACGTTTCGCTGGGTTAGGTTAGGTTAAGTTTGGTTAGGATAGCCTTGTATTTCGTGCTATACACAGTTATTCGGTGGATTCCAGCGACCTACTGTGCTCTACTACGTTCTGCTTTAATCTTGGGAAGCCAGGAGCAGTGGTCGCAGCACGTTATTTCGAGATATGCTACGTTCGGTTATGTTATGGTAGGACAGGTTAGGCTAGGATATTTTCTTCATATGTACTGTTCTCTCAAATGCGGCGGATTACTGCGGACTAATGCGCCCTACTAGATTCTGCTTGTATCCGTGGAGGCCTGCAATGGCGGTCCCGTCATGTTACCTTTTGTTAGGTTACGTTTGGTTAGGTTACGTTTGGCTAGGTTAGGAAATGCAACCTTGTCTCTTGCGCTGTACACTGATATTCGGATGATCCCTGCACGCTAGTGTGCTCTAATATGTTGTAATTCGCTCCACAGGGGACATCAGAAGCGGTCACTGCTCGTTATGTAGTGTTACACTACGTTTTGGTATGTTACGCTTGGTCAGGTATGGCTCGGGTATATTTGACTTTTTCGTTATACACTGCATTGCGTTGGATCTCTGCACACTACTGTGCTCTAGTAAATTCTGCTTGCCTCTGTGGAGGCCAGCAATAGTGGCCTCGTCATATCAGGTGGAGTTAGGTTACGTATTGGTACGTCACGCTTGGCTAGGTTAGGAGAGGCTACTGCAACTTTAGTGCTATATACTGGTACTCGGAGGACCTCTGCGCTCTATCGTGCTCTAATATCCTCTGCAGGGCACTGTGGTGGCCAATATGGTTGCGTACCGTTGGGCCACGTTGGAAAGCATTGGTCAGGATTTCTTTGACTTTTGCGCCATACGCTGCTATTCTACGAATTTCCGCAGCCTTCATTGCTCCATTATACTGCGCTCAGCTCTGGGGGGGATCAGTGGCCTCTGTGTCACGTTAGTTTGTGTTAAGTTACGTTTGGTTCGGTTGGGTTAGGCTATGTTTGGTTATGATAGGCTTGACTTCCGTGCTGCACCCTACTATGTTGTGGATTCCTGTGACCTACTGTGCTATGATATAATCTGCTTGGATTTGTGGAGGCGAGGTGCAGTGTCCGCGCCACGTCTCGTTGAGATATGCCGCGTTTGGATAGGTTAGATTAGGTATGGTTAGGTTAGGATATCTATTGCTTTTGAGGTATTCACTGCAATGCGGTGCATATCTGCGCTCTACTGTACTCTAGCACATTATGATTGTCTGGGGATGCCAGAAATAGCGTACTCATTTTGTTAGATTAAGTTAGGCTACGTTTGGATGTGTTACGTTTGGCTAGGTTGGGATAGGCTACTTTGACTTTCGCGCTATACACTGATATTCGTTTGATTACCGCGCTCTAGTGTGCTTTAGTATGTTCTGCTTGGCTCTGGGGAGACCTGCAGTAATGTTCTCGGCGCGTTAGTGTGAGGTAATCTGCGTTTGCTTATAACACGCTTGGTTATGCCGGGGCAGAGTAGCCTAGTCTTTTGTGCCATGCACTGTTATTCGGCGGTACTCTGCCCTCTAATTCTCTCTAATATGTTCCGCTTGGCTCAATGGTGGCCAGTTGCAGTGGTCTCGGCACGTAAGGTTGTGCTACGTTACGTCCCATTATGTTAGGTTAGAAGGTTCGGTTAGGATTCCATTGCCCTTTGTGATATGCACTGCCTTTCGGTGGATTACTGTTATCTACAGAGCACTAATATATCCCGCTTGCCTCGGGAGAAGCCAGCACCATTTGTCGCGGCACGTTACGTTGACATATGCTACGTTCGGACAGGTTTGAATAGGTCAGGTTAGGTCCGGTTATCTTCGAACATTGTGCTTCAAACTAGTATTCGGTCGATTTCTGCGCTCTACATTGCTCTACTATACACAGCACGACTCAGGGGAGGCGAGCAGTAGTGATCGTGGCACGTTACGTTTAGTTATTTTACGTTTCGTTGGGTTAGGTTAGACTATGTTTGGTGAGGATAGGTTTGACTTTCGTGCTATACACTGCTATTCGGTGGATTTCTGTGTTCTACTGTGCTCTGCTATATTCTGCTGGACTATTGGGAGGCCAGGAGCGGTGGTCGTGACACGATGTGTTGAGGTATGCTACGTTCGGTTTGGTTAGGTTTGGTCGGGTTATGGTAGGATATATAGCGCTTTTGTGTAATACATTGCACTGCTGTGGATTTCTGCGCTTTGCTTTTCTTTAGTACACTCTGCTTGGCGCTGGTGGGGACAGATATAGTGGTCTCGGCACGTTAGTTTCATTTAGGTTACGTTTGGTTATGTTACGTATGGTGTGGTTAGGACAGGATAGATTACACTTTTGTGCTATACACGGCTCTCCGCGTGCACCTGAGCTCTACTGTGTTCTAGTATTTTCTGCTTCGCTCTGGAGAGGCCAGAAATATCTGTGTCGTCACGTTACGTTGAGCTATACTACGTCTTGTATGGTTAGGTTAGGAAAATTTACGACCAGATATGCTCGACTTTTGTGCTGTACACTGCAATGAGGCGGATTTCAGCGCTCTACTGTGCTCTAGTATTTTCTGCTTGCCTCTGGGGTTGCCACGATTAGCGGCCTCGGCACGTTAGGTTGAACTAAGCTAAGTTTGCTTATGTTGCGTTTTGCTGGGTTAGGATAGAATAGCTTAGACGTTTGTGACGTACGCTGCTAGTCGGTGGATTTCTGCGCTCTGCTGTGCTCTAACGTGTTCTGCATGGCTCTGTGACCGCCAGTAATTGTAGCCTCAGCACGTTAGCATCAGTTAGGTTACGTTTCGTTGGCCATGGTTAGCAATGTTTGGTTAGGATTTCTTTGACACTTGTGCTATACACTGCCATTTGGAGGATCTCTGCGCTCTACATTGCTCTACTATATTCTGCTCGGCTTTGGAGAGGCGAGCAGTAGAGCTCGTGGCACGTTCGTTTCTGGTATTTTATGGTTGTTAAGGTTTGGTTAGGCTAAGTTTGGGTAGGATGGCCTTGGCCTTTGTGCTCTACACTGCTATTCGGTGGATTTCTGTGATCGACAGTACTCTACTGTATTCTGCTCGACTCTGGGGCGGCGAACAATGGCGGCCTTGGCTCATTAGTTTCAGTTATGCTACGATCGGTTATGTCTTCTTAGGCAATATTGTGTGATGTTAGCATTGACTGTCGTGCTGTACACTCTTCCTCGGTGGATACCTGCGGACTGCCGTGCACTACTACTTTGTGCTTCGCTCTGGGGAGAGCAGGAACAGAGGTCGCGCCACGTCAAGCTGGGTTATGCTACGTTCGGTTAGGTTAGCATAGGTTATGTTTTGATAGGATATATGCGGCTTCTGTGCTGTTCATTGCAATGCGATGGATTTCTGCACTGTACTGTGCTCTAGTACATTCTGCTTGTCTCTGTACAGAACAGAAGCAATGTTCTCGTCATGCTAGGTTGAGATATGCTACGCTCGGATATGTTACGTTTCGCTAGGTTAGGATAGGCTATCTTGACTTTTGTGCTATTCACTGCTATTCGGCGGATTTCTCCGCACTAATGTACTCTAATGTACTCTGCATGGCTCTTGGTTAGCCAGGAGCAGTGGTCGCGGCACATTATGTTGAGATGTGCTTCGTTTGGCTGGGTTACGTTGGGATAGGTTAGGTTAGTATGTCTACGGCTTTTGTGCAATACGTTGCAATTCGGTGGATTCCTGCGCTTTGCTTTGCTGTAGTACACACTGCTTGGCGCTGATGAGGCCAGAAATAATGGCCTCCGCACGTTAGATTCAGTTGGGTTACGTTTGGTTTTGTTACGCATGGTGAGGTTAGGTCTGGGCATCATTGACTTTCGTGCCATACACAATTATGCGGTGGATTCCTGCGATCTACTCTGCTCTACTATATTCTTCTTAGCTCATGTGACGCCAGCAGCAGCGTTCGCGACACATTAAGTTGCGCTATGCTAACTTTGGTCAGGTTAGGTTTTGCTAACGTCGGTCTGGTTATCCCTGACCTTCGTGCTATACACTGCCTTTCGGAGTATTTTTGCGCTAGATAGTGCTATACTGTATACTGCTTGGCTCAGGGTAGGACAGTAATAGTGGTCACTGCACGCTGTTGGGTTATGCTACGTTCCGTTGTTTGCTTGGGTCCGGCTAAGTTAGGTTATCTTCCACTTTTGAGCTATGTACTGCAATACGGCTGATACCTGCGATCTTCTGTGCCCTATTTTATTCTGCTTGGCCATAGGGAGTGCAACAAAAATGGTCTCGGGAAGGTAGGTTGTGCTATGTTTCGTTTCAATAGGTTAGGTTAGAAAGGCTTGTTTAAGATTTCTTTGACGTTTGGGCTATACACTGCCATTCGGTGGCATTCTGTGCCCCATATTGCACCACTATACTCAGCTGGACTCTGTGGAGGCGAGCAATAGTGGTCGCGGCACGTTAGCTTGTGTTTGGACACGTTTGGATTTGTTAGGTTAGGAGAAGTTTGGCTAGGATAGCTTTGACTTTCGTGCTATACCCTGTTATACGTTGAGTTTCTGTGATCTACTGCTCTCTGCTACATTCTGCTTTGCCCTGGTGTGGCCAGGAGCAGTGGTCGCGGCACGTTACGTTAAGTTACGCTACTTTTGTGTAGGTTAGTTTTGGTCAGGTTATGTCAGGGTACGTTTGTGTTTCGCGTTATAGACTACATTGATGTGGGCCTCTGCGCTCTGCTGTGCTCTAGCATATCCTGCTTGGCCCTGTCGAGGCCAGCAATAGTGGTCGTAGCACTTAAGCTGGGTGAAGCTACGTATGATTATGTCCGGTTAGGCAAGGTTAGGTTACGATATCCTCTATTTTGTGCTATATACTGCTATACGGTGAATTTCTGCGCTCTAAATTGCTATACTCTCCTCTGCTCGCTTCTGGGGATTCGTGCAGTAGTGGTCGCGGCAAGCTACGTTGAGTTACGCTACGTTTGGTTAGGTTAGGTTAGGTCAGGTTAGGTTAGGGTATATTCGGCTCTTGTGCCTTTCACTATAATGCAGTGGATTTCTGCGCTCTTCTCCGCCCTATTGCATGCGGCTTGCCTCCGTGGTGGCCAGCAATAGTGGCATCGTCATGGTAGGTTGTGTTAGGTTTAGTGTCGTTATGTCGCGTTTGACTATTTTAGCATAAGCTGCTTAAACTTTTGAGCTATACACTGCTATTAGGAGAATTTCTTTGCTCTAATGTGCTGTAATACGCGCTGCTTGGCTCTACGAAGACCAACAACAGCGACCGTGGCGCGTTATGTTTAGTCATGCTACGCTTGGTTGTGTTATGTTTGGATAGGATAGGTTAGGCTACTCTGTCTTTTGTGCTCTACACTGCAATGCGGCGGATATTTGCGCTATACTGAACTCCAATATTTTCTGCTTTGTTCTTGGGAGGCCAGCAGTAGTGGCCTCCGTACGTTTGGTCGTGTTATGTTATCTTTATCTAGATTAGGCTAGTTTGAGCTCAGTCAGGTTCTATTTGACTTTCGTGTCATACACTCATATTCGGAGGATTTCTGCGCTCTGCTGTGCTCTACTATACCCTGCGTGGCCCTGAGAATGCCTGCAATATCGGCCCTGGCAAGTTAGGTTGGGTTAGGTTACGTTTCGTTATGTGCGGTTAGGACATGTTCAGTAAGTGTAGCTACGACTCTCGTGCTATTCACTGTTGTTCGGTGGATCTCTGCGCTCGACTGTTCTCTACCGTACTCTGCTTGACCCCGAGGTAGCCAGGAATAGTGTTCGCTGCACGTTATGCCGAGATAGGCTGCGCTTGGTTCGGTTATGTAAGCTTGTGTCTGGTTTGGATATATATGACCCTTGTGCTATACACAGTGATCCTATGTATCTCTGCGCTTTACTGTCCTATAGTCCGTTTTGCTCGTCTATGTGGATGCCAGCATTAGTGATCGCGGTCCGTTAGTTTGGGTTATTCTTGGTTTGTGTATGCCAAGATTGAATGCATTAGGACGGGGCAGATTCGACTTCTGTGCTATGCACTGTCATTCGGTGGGCTTCTGATTTCTAGTGTGCTCTAGTATGTTCTGCTTGGCTCTAGGGAGCGCAGCAATAGTGGCCTCTGCACGTTAGGTTGGGTGAAGTTACGTTCGGTTAGGTTACGTTATGTCAGGTTATGTCAGGATATTTTCGACTTTTGTGCTATTCACAGAAATTCGGTGGATTTCTGCGCACTACTGTGCTCTAGAACATACCGCCTGTCTCTGTGTAGGCCATAAATAGTGGTTTGGTCATCATAGGTTGGGTTAGGTTTCGTTTGGAAATGTTACGTTTGGCTAGGTCAGGATATGCTACTTAGAGTTTTGCACCATACACTGCTACTCGCTGGCCTTATGCGCTACACTCCCCACTAATATGCTTTGATTGGCCCATGAATAGCGGTCGCGGCACATTAATTTGAGTTAAACTACGTTTGGTAAGGTTGGCTTATGCTTTGTTGGGTTTGTGTATCTTTGACTTTTGTGCTATATACTGCAGTGCGGTGGACTTATGCGCTCTACTGTGCTCTGGTATATCCTGCTTGGCTCTGGGGGGCCAGCAATAGTGTCCTCGGCAGGTTAGGTTGAGCTATGTTACGTTAGGTTATGTTAGGTTCGGTCAGGTTAGGTTAGGACATCTTCGACTTTCGTGTTATTCACTGCAATGCGGTGGGGTTCTGCCCTCCACCGTTCACTAGTACATTCTGCTTGACTTCATGGATGCCTGCAATAGTGATCTCGTCATGATAGGTTGAGTTATGTTACGTTTGGTTATATTTCGTTTGGCTAGGATAGAATAGGCTGCTTCGTCTTTTGCGCAATACACCGCGATTTGGTGAGTTTCCGCGCTCTAATGTGCTCTGCTACACTCTTCTTGGTTCAGGGTAGGCCAGGAGTAGCGGTCACTGCAATTTAACTGGAGCTATGCTACATTCGGCTAAGACCGGTTAGGTCAGGTTAGGATACAGTACCTCCGACACTTGTTCTATACACTGCCATTCGTTGGATTTCCGCTGTCTACATTCCTCTACTACACTCTGCTCGTCTCTGGGGATGCGAGGAATAGCGGCCGCGGCACGTTAGGCTGTGCTATGTTGCAATAGCTTAGGCCGGGTAGGCTATATTTGGTAAGGATAGCTTCGACCTTCGTGCTGTACACTATTGTACGGTAAATTTCTGTGACATACTGTGCTCTACTACATTCTGCTAGGCTCTGCGTATGCCAGGAGCAGTGTTCGCGGCATGCTCTTTTGAGTTACGCTACGTTTCGCTCGTTAATGTTAGGTCAGGTTATGACAGGTCATCTCGGTCTTTTGTGCTATTCACTGCAATGCAGTCGATTTCTGCGCACTACTGTGCTCTAGTATGCTCTACTTGTATCTGTGGAGGTCAGCAATAGAGGTCTCGTCATGTACGGATGTGTTAGGTTACGTTTGGATATGTTACGTTTGGCCAGGCTAGGATAGGCTGCTTCGACTATTTTGCTTTACCCTGCTATTTCGTGTGCTTCTG
Organism: Eufriesea mexicana; assembly: GCF_001483705.2. NCBI lineage: Eukaryota > Metazoa > Arthropoda > Insecta > Hymenoptera > Apidae > Eufriesea > Eufriesea mexicana. Next base: position 393,485 of record NW_016908344.1, on the reverse strand, counting down.
TGATGTGCAGTGCTCTACTGTATTTTGCTTGGCTCCGGTGATGCTCGCCACAATGTTCGCGGCACCCTATCTTGCGTTACGCTACGTTCGGTTTGGTTAGGTTGGGTCAGGTACATTAGGATATTTTCGACTTTTGTGCTATTCACTCCAACGTGTTGGACTTCTGCGCACTACAGTGCTACAATACATTCTGCTTTTCCTTGTGGACTGCAGCAATAGTGGTCTCGTCGTGCTACGTTGTGTTACGTTACGTTTGGTGACGTTACGTTTGGCTGGGTTAGGATAGGATACTCCGTCTTTTGTCCTATACACCTCTGTCCGGTGGCTTCTGCGCTCTTATGTGCCATAATTTGCTCTGCTTGGCTCTGGGGTGGCCAGTAATAGTGGTCTCGGTTCTTAAGTTTTATTAAGGTTACGTCCCGCTAGGCTAGGTTAGGATGGTTAGGTTAGGTTATCTGCGGCTCTTGTCTGTACATTGCAATGCGGTGGATATCTGCGCTCTGCTGTGCTGTAGTAAACTCTGCTGGGCGTTGAGGAGGCCAGCAGTGATTGTCTCGGCAGCCTAGATTGCGCTAGTCTACGTTTGGCCTTGTTACGTTTAGTGAGGTTAGGAAGGGACAGTTTAGACTTTTGTGCTATACGCAGCTATCCGTGGATTTCTGCGCTCTACGGTGTATTAATATTTTCTGCTGGACTCTGAGAGCCAAGTAATAGCGATCTCGGCACGTTAGGTTGAGTTAGGCTATGCTTTGTTTGGTTGGGCTAGGCCGGGATAGGCTAGGATATCCTCTACTTCTGTGCTGTTGACAGCAATGCCGTGGTCTTCTGCGCACTACTGTGCCCTAGTACATTCTGCATGTCTCTGTGGCGGCCCGCTATAGTGGTCTCGTCATTTTAGGTGGAGTAAGGTTACGCTTGGCTATGTAACGTTTGGCAAGATTAGGATAGGCTACATTGTCTTTTGTGCTATGCTCCGCAATACGCTATGTTTTCGCGCGAATGAGCTATAATATGCTCTGCTTGGCTGTGGTATGGCCAGAAATAGTGATCTCGACAAACTAGTTTGGGTATGGTTACGCTTGATTAGGTCAAGTTAGCATGGTTCGGTTAGGATTTCTTTGACTTTTGTACTATAAACTGCTATTCGATGGACTTATGCGCTCTACATAGCTCTACCATACTCTGCTCGACCCTGGGGAGGCGAGCAATAGTGGTCGTGGCACGTCAGGTTGTGTTATGTTACGATAGGTAGGTCAGGGTGTGCTACATTCGGTTAAGGTAGCATTGACTTACGTGGTGTACACAGTTACTCGGGGGATTCCTGTTATATACTGCGCTCTACTACGTTCTGCTTGGCTCCGTCGAGGCCAGGAGCAGCGGTCGCTGCACGTTATTTTGAGGCACGCTACGTTCGGTTGGGTATGGCTAGGTCAGTTTATCTTAGGTCATCTTCGAATTTTGTGCTATTCACTGCAATGCGGTGGATTCCTGCGCGCTACTGTGCCCTGGTATACTCTGCTTGTCTCTGTAGAGGTCAACAATAAAGGTCTCGCCTTGTTAGGTTGAGATGCATACGCTTGAGGTGCGAACGTGGCATACGCTTGGGTATGCTACGTTTGGCTAGGTTAGGAGACGCTACTTTGACCTTTGTACTATGAACTGCTATTCCGTTGATTTCTGCGCCCCAATGTCCTCTAATACGCTCTGCTTCGCTATGGGGTGGCCAGTAATAGCGGTCTCGTCACGTTAGGTTACGTTATGTCACGCTTCGTTAGGTTTGGTTTGGCTGCGGCGGGATTTGTTGTGTTTGGCTACGTTAGGTTAGGTTATGTTAGTTTGTGTTACGTTTGGATATCTTCGACTTTTCTGCAGCACACTGCGATTCCATGAATTTCTGCGCAATGCTCTCCTGTAATACTTTCTGCTTTGCTCTGCGGAGGCCAGAATTAGTGGCTCAGGCGCGATAGGTTCATTTATGTTGCGATCGGTTAGGTTAGGTTCGTTTTCGTTAAGCCCGGATATCATTGACTTTTCATTTATGCACTGCCAATGTATGGACTTCAACGCTTTACTCTCCTCTAATACGTCCTGCTTTCCTCTGGGGAGGTCAGCAATATTTGTCTAGGCACATTAGGTCGAGATAGGTTACGTTTGGCTCTGTCATGTTTGGTCAGGTTAGGTTAGGATCTCTTTGACCCTTGCACTGTAAACTGGAATGGTGTGGATTACTGCGTCCTACATTGCTCTAGTATGTTCTGCTTGGCTCTGGAGTGGCAAGCAATAGTGGACTCTGCTGGTTAAGTTGAGCTTCGCTACGTTTGGTTTTGTACCGTTTGGCTATATCAGCATAGCGTAGCATCAACTATCGTGCTATGCACTGCGATTCTATGGATTTCTGCGTTCTAGTCTCCTGTAATATTTCGTGTTTTGCTCTAAGGAGGGCAGCAATAATGTTCTCGGCACGTTAGGATGGGTTAGGCTACGTTCGGTTTCGTTACGTTTCGTTAGGTTAGGGTACCATAGCTTTGACTTTTGTGCTGTACACTGCTATACGGTGCATTTCTGCGATCTCGTGCACCCCAGTGCCATCTTCTTGGCTCTGGGGAGGCCGGCTCCGCTGCTCCAGGCAAGTTAGTTAGAGCTGTGTTAAGTTTGGCTTGGTTAGGTTTGGTTAGAGTTGGTTAGCTTTGCTTAGACGAATCTGCGGTACACTGCTATACCGCCGATAACTGCGATCTGCAATGCTCTGCTATCATCCGCGTGTCTATGGGAAGGCTAGTGACTGTGGTCGTGGCACGATTGTATGAGATAGGTTACGCTTGATTAGGCTACGTTAGGTAAAGCTTTGTTAGGATGGCTCTGAATAATATGCTATACACCTCTATTCGGTGGATCTCCGTGCTCTAGTGAGCTGTAATTTGCTCTGTGTGGCCCTGGGGATGCCAGCAATATTGGTCTCGTCACGTTATGTTTAGATGCACTACGTTTGGACAGGTAAGGTGGGGTCAGGTTATGCCAGGATATGTTTGCCTTTTGCGATGTACATGGCAATGCGGTGGATTTCCGCGCTCGGCTGTGGTCTAGTATATACTGCTTGGCTCTGTGGAGGCCAGCAATGGTTGGCTCGGCACGTTAAGTTGCGGTACGCAACGTTTGGCTAAGTTAATTTTGGTGAGGCTAGGATATGATAGCTTAGACGTCTGTACTATACAATGCTATCCACCGATTTCTGCGCTCTACTGCGCTCTAATATTTTCTGCTTGGCTTTGGGCATCTCCGCGATTGTGATCTCGACACGTTAGGTTGTGTTATCTTACGTTTGGTTAGGTTAGGTTATGTCAAGCTCGATTAGGATATATTTGACTTTCGAGCTATACACTGCTGTTCGGAGGATCTCTGCACTCGACCGTACCCTACTATATTATGCTTGGACGCGGGGGATGTCAGCAATAGTCGCGACCCGTTACGTTGTGTTAGGCTACGTTTACTTAGGTCAAGTTAGTTCAGGTAAGACTAGGATATCCTTGGTTTTTGCGCTGTGCACTGCTATTTGGAGGGTCGCTGCGCTCTAATGTGTTCTAATGTGCTCTGCAAGTCTCTTCGGAGGTCATCAATAGTGGCCGCCGCACGTTACATTGACTTATGCTACGTTCGTTCCGGATAGGTTACGACAGGTTTGGTTAGGGCATCCTCGACATTTGTGCCATACTCTGCTATTCTGTGGACTCCTGCACTCAACATTGTTCTGCTATACCCTTCCCGACACAGGAAAAGCGAGCAATAGTTGTCGTGGTACGATACGTTGAATTATGCTACGTTAGGCTAAGTTAGGTTAAGTCATATTTGGTCAGGAAATCTTTGACTTTCGTGCCATACCCTGTTATTCGGTGGATTTCTGTGACCTACAGTGCTCTACTACATTCTGCTTGGCTCTGGGGCGGCCAGGACCAGTGGTCGCGGCACGATGCGTTGAGCTATGATACGCTTGGATAGGTTAGGTTACGTCGGTTTAGGTTAGTACACCTACGACTTTTGTGCTTTTCACAGCAATGCGATTGATTTCTTCGCACTTCTGTGCTCTAGTACATTCTGCATGTCTCTGTGTGGTCCAGCATTATTGGTCTCTTCATATTAGATTGAACTAGGCTACGTTTAGGTATGTCACGTTTGGCTAGTTTGGGATACGATACCTTTTCTTTCATGCTTTACACTGCCTTTCGACGGATTTCTGTGGTCTACTGTTCTCTACTACATTCTGCTCCGCTCTGGGGAGGCCAGGAGCAGTGTTTGCGACACGTCATGTTGGTATATGCTGTGTTTGGTTAGGTTGGATTAGGTCAAGTTAGGTTAGGGTTTCTACGGCTTTTGCGACATTCACTGCAATGCGGTCGATTCCTGCACTCTAATGTGCTCCAGTACATGCTGCGTGTCTCTGTCGAGGCCAGCAGAAGCTGTCTCGGCATGTCAGGCTAAGATGTGTTACGTTTCGTTAGGGTAGGTTAGGAAGGTTCTGTGAGGATTTCTCTGACTTTTATTCTATAGACTGCTGTTTAGTTCTATGCTACTGTGCTCTGCTACATTCTACTTGCATCATGGGAGGCCAATAGCAGTCGTCGTGGCGCGTTATGTTAAGCTATGCTACGTTCGCATATGTTCGGTTAGGTCGGGTAAGGTTAGGATGTACTCGACTCTTGCGCTATTGAAAGCATTGCGTTGGATTACTGCGCACTACTGTGCCCTAGTACATTGTGCTTGTCTCTGTGGAGGACAGCAATTTTGGTCCCGTTATGTTAGGTTGGGCTGGGCTACGGTTGGGTACGTCAGGTTTGGGTATGTTAGGATGGGCTGCTCTGACTTTTGCGCTTTACACTGCTTTTCAGCGTATTTCTGTTATCCCAAGTGCTCTACTACACTCTGCTTTGACCCGGAGAGGCCAGGAACTGTAGTAACTACACGCCATGCTGGGTTATGCTCTGTTTGATTAGGTTTGATTAGGTCAGGACAGGTTACGGAATCTACGGCTTTTGTGCCATTCACTGCATTGCGGTGTATTTCTGCGCTCTAATATGCTCTAGTACATACTGCTTGTCTCTGTCGATTCCAGCAGCAGTGGTCTCGTAGTGTTACGCTAAGTCAGTCTACGTATGGGTATGTCACGTTTGGCTAGGTCAGGACACGCTACGCAGAATTTTATGCTGCACACTGCTGTTCCGTCGATTTCTGCGGTCTACATTGCTGTACTATGCGCTGCTCGACACTGTGGGGAGGGGGGAGCAGTAGTGGCCATGGCACGACAGGTTGTGTTAGTTTACATTTGGTTGAGTTATATTTGGTTAAGGTCGGCCGGGTTAACATAGACTTTCGTTCAAACACTGCTATTCGGATTATTCCCGCTTTGTACGGCGCCCTACTATATTAGGTTTAGCCCTAGGAATGCCTGCAATATTGGTCTCGGCAAGTTAGGTTGAGTTAGGCTGAGTTTGATTAGGTTATGAAAGATTACGTTTGTATAGGGTGGCTTCGACTTCCGTGCCATTCATTATTATCCAGCGGGTCACTGTGATCTATTGCGCTCTACTGTATACCGCTTGGCTCTCTGGAGTTCGGCAGCAGTGGTCGCGGCACGCTCTGTAGAGTCACGCTGCGTTCTGTTAGGTTAGATTAGGTCTGGTTATGTTAGGATATCATCACTTCTGTGCTATTCACTGCAGTGCCGAGGATTCCTTCGTACAGCTGTGCTCTAGTATACTCTACTCGTCTCTGTGGTGGTCAGCAATAGTTGTCTAGTCATGTTAAGTTGATTTAGGCTTCGTTTGGATATATTACGTTTGGCTATGTTTGGATAAGCTACTTTGTCTTCTGTACTATTCACTGTTGTTAGGTGCATTTCTGCGCTCTAATGTGCACTAGAGTGCTATGCCTGGCATTGTTGATGCCAGCAATGCTGGTCTCGTAACGCTATGTTTAGATACACTACGCTTGGATAGGTAAGGTAAGGTCGGGTTATGTCGGGGTTTGTATGACTTTTGTGCTACGCACTGCAATGCGCTGGATTTCCGCGCTCTGCTGCACTCTAGTATTTTGTGCTTGTCTCCTGGGAGGCCACCAATTGTGGTCTCGTCACGTTAGATTGAGTTATGCTACCTTCCTTTGGACTAGGCTAGGCTTAGCTCGGTCAGGTTGACTTAGTCTTTCGTGCTGTACACTGCTATACGGAGTACTTCTGTGCTGTACTGTGCTCTACTTTACTAGGCTTAGCCAACAATATGGGCCGCGTCATGTAACGTTGAGGTATGCTACGTTAGGTTAGGTTACGTTATCTGGGGTTAGGTCTGGATATATATGACTTTTGTGCTATACACTGCGATTCTATGTATCTCTGCACCCTAATGCCCTCTAGTTAGTTCTGCTCGACTCTGCGGAAGCCAGCAATGGTTTTCTGGGTAAGTTATGTTGAGTTATGTTACATCTGGTTATGTTAAGGATGGATGTTTTAGGATAGGGCAGCCTTTACTTTTGTGCTGTACACAGCTATCAGCGGATTTCTGCGCTATGCTGTGCCCTAGTATTTTCTGCTTAGCACTGGGGAGGTCAGCAATAGTGGCCTCGGTGCGTTCTGCTGAGCTATGCTACGTTCGGCTGTGTTGCGTTTGGGACATTGGGATAGGATTGCTTATGCTTTTGTGCTATACACTCCTGTTTGAGAATTTCTGCGCTGTACTGTGCCATAGTACCTTCTGCCTGTGCCTCTGGTGGCCAGCAACTGCATTCTCGATAGGATAGGTCGAGTTAGTCTACGTTTGTTTGGGTTAGGTTTGGTTAAACTCGGACAGGTAGCTTAGACTTTCGTGCCGCACACTGCTATTCGGAGTGTCCCTGCACTGTACTGTATTCTACTAGATTATGCTTAGCCGTCGGAATACCAGCAATATTGGTCTCGGCTCGTTAGGTTGAGGCTACATTTGGCTAGTTTAGGTTGGGATCAGTTCGGAAATGGTAGCTTTGACTTTCGTGCTTTAAACTGTTATTCGGTGTACTACTGCGATCTACTGTGCTCTACCGTATTCTGCTTGGATATGGGGGACCTGGAACTGTGGTCGCTGCAAATTACGTTGAGATATGCTACGTTCGGTTTTGCTAGGTTTGGTCAGATTATGATCGGGTGTCAACGGCTTGTATGCTGTTCACTGCGATGCGGTGGATTTCTGCGCTATACCGTGCTCTGGTACGTTCTGCTTGTCTCTGTTGAGGCCAGCAATGGCGGTCCCGTCGTACTAGGTCGGGTTATGCTCCGTTTGGGTGTGTTACGTTTGGCTAGGTTAGAATATGCTACTTCGTCTTTTGTGCTATACACTGTGTTTCTATGGACTTCGGCGCCCTATTCTCCTCTAGCAAGAACTGCCCGGCTCTGTGGAGGTCAGCAATAGCGGCCGGGGTACGTTAGGATGAAATATGTTACACTTGGAAATGATATGATTGGATATATTAGGATAGGTTAGCTTTGACTTATGTGCTGTACACTGCTATTCGGCGGTCTTCTGCGCACAAGTGTGCACTAGTATGTTCTGCTCGGCTTCCGGGTGGCCAGCAAAAGTGTTGTCGTCATTTTAGGTTGTGATATGTTACGTTCGGTATGTTACGTTTTTCCAGGTCAGGATAGGTTACTTCAACTTTTGTGCTTTACACTGCTGTTCCTCGGGTCTCTACGCTCTGATGTGCACTAATATGCTCTGCTTGGCTCTGGGGTGGCCAGTGATGGTGGGCTCGGCTCGTTAGGTTGAGTAGGGTTACATTTCGTTAGGTTAGGCTAGGTAGGCTCGGTTTGGATTTCTTTGGCTATTATGCTGTAGTCTGCTCTTCGGTGGATTTCTGCGCCCTGCGTTACTTTACTATACACAGATATACTCTGCAGATGCGAGCAATAGTGTTCGTGGCATGTCAGTTTCTGTTATGTTACGTTTGGTTGGGTTAGGCTAGAATAAGTTTGGTTAGGATACATTAGTCTTTCGTGCTGTATACTGTTATTCTGAGAATATCTGTGATCCACTGCGCCCTGCTTCATTCTGCTGAGATCTACGGATGTAAGGAGCAGTGGTCTCTACATATTTGGTTGAGCTAGGCTTCGTTTGGGCATGTCACGTTTGGCTAGGTTAGGATATGCTACATCGACTTTTGTGCTTTATGCTGCTTTTCGGCGTATTCCTTTGATCTACTGTGCTCTACTACATTCGGCTTTGCTCTGAGGAGAACAGGAGCAGTGGTCGCGGCACGTCCCGTTGGGTTATGCAGCGTCTGGTACGGTTAGATTTGGGAAGGTTATGTTTGAATGTCGTCGCCTTTTTTGCTTTTCGCTGCAATGCGGTGGATTTCTGCGCTATACTGTTCTCTGGTACGTTCTGCTTGTCTCTGTTGAGGCCAGCAATAGCGATCCCGATGTGTGAGATTGGGTTAGGCTCCGTTTTGGTGTGTTTCGTTTTACTATGTTAGGGCAGAATATCATAGATCTTCTTGCCATTCACTGCTATTCTGCAGATACCTGCGCCCTACTGCGCTCCAATATTTTCCACTTGTCCATGGGCGGCCAGCAATAGTGGTCTCCGCTCGTTAAGTTGTGTTATGTTACGTATGGTTAGGCTAGGTTAGGTCAGGTTAGGTTAGGATATATTTGGCTTTTGTGCTCTACACTGCTATTCGGTGGATCTCTGCGACCTAATGTGTTCTAGTATGCTCCGCTTGCCTGTATGTGTGCCATCAATAGCTGTCGCCGCACGTTATGTTGAGTTACGCTACTTTTGGTAAGGCTAGGTTATGCCAGGTTTGGTTACGGTGTCCTCGACATTTGTGCTATCCACTGCTACACGGACGATTTCTGCGCGCTACATTGCTCCACTGTAATCTGCCCGGCTCTGGGGTGGAGAACGATAGTGCCGCGTCACGTTAGGCTGAGTTATGCTATGCTTGCTTAAGTTAGGTTAGGTCTGGTTATGCTTGGATATCTACGGTTTTTATGCTCTTCATTGCAGTACGCTGGATTTCTGCGCCATAATGTGCTCCAGTACATTCTGCTTGGCTCTGGCGACGCCAGCAAAGGCGGTCTCGGCACGTTAGGTTGGGTAAAGTTACGTATTGTTAGGTTAGGTTTGGAAGGCTAGGTTCAGTTTTCCTTGACTTTTGTGCAATAAACTGCTATTTGGTAGATTTCTGCGCTCTGCATTGCTCTAATATGCTCAGCTCGACTCTGGGGAGGCGAGCAATATTGGCTACGGCACGTTAGGTTGAGTTATGTTAAGACTGGTAAGTTCAGGCGTGGCTATATTTCGCTAGTATAGCTTAGACTTTCGTGCCATACACAGCTATTCGCCGGGTTTATGTAATTTACCGTGCTCCATTACATTTCGCTTGGCTCTGGGGACTGCAGGAGTTGTGGCCGCCCCGCCTTATTCTGAGACATGCTACGTTATGTTTGGTTAAGTTAGGACTGGTTAGGATACGATACCTACAGTTCTTGTGCTATTCACTGCATTGCGGTGGATTTCTGCGGACTACTGTGCTCAACTGCATTCTGCTTGCGTATGTGGGCACCAGCAATAGTGGTCTCGTCGTGTTAGGTTTGTTTGGGTTACGTTCGGTTATGTTACGTTTGGCTGGGTTAGGATGGGCTACTTCGACTTTCGTGCTATACACTGCTATTCCGCGGCCCTCTGCCCTTTAATGTGCGCTAATATGCCCTGGTTGCCTCTGCCGTGTCCTGTGGTAGTTGTCCCGGCACGTTAGGTTGAGTAGGGTTACGTTCCGTTTGGTTAGGTTTCGAAGTCTCGGTTAGGATTTCTTTGACTTTTGTGCTATGGACAGCAATGCGGTCGATTTCTGCGCATTGCTGTGGTCTAGTACAATCTACTTGCCTCTGTGGAGGCCGCAGTGGAGGTCTCGTCTGGTTAGGTTGATTTAGGCTACGTTTGGGTATGCTACGTTTGACTTGGTTAGGATAGGCTTCTTTGGCAATTGTGCTATATACTGCCATTCCCTGAATTTCTGCGCTCTAATGTGCTCCAATATGTTCTGCTTGGCTCTGTGGTGGCAAGTGATAGTTTTCTCGGCACTTAAGGTTGAGTTAAGTTACTTTTCGTTAGGCTTGGTTGGTATGGGACGCTTAGGATTTCTGTGACTTTTGTGCAGTAAACTGTTATTCTGGGGATTTCTGCGCTATACATTTCTCTACTACACTCTGCCCGACAGTGGGGAGGCGAGAAATAGTCGCCATGGCGCATTATTATGGGTTAGACTACGTTTGGCTGGGTTAGGATGGGATAAGTTCGGTTAGGATAGCTCTGACTTTCGTGCTGTACACAGTTTTTAGGTGGATCTCTGTGATCTACTGCGCTCTACTGTATTCGGATTTGCTCTGGGGACGACAGGAGCTGTGGCCTCGGTACGTTACGTTCAGTTGTGCTACGTTTGGTTTGGTCAGGCTAGGCCCGGTTGGGTCATGGTATCCTCTACTTTTGCAACATAAACTGCTACTTGGTAGATTTCTGCGCTCTACAATGCTCTACTGTACTCTGCACGACCCTGCGGGGGCAAGCCATAGCGATCGTGGCACGATAGTTTTAGTCAGATGACGTTTGGATTGGTTAGTTTAGACTAATTTCGGTTAGGATAGCATTAACTTTCGTGCTTTACACTGTTATACGGTGTATCTCTGTGATCGGCTGTGCTCTAATATATTCTGCTTTGCTCTGGGGAGGCCAGGAGCAGTGGTCGCGGCACGCAAAGTTATTCAATGGTACGTTCGAGTAAGTTAGGTTTGGTCAGGTTAGGCTAGGGCATCTTCGAACATTGTGCCGTTCACTGCAAGGCGGATAACTTCCGCGCACCGTTGTGCCCTAGTACATTCTGCTTCTGTTCGCGGATACCGGCAACAGTGGACTCGTCTTGTTAGGTTTCGTTAGGCTACGTATGGTTATGCCCCGTTTGGCTAGGTCAGGATAGGCTTCTTTGTCATTGTGCTCTACATTGCTATTCCAAGGATTTCTGCGCTCGAAGGTGCCCTAATATGCTCTGCATGGCTCTGCCGTGGCCAGTGATAGTGGCCTCAGCACGATAGCTTGAGTAAGGTTACATTTCGTTATATTAGGTTAGGAAAGCTCGGTTAGGATTTCTTCGACTTTTGAGGTGTAAAATGCTATTCGGAGGATTCCTTCGCTCTACATTGTTCAACTATAATCGGCTCAACCCTGGTGAGACGACCAATAGTGGTAGAGGCACCTCAGGCTGTGTTAGGCCACATTTGGTTTGGTTAGGTTTGGTCAGGTTTGGTTAGTAAAGTTTTGACTTTCGTGCCATACACTTATATTCGATGGATTTCTGCGGTCCACTGTACTCTACAACATTCTGCTTTGATCTGTGGAGGCCAAGAACAGTGGTCGCGGCACGATACGTAGAGATACGCTACGTCTCTTTAGGTTAGTTTGGATCAGGATATGTTGGGATATCTTCGACTTGTGTGCTATACACTGCTCTTCGGTGGATTCTTGCGCTACACATTGCTCAACTATACTCTGATACACTATGGGGGGGGTAGCAATGGCGATCTCGGCAAGATAGGGTGAGTTATGCTATGATTGGTTGTGTTCTGCTTGTTTTGGATAGGTCGGGTATCTCAGGTTTTTCGGAAATACTCTACGATTCAATGTATCTCTGCGTCCTACTCCCCACTACTGCATTCTGCTTGGCTCTGCGGAGGCCAGCAATGTTGGTCGCGGCACGTTATGTTGAGGTAGGTTGCGTTAGGTTTTGTTACGATTGGTTAGGTTAGGAGAGGATGGTTTTGACTTTAGCGCCATAGTCTGTTATTAGGTGGATTTCTGCGCCCTACAGTGGTCTAATATTTTTAGCTTGGCCCTGGGGAGGCCAGCAATAGTGGTCTCGGCACGTTAGGTTATGTTACGTTACGTTTGCTTATATTACGTTTGGATGAGTAACGATAGGATCTGAACGACTTGTATGCTATACACTGCTATTCCGTGGACGTATAAGATCAACATATCTCTACTATACCCTGCTCTACTCAGTGGAGGCCAGTAATGCTGCTCTCGGCACGCTAGTTTTAGATGGGGTAGGGTTGGATTGGCTAGCATAGTATATGTCTGGCTGAGGTGGATTTGACTTTTGTGCTGTACAATAATATTCGGAGGGTTTCTGTGCTCTTCATTGCTCTGATCTACTCCGCTCGAATCTGGGGAGAGCAGCAGTAGCGTTCGTGGCGCGATATGTTGAGATACGTTACGTTTGGATAGGTTAGATTTGTTTACGTTTCGTTAGGACGGCTTCGACCTTTGCGTTATACACGTTTATTTGATGGCCTCCTGCGCTCTGCTGTGCTTTACTATAATCTTCCCGACTCTGCGGAGGCCACCAATAGTGTGCATTTCCAGATAGGTTGCGCTAGGATACATTTAGTGATGTTACGATTGGTTAAGTTTGGATAGGGGGTCTTCGGCCCTTTGCTATACTCCGCCATTCCGAGGATTTGTACGGTCTACATTGCTCTACTGCTCTCCGCCCGACTCTGGGGAGTCCAGCAATAGTCGTATGGCACGTAGGGTCGTGATAGGCTACGATTGGTTTGGTCAGGTTGGTTTCGGTTTCGTTTGGTTATGTCTGACTTTCGTGCTATACACTGCCCTTCTGTAAACCCCTGCGCCCTAATCAAATCTAATATGCACTGCTTGGCTTTGGGGATGCCAGCAATCGTAGGCTAGGTGCGTTAGGTTGGTATTGATTAGGTTTGATTAGTCTATGTTTGGTCAGATTAGGTTAGGATGTCCCTTACTTTTTTTTATACACTGCTATTCGGATGATTCCAGCGTCCTACAATGCTCTGCTATACACTGCTTAGCTCTCGTGAGATCTGCAACGTCTTTCGTGGCACGTCAGGTTGTGTTACGTTACGTCTGCTACGTTGCGATTGGTTAGGTTAGGATAGGGTAGCCTTGACTTCCATGCTATACACCACTGTTCGGAGGATTTCTATTCTTGATTGCTTCACTGCTCTCTGCTCGTCCCTGAGGAGGCCAGTAATTGTGTTCTCGGCACATTAGTTTCAGATAGGCTACGTTTGGTTAGGATATGATAGTTTGGGTTGGGTTCGGAATGCTTTGACTTTCGTGGCTTGTACTATTGTTCGGTAGACTTCTGCGCTCTACTGTATATAGTTTGGGTTGGGTTCGGATTGCTTTGACTTTCGTGGCTTGTACTATTGTTCGGTAGACTTCTGCGCTCTACTGTGCTCTGGTATGTCCTGGCGGGCTCTGAGGAGGCCAGCGACAGTCGTCTCGGCACGTTAGGTTACGACGGATAACGTTCTATCCTGTTACATTTGGTTAAGATAGGATAGGATAGCTTAGACTCTTGTGCTTTGCACTGCTATTCGGTAGACTACCGCGCTCTACATAGCTCCACCATGCTCTGATCGATAGTCGGGAGGCCAAGAACAGTGGTCGCACCACGTTATGTTTGGACAGATTGCGTTTGGTTTGGTTAGGGTACGATGTGTTAGGCCAGCATAGCCCTGACTTTTGCGTCGTACACCGCTATTCGGACTATTTCTGTGTTCAAAGTCGTTCTGCTATGCACTGTTTAGCTCTCCTGAGACCAGCAGATCCAGCATAGCCCTGACTTTTGCGTCGTACACCGCTATTCGGACTATTTCTGTGTTCTACGTCGTTCTGCTATGCACTGTTTAGCTCTCCTGAGACCAGCAGTAGCAGTCGTGGCACGTAAGATTGTGTTACGTTACGTCCGCTTGTGTTATGTTTGGTTAGGTTAGGATAGGGTAGCTTTGACTTTTTTGCTGTAAACTGCTATGCCGTTGATTTCTACGCTCTGCTGTCCTCTAGTACGCTCTGCTGGGCTGTGGGGAGGCCGGGAATAGAGCTCTCGGCACGTTTGGTTGAGCTTTGATGCGTTTGGTAGTGTTATGAGTGGTTGGGTTAATATATGGTACATTTCACTTTTGGGCTACATACTGCTTTTCGGTGGATTTGTCGTCACTACTGTGTTCTAATATGCTCTGCTTGGCTCTGGGGAAGCCAGAAATAGTGGCCATGGCATGTTAGGTTGGGTTCGGTTATGTTTGGTTAGTTAATGTTGGCATGCTATGGTCTGGATAGCTTCGACTTTTCTGCTATACAATGCTTTTCGGTGGATTTCTGCGCTCTACTCTTCTCTAATATGCTCTGATTAACTCTGAGGTGGCCAACAATAGTATTCTCGGCACGTTACGTTCAGTTAGGCTACGTACGGTTGGTTATGTTAAGAGAGGTTAGATTAGGATATCTTTGAGTATTGTGCTAAACACTGCAGTGCGGTGGATTACTGCGCTCTAATGCGCTCGAGTATGTGCAGCTAGGCTCTGGGAAGGTCAGCATTAGTGGTGTATGCACGTTGGGCAGTGTTTGGTTACGTTTGGTTGTATAATGCTTTGTCACGTTAGGCTAGGATATCTTCGACTTTTGCGCTATACACTGCAACACGGTGTGTTCCTGCGACTTTTGCTCCACTATACCTTGCACTACCCTGGAGAAGCCTGTAGTAGTGGTCTCGGAACGTTGGGCTGTGTTACGCTACGTTTGGCTAGGTAGCGCTTGCTGGGGTTATGCTTGGTTAACCTTGACTCTCGTGGTATACACTGTTGTTCGGTGCACTTTTTCGCTCTACTCTGCTCTAGTATGCTGTGCCTCGTTTTGGGGAAGCCAGTATTTGTTGTCCCGGCAGGATAGGCGGAGATATGGTACGTTTGGGTAGGTTATTGGAACCTTGGTTGGATTCGGATAGTTCCGACTTTTCTGCTACATACTGCGATTCATTGGATTACGGCGCTCTCCTCTCCTCTGTTATGCTCTGCATGGCTCTGTAGAGGCCAGCAGTACTGGACGAAGCACGTTATGCTGAGCCAGATTACGTTTTGTTAGGTTAGGTTGGTTTGGGTTAGGATAGAGTAGCATTGACACATGTGCTCAAGACTGATATTCTATGTACCGGTGTCCTCTGCTGTGCTCTATCGTATTCAGCTTGTCCCTGTGGAAGCCAGAAATAGTGGGCGCTTCGCGTTAAGCTTAGTCATTCTACGTTTCGTTAGGTTAAGTTCGGTTTTGTAAGGTTAGGATATCTCTGACTTTTGAGCTATATATTGCTATTTGGTGGCATTCTTCGCGCCACTGAGCTCTAATGTACTCTGCTCGACTGTGGGGAGGCCAACAATAGTGGTCGTGGCACTGTAGATTTTGATATGGTACGCTTGGTAGTGCTTCGATTTGCTAGGATAGGATTGGATAGCAGTGAGTTTTTGCTGCACACCTCTATTCGGTAGATTTCTACGCCCTACATTGCTCTGTTATACTCGGATCTGATCTCAGGAGGCCAGGAATCGTGGTCTCGGCACGTCAGTTTGTGTTAGGCTGCGTTCGCATAGGTTATATTAGTTTGGATTGTTTACGGATTGCTTTGACTTTCGTGGAATGAACTGTTGTTCGGTGGGCTTCTGCGCTCTTCTGAGCTCTAGTATGCTCTGCTTGGCCCTGGTGAGGCCAGCAATAGTGTTTGTGGCACGTTTGGAAGTGTAAGCTTACGCTTGGCTATGTATGGTTGGGATACGTTTCGTCAGAATGGCTTTGTCTTGAGTGCTATACACTGCAATGAGGCGGACTTCTGCACTCTACTGTGCCCTAGTATATTCTGCTTGGTTCTGGGGATTCAGCAATAGTGGTGTAGGCACGCTAGGTTTAGTTACGTTACATTTGTTTAGGTTAGAGTAGGATACCTTTGACTTTTGCGCTATACGCTGCAATTCAGTGGATTTCTACAATCTACTGAGATCTAATATGCTCTGCTGGGCGCTTGGGAGGCCTGCAGTTGTGATCTCGGAAGGTTTGGTTGAGTTCGGCTGCGTTCGGTTTGGTTAATCTTGGATAATTTAGGATGGGATAGCTATGACTTTTGCGCCATGAACTGCTTTTCGGTCGTGGCACGCAAGCTTGGGTAGCTTTACATCTGCTTAGGATACGCTTGGTTGGGTTTGGAGAGGGTAGCTATGGCTCTCGTACTATACACCGCTATTCGGTGGATTTCTGCTCTCCACATTTCCCTAGTATGCTTTGCCTGGCTCTGTGGAAGCCAGCAACACTGATTGCGGCCACTTAATTTGAGTTATGGTACGCTAGGTTAGGTTAGGGTGGGGCCGGTGGTGCTTGGATTTCTCCCACTTTTGAGCTATACACGGCTAAGCAGTGGGTTACTGCGTTCTACTGTGATGTAGTATATTTCGCCTTGCCCTGGGGAGGCTAGCAATAGTGGTCTCGGCACGTTAAGTTGAGTTAGACTACGTTCGGTTGTGTTAAGTATGGTTATGTTGGGATCGGGCAACATCGGCCATTGTGCTATGCACTGCTATTCTATGGATATCTGCGCTCTACCTTCCTCTAACATGTTCTGCATGACGGTGCGGACGTCAGCAGTAGTGGTCTCTGCACGATACGTTTAGTCAGTCTACATTTTGTTAGGTTATTTTGGGCCAGGTTTGATTAGCGTTTATTTGACTTTTGTGCTATATACTGCTATTTGTCGGCCTTTTGCACTCTACTGTTTTCGAGTGTCTTCTACTTGTCTCTGGGTATGCCAGCAATAATTGTCTCGGCACGTTAGGTTCAGTTAGGCAACGTATGGCTGCATTAAGTTAATTTGGGTTAGGTTCGGATAGACTTGACTTTCACGGTATACACACATATTCGGTCGACATCTACGCTCTACTATGCTCTACTACATCCTGCTTGGCACTGGGTATTCCAGCAATAGTGATAGCGGCACGTCAGGCTGAATTATGTTACGTTTGGTTTCGTTACGTTGGACCTGGTTAGGATAGGATAGCTTTGACTTTCCCGCGATACATTGCTATACGGTTGATTTCTGCGCTCTACTGCGCTCTAATCTGTTCTGCTTGGCCCTGGGAAAGCCAGCAATAGTGGTCCCGTCACGTTAGGTTGAGTTACGTTACGTTTTGCTCGGTTAGGTTGTGTTTGGTTTGGTTAGGGAATCTGTGGCTTTTGCTGTAGACAGTGCTATTCGATCGATGTCTGTGCTCCAAATTGCTCTACTAGCATCTGCCCGTCTGTGGAGTGGCCGGATATTGTGGTCCTGGCCCGTTTGGTTGAGTTAGGTTCCGTTTTCTTAGGTTGGGTAGGGATAAGCTTGGTTGGGATGGCTTTTACATTTTTGCTATACACTTCCGCTCGGTCGATATCTGCCATCTGCGTTGCTCTTCTAGTATATGGTTACATCCAGGGAGGCCAGAGGTCGTGGTCTTGGGAAGTTTGGTTGCGTTACGTTTGGATATGTAAGGTTAGGCTAAGTTTGGTTTGGGTGGCTTTCACTCTTGTGCTATACACTGATATGTGGTGGCTCTCTGCGCTCTACTGTGCTCTTGTATGTTCAGCTTGACTATCGGTAGGACAGTAGTATTGGCCTCGGCACGTTTGTCTGAGTTATGTTGCGTCCGGCTATGTTACGTTTGGTTATGTTAGGATAGGATAGCTCAGTCTTTCGTGCTAAACGCTGCTATTCTATGGACTTCTGCTCTATTCAGTGCGCTATCACACATTGCTAGTCTCTGTGAACGCCAGGAGTAATGCTCCCTGCACGTCAGGTTGTGTCATGTTACTCTTCGTTAGGACAGCTTTGGATGTGTTTGTTTGGGGTAGGTTTGACTTATGTGCTACTCACAGCTCTTCGGTGGATTTCTGTGTCCTGCATTGATCTGATATACTCTGCTTGGCTCTCGTGGGGCCAGCAATAGTGGAAGCGTCACCCCAGGTTGGGTTACGCCAAGTTTGTTTATGTTGCGATTGGTTAGGCTAGGAGAGGACAGCTTTGACTTTTTTTGATGTACATTGCTTTCGGTGGACTTCTGCGTTCTACAGTGCTCTACTAGACTCTGCTCGAACGTGGGTTGACCATCAATCGTGGTTGTGGCACGTTAATATTTGTTATATAACCTTTGGCTGTGTTTCGATTTGATAGGATAGGAAAGGATGGCTTTAAGTTTTGTGCTATATACTGCTATTCGGTGGATTCCTGCTCTCCACTGTGCTGTGATATGTTCTGCTTTGCTCTAGGAAGGTAGCAAAAGTGGTACCGGCACCTTAGTTTAAATTATGTTACGTTCGTTTATATTACGTTCAGATAGGTTAGGATAGGATAGAGTTGACTTTCGTGACACAAACTGCTATCCGGTGGATTTCTGCGCCCTACTGTTATCACGTATGCTCTGGTTTGCTCCCGGGTGGCCAGAGATAGCGACCGCGTCTCGTTAGCTTGAAATGGGTCACGTTTGGTTATGATATGCTTTCTTGGACCAGATTTGGTTAGCACTGGTCTCACTGCAATATCCTGTGACATATGGATTTCGGCTCTCTCCTATGCTCTAATATGTTCTGCTTGGCTCTGCGTAGGCCAGTAATACTGGTCAACGCAAGATAGGTTGAGATTGATTATGTCTGATTAGGTTTGGTTAGGTTGGGTCTGGTTTGGATAGTTTCGACTTTTGTGCTCAACACCGCTATTCTGTGGACTTCTGCGCCCTACTAAGCTCTATCGTACTCTTCCATTCCATTGCGGACACCAGCAATTGTGATCGCGGCATGCTAGGTTGCGTTACGTTACGTTGGGTCAGTTATTGTTTGGTTAGGTTTGGACACGGTAGCTTTGACTTTTGGTATATACACTACTATTCGGTGGACTCCTGTTCTCAGCTGCGCTCTAATATTCTCTGTTTGGCGCTAGGGAGTCCAGCAATAGCCGCCACGGTGTGTTAGATTTTGTCGGGATGCATTTGGATGGTCTCCGCTTGGATAGGTCAGGACTGGATAGTTATGCACTTTGGTCGGTACACTGCCATTCAGTGAATCTCTGCGCTCTACTGTGATATAATATTCCCTGCTTATCTCTGGGATTTCCAGAAATGGTGGCAGCGGGGCGTCAGGATTCGTTACGTCACGTTCGGTAAGGTTAGGTTTGTTTGTGTTGGGTTAGGTTATCTGTTCCTCCCGTGCTAAAACTGCCATTCTGTGTACCTATGCGCTATACTCTCCCGCAATATGCCCTGCTTGGCGATAGGAAGTCCAGCACTATTTCGGTAGGCACGTTATTTTGGAACTGGTTACGTTCGGTTATGTTAGTTTAGGTGAGGTTAGGTTAGTATATCATCTACTGATCTGCTTTACACATCATTGAGCCGGATTTCTTCGCTCTAATGAACTCTAGTATTTTCTGATAGGCTCTGGGGAGCTCAGTAACAGTGTTCCAGGCACGTTATGTTGGGTTAGGTTACGTTCGGTTACGTTATGCTTTGTTAGGTTAGGATAGGATATCTTTGACTCGTGTTCCATACACTGCAATCCGGTGGATTTCTGCGCTCTACTGTGCTATTATATGTTCCGCTTTGCTCCGGGTGGGTCAGCAATTGTGGCACAGGAACGTTAGGTTGCTCTGGGTTACGTTTGGTTAGGACAAGTTATATTACGTTTGGTCAGGGCCGCTTCGACTTTTGTGCTATACACTGCTATTCGGTGGATTTCTGGGCTCTACTTGCTCTAGTATGACCAGCTTGGCTCTCAGTTTAAGTTATTGCACGTTTCGTCATGTTAGGGTTGGCTAGGCTAGGAGCGGATAGCTTTGACCTTAGTGGCACAGTCTGCTACTAGGTTGATCCCTGCTCCTTACAGTGCTTCAATATTTACAGCTTGACTCTGGGAAGGCCAGCAACAGTGGTCTCGGCACGTTATGTTGGGCAAGGTTACGTTCGGTTAGCATGGGACAGGCAATGTTTGGTCAGGATAGCTGTAACTTCTGCGCTGTACGCTGCTATTCGGTGGATCTCTGCATCTACTGTGCTCTAGCATGTCCTGCTTGGCTCCGGGGACGGCAGAAACAGCCGTCTGGACACGCTGGTTAGAGTTATGCTATGCTTGGTTATGTTCTGTTGGTTTGGGTTAGGTTTGGGTATCTTTGACTTTTCTGATGGACACTGCGATTCTTTGGATTTCTGCCCTCTACTTTCCACTAATACGTTCTGCTTGGCTTTGTGTATTCCGCCAGTAGTGCTCGCGGCACTTTAGTTTGAGTTATGTTTCGTTTGGTTATGTTAAGGTTGGTTTGGTTAGGAGAGGGTATCTTTGACTTTAGAGCCATAGTCAGCTATTAGAACGATTTTTGCGTTCTACAATGCTCTAATGCTTTCAGCATGGCTCTGGCAAGCCCAGCAAATGTGGTCTCGGCACATTATTATGAGTCATGCTATGTTCGGTTATGTTGGGTTATGCTACGTTTAGTATGTATAGCTTTAACTTTGTGCTGTACACTGATATTCGGTGGACTTCTGTAATCTACTGCGCTCTAGTAAGCCCTGCTTGGCTTTCGGCAGGGCTACAACAGCGGTCTCGGCACGTTAGAATGGTTCATGCTTGGTTTGGTTATGTCCAGTTCCTTTGGGTTACGCTCGGACAGCTTTGACTGTCAAGATATACAGTGCGATTCCATGGATTTCTGCGCTCTACTCTCCACTAACATTTTCTGCTTCACTCTGTGGTGGCCAGCAATAGTGGTCTCGACACGTTATGTTGAGTCAGGTTACGTTCGGTTATGTTGGGTTAGGCAATGTTTGGTTAGGATATCTTCAGCTTCTGTGCTCTACACTGCAATTCGTTGGAGTTCTTCGCTCTACTGCGCTCTAGAATTTCCAGCTTGTCCATGTGTTGGTCGGGAAGGGTGGACGCGCACGCTGGTGCAAGCTAGGACACGTTTGGTTATGTTGCGAGTCTTCAGGTTAGGAGAGGATGGCTAGGACTTTAGAGCTATAGTCTCCTATTATGTGGACTTTTGCGCCCTACAGTGCCCTAATATTCTCAGCTTCGCTCTGACAAGGCTCGAAATAGCGGTCTCTGCATGTTGTGAGGAGACAGGTTACGTTCGGCGAGTTTGGTTCAGACTAAGTTTGGTCAGGATTGCGTTACCTCTTGCGCTGTACACTGCTATTCGGTGGACTTCTAAGATCTGCTGTGCTCTAGTATGTCCTGCTTGGCTCTGGTGGGCAGCATTAACGGTGTCGGCACGTTCGGTCTGGTCAGCCTATGTTTGGCTATGCCCTGTTGGACTGTGTCAGGCGTTGGTAGCATCAACTTTTCTGATATAAACAGCGATTACATTGGTTTCTGCGTTCTACACTCCACTGACGTGATCCACTTGACTCTCGGGAGGCCAGCAATAGCGGTCACGGCACGTTCGTTCGTGGTGTATTACGTTTGGTTACGTTACGGTTGGCTAGGTTAGGAGGGGATGGCTATGACTTTAGTGCTACATTCTGCTATTAGGTGAATTTCTGCTCCCTACATGGCTTTATTTTACTCAGCTTGTCTCTAGGAAGGCCAGCAATAGGGGTTTCGCGCGTTATGTTAGTCAGGTTACGTTCTGTAAAGTTGGGATTGGCTATGCTTGAACGGGATAGCTTTAACTTTTGTGCTGTACAGTGCTGTTCGGGCGATTTGAGCACTCTACTATGATCTACTACCTCCTGCTTGGCTCTGGTGTGGGCAGCAACAGCGGTATCGGCACGATGGTTTGATTTATGCTATGTTTGGTTATGTTGAGTTGGTTTAGGTTAGGTTTGTGTATCTTTGACTTTTTTGGTGTACACGGCGATCATATGGGTTTCTTCGTTCTACCCTGTACTAATGTTTTCTGCTTGGCTCTGTGATGGCGAGCAATAGTGGTCACGGCACGTTATGTTGTGATAGGTTTCGTTCAGTTAGTTTGGGTTAGGCAATGTTTGGTTGTGATAGCTTTAACTTTTGTGCTGTATAGTGCTTTACGGTGGCTTTCGGCGCACCACTGTGCTCTAGTACATCCTGCTTGGCTCTGGTGAGGCAGCAACATCGGTCCCGGTACGTTGGGCATAGTTGGGCTATGTGTTTGTCTATGTTGTGTTATTTTGGATTAGGCTTGTGTAGCTTTGACTTTTCCGAAATACACTGCGATTATATGGATGTCTGTGTACTACTCTCCGCTCGTCTCTGGGTTAGCCGGCAATAGTGCTCATGGCACGTTGGGTTGGGTTAGGTTACGTTAGGTTATGGTACGGGTGGCTAAGTAACGAGGGGATAGCTTCGATTTTAGTGGCATTGTCTGCTGTTGGGTGGATTTCTGCGCTCTACTGTGCTCCAGTATATCCTGTTTGTCTTTGGGGGCGGCAATAGCTGCCTCGGCACGTTAAGTTGAGTCAGGCTTTGTTCGGTTATGCTCTGTTCGCTTTGGTTAAGTTTGGGTGGCTGTGGCTGTTCCGATATGCACTGCGATTCTATGGATTTCTGCGTTCTACACTCCAGTAATGTGTTATGTTAGGCTAAGTTTGGCAAGGATAGCTCTGACCTTCGTACTATACACTCATATACGGTGCATTTCTGTGATCTACTGTGCCCTACTATATTCTGCTTGGCTACGGGCAGGCCAGGAGCAGTGGTCGCTGAACGTTATGTTGTGATATCCTACGATTGGTTAGGTTAGGTTAGGTCAGGTTAGGGGTGGAAGCCTTTGACTTTAGTGCTGTGGTGTGCAATTGAGTGGATTCCTGCTCACAACAGTGCTGCAATGCTTTCAGCTTTGCTGAGGGTAGGCCAGCAATAGTGCTTTCAGCGCGTTATGTGCAGTTAGGTTAAGTTCCGTTAGGATGGATTAGGCTAAGCTTTGTTGGGATAGATCTATCTCTTGTGCTTTACACTGCTCTCCGGTCGATATCTGCAGTCTCGACATTGCTCTTCGAATCTCTGCTCGACGCTCGGCATGTCAGCAATAGGGGCCTCGGCACGCTAGGTTGAGACAGGTTACTCATGTCTTGGCTAAGTTTGGTTAGGTTTTGGTTAGGGTAGCTTCTACTTCTGAGCTTTACACTGTTATTAGAACCGTAACTGCGCCCAGCGTTGCTCTACTGGCATCTGCTTGTTTCCGGAGGGGGTAGCAGTAGCAGTCGAGGCACTCTCGGTTGAGATAGGTTACGTGTGATTAGGTTAGCTCAAGTTAAGTTTGGATAGGATGGCTTTAACTTCTGCCCTTTACACCACTTTTCGGTACGTTTCTGCGCTCTACTGTGCTCCAATATGCTCTGCTCCGCGCTGGTGGGCCAGCAATCGCTGTCTCGGCATGTTTGGTTGATTTCGGCTAAGTTTGGTTAAGTTAGGTTAGCCTACGTTAGGTCTGGATAGCTCTGTCTTACGTGTTATACACTTTTATTCGGTGGAATAATGCGCTCTACTGTGCACTACTACACTCTGCACAAATCTGGGTAGGCCAGCAATAGTCGCGGCGCGTTATTTTGTGCAATACTACGTTTGGTTGTGTCACGATTCGCTAGATTAGAAAAGGATTGTTTCAACCTTTGTCCTATACAATGCTATTCGGTGGACTTCTGTGCTCTACTGCGCTCTATCATACCCCGCTTGTCTCTGCGTCGCCAGCGGTAGTGGTCGCGGCACGTGTGTTTGTGTTATGTTGCGTTTGGTTACGTTATGTTATGTAAGCCTTGGTCAGCGTATCTCTGACTTTTGCGCTGTACGCTGCAGGGCGGTCGATTTCTACGATCTACTGTGCTCTAATACGCTCCGCGTGGCTCTGGGGAGGCCAGAATTAATGGTCTCAGCACGTTAGGTTTGGTTTGGTTACGCTTGGTTTTGTTAGGTTAGCCTGGGTTTGGTAAGGAGACCTTCGACTTTTCTGCAATACATTGCCGTTCTATTGACTTCTGCGCTCGGCGCTCCTCCAATATGTTCTGCTGGGCAATTGGGAGGCCAGCAACATTGGACTCGTCTCGTTAGGTTTAGTTAGTCTATGTTCGTATAGCCCGGCATAGGTCAGGTTTGGTAAGGTTAACTTTGACTTTTGTGCTATACAGTGCCACTTGGAGGCTTTCTGCGCTCTAATGTGCTCTAATGTATTCCGCTTGCGTCTGGGGAGGCCAGCAATGATGTTCGTGGCGCGTTTGTTCGAGTTATGCTGCGCTTTCCTTGGTTAGGTTAGGAGAGGTTTGGAAAGGACGGCCTTGAATCTTGAGCTATACGCAGCTATTCGGCGGATTCCTACGATCCACTGAGCTCTAGTTCATTCTGCTTGGCTACGCGGAGGCCTGCAGCAGTGCTCTCGACGCGATAGCCTAAGTTAGGCTGCGTTAAGTTATGCAACGTTTTGTTATATTAGGAGAGATAGCTTGTACTTTTGCGCTATACGCCGCTGCTCGGTGGATTTCTGCGCTCTACTGTGCTCTAGTATGCTCTGATTCGCTATGGGGATTCCGACGATAGTGGTTTCGGAACGCTAGGTTTAGTTAGGGTACGTTTGGTTAGGTTATGTTAGTCTGGGATATGTTTGCATAGCTTCGTCTTTCGTGTTATAAACTGTTATTGCATGGAATTCTGCGCTTTACTGTGCTCTACTATACTCTGCTTGAATCTGGGGTGGCCAGCAATAGTGGCGCGGCATGTAATTTTGAGTTATGTTACGTTTGGCTATGTTACGGTATGTTAGGTTAGGAAAGGATGGGTTCAGCTTTTGTGCTATACAGTGCCACTCCGTGGAAGTCAGCGCACCACAGTGCTGTAGTTTGTTCAGCCTGACATCGTGAAGGCCAGCAATTGTTTTCACGTCACGTTACGTTGAGTTATGTTGCGTTTGGTTGGGCTAGGTTTGGCTATGTTTGGTTATGGTTGCTTTTACTTTTGTGTTATGAACTGCAATTCGGTGGATTTGTACGGTCTACGGTGCTATTGTATAATCTGCTTGTCTCTGTGGAGGGCAGCAATAGTGGCCTCGGTACGACAGTGTGAGATATGTTACGTTTTGTTATGTTACGTTTGGTTAGGTTAGGATAGGATGGCTTTGACTTTTATGATATACACTGCTGTCCGGTGGATTCCTGCGCTCTGCATTGCTGTAATATGCTCTGCTTCGCTATGTGTAGTCCAGCAAACGTTTTCTCGGCTCGTTACGGTTAGTCAAGCTACCTTCGGTTGGGTTAGATTAGGGCAGGTTTGGTGTGGATATCTTAGTCCTTTGTGCTATACACTGCAATGCGGTGGATTGCCGAGATCCACTGTGCCCTAGAATACTCTGCTTGTCTCTGGAGAGGCAAGTAATGGTGGTCTCAGCACGTTAGGTTGAGTTATGCTACGTTCGGACAAGTTATGTTTCGTTGTCTAGGACACGGTAGCATTGACTATTGTGCTATTCACTGCGATTGTATGGATGTACTCTAGTATGTTCTGCTCGGCTCTTTGGTGGTCAGCAATAGCGGTGTATGCACGTTAGGTTTAGCCATGTTCGTTTGGTTATGTTGCAATTGGTCAGATTATGTTAGGATGGCTTTGAATTTTGTGCTATACAGAGCTATTCGGTGGATATCTGCTCTCTGCAGCGCTCTAGTATATGCTCCTCGGATATGGGGTGGCCAGAAGTACTGGTCTCTGCACGTTAGTTTGAGATGGGTTGCGTTCGGGTACGTAACGTTTGGTTAGGTTACGACAATATTGCTTTGACATTTGTGCTGTACTCTGCGATTCGCCAGAGTTCTGCGCTGTACTGTGATCTAATAAACCTTGCTTTGGTCTGGGAATGCCACAAATTGTGACCGCTTCGCCTCAGTTTGTGTTAGGTTACATATGGCTAGGTCAGGAGTGAATTGGTTAGGTTAGTATATCTTTGACTTTCGCGATATACACTGACATTCTATGGTGATCTGTGCTCAACTCTCCTCCAGTACGCCATGCTTGGCGATGGAGAGGTCTGCAATTGTGGGCTAGGCACTTTAGGTTGGGATTGGTTCGTTTCGTCTGTTCAGGTTAGGCCTCGATACGTTGGGATATCTCTTACCCCTGGACTGTACACTGCTATTCGTTCGATTTCAGCGTTTTACATTGCTGTGCTATAATCTGCTTATCTCTTGTGAGGCCAGCAATAGCTTGCGTGGCACATCAGGTTGGGTTACGCTTCTTCTGCTTCTGTTACGTTTCGCTAGGTTTGGATAGGGTAGCTTCGACTTTAGCGCTGTACACTGCTACACGGTCGGTTTCTGCGCTCTACTGTGATCTAATATTCTCTGCTTTGATCTGGGAATGCTTGAAATACTGGCCGCGGACCATGCGGTTGCGTTAGCTTACGTCTGCTTAGGTTATGTTTGTTTCAGTTAGCTTTGGATGTCTCTGACTTTTGTGCTGCACACCGACGTCCGGAGGTTTCCTACCCTCTACGATGCTCTACTGTACAACTGCTCGACATTGTGGAGTCCAGTAATAGTGATCTCGGCACGTTAGTATGAGTTAGGCTACGTTTGCTTAGGTTATGTTGCGTTTGGTGGAGCTGGGACAGGGCAGCTTTGACCCTTGCGCTGTGCACTGCTACTTGATGGCATTGTGCGCTCTACTGTTATCTAGTGTATTATGCTCGGCTCTGGGGAGTCCAGCTATAGTGGTCATGGCACGTTAGGTTGAGTTATGTTGCGTTTGGTTATACTACGTTTGGATTGAGTAGGAAAGGATAGCTTCTACTTTTGTACTGTACACTGCCATTCGGTGGATCCCTGCGCTCTACGTTGATCTAGTATGCTCTGCCTGTCCCTGGGGATGCATGCAACAGTAGTCGCGGCATGTTTTGCTTAGTTAGGCTACGTAAGGTTAGGTTATGTTAGGACATATTTGGTAAGAATTTCTTTCCCTTTTGTGCTATACACTGGAGTACGGTGGGCTACTGCGCTCTACAGTGCTTTGCTGTACTCTGCTCGACACTGCGGAGGCCAATAATAGTGGTGCCGGCACGTTGGACTTATTTACGCTACGTCCGGCTATGTTACGTTTGGCTAGGGCAGGTGACGATTGCTTTGACTTTTTTGATATATACTGCTATTCGGTGAACCTCTCCGGTATGCTGTGTTCCGATATGCCCGGCTTGACCCTGGGGAGGGCAGCAATAGTGGGCTATGCACGTTAGGTTGAGTTATGTTGCGTATGGTGGCTATGTTTGTATTGGCTAGGCTTGGTTAGCTTCGAGAGTCTTGGGATAGACTATTATTCCGCGGACTTCTGCGCTCTACTCTGCTAGACTATACCCTGCTCGACTCTGGGGAGGCCAGCAACCATGGTCGCAGCACGTACGTCTGAGTTAGGTTACGTTCGGTTGTGCTACGATTCAATATGTTAGGAGAGTATGGCTTTGTCCTTTGTGCTGTACACTGCTATTCGGTGGATTTCAGCGCTCAACTGTCCTCTAGTACGTTCAGCTTTGCACAGGGAAGGCCAGCAATAGTATTCTCGGCACGACATGTCGTGGTAAGTTACGTTCGTCTATGTTAGGTTAGGATATGTTTGATTACGATAGCTCCTACTTTCGTGCTGTGCGCTGCAATTCGGTGGATTTCTGCTGTCTACTGTGCTCTAGCCTAATCTACTTGTCTCTGGGGAGGGCAGCTATAGTGGCCGAGGCACTTTATGTTGAGTTACGCTATGTTTGGTTAGGCCCTGCCGGTTGGGTTAGGTTTGGGTAGCTTAGACATTTCTGTAATACACAGCAGTTCTATGTGTTTCTGCGTCTTACTGTCCACACACATATTCTGCCTGGCTCTGGGAAGGCCAGAAATTTTTGTCGAGCCACGTTAGGCTGAGTCGTGTTCCGTTTGTTTAAGTTACGCATGGATAGGTGAGGATAGGGTAGCCTTGACTTTTGTGCTATACACGGCTTTTCGGTATATATCTGTGCATTGCGTTGCGCTACTAGCACCTGCATTTCTCTTGGGAGGCCAGCAATAGCGGTCGTGGCAGGTTTCGTTGGTACATGTTACGCTTGGTTAGGTTAGCTTAGGTTAAGTTTGGTTAAGGTGGCTTTGACTTCTGCGTCATATACTGCTATTCGGTGGATCTCTGCGCTGTGCTGTGCTCTACTAGAATCTGCGTGTTTTTGGGAAGGCCAGCAATTGCGTTTGTGGCACGTTTGGTTGAGGAATGTTACGTCCGGTTATGTTAGGTTATGCTGGGTTAAGTCAGGATAGCTTTGACATATGTGCTCAACACCGATGTTCTATGGGCTTCTGTGCTCTACTGCGCTATACCATACTCGGCTTGCCTCTGGGGAAGCCACCAATTGTGTTCGCGGTACGTCTGGTTAGTTATTCTATGTTTGGTTATGTTAGGTTCGGATATGTTTGGCCAGTGCATCAATTACCTTTCTGCTATACGCTATTGATCGGCAGATACTTGCCCGCTGCATTGATCTACTAGCATTTGGTTGTGTCTGGGGAGGCCGGCAATAGCGGCCGTTGCACGTCTGGTTTAGTTATGCTACGTATGGTTTGTTTAGGTTTGGTTAAGTTTGGTTAGGGTGGCTACGAATTTTGTGCTATACGCGGCTGTACGGTCGATTCCTGACTTCCACATTGCTCAGCTATACTCTGTTTGCCTCCCGTGAGGCCAGCAATATTCGTCGTGGCATGTCGGGTTAAATAAGGTTAAGTGTGATTACGGTAGGTTAGGATAAGCTTGGCTTGTATAGCTTTGACTTCCGTGATATACACTGCTGTTCGTTGGATATCCTCGCTCTACTCTGCTCTAGTATATTCTGCTTGGCTCTGGGAGGCCAGCAATGGCTGTTTCGGCACGTTAGGTTAAGTCAGGTTACGTTCGGTTAAATTACGTTAGGATATGTTAAGAGATTATAGCTTTGTCTTTTGTGCCGTACACTGCAATTCGGTGTATTTTTAAGCACTACGTTGCCCTTCCATACTCTTCTAGACTCTGTGCGGTCAATTGAAGGTGTCCGCGGCATGTTAGGTTTCGTTAAATTATAATGCGACTGGTTAAGTTAAGAGAGGATAGCACTGACTTTTGTGCTACACACTGCTGTTCGGTGGATTTGCGCGCTCTGCGTTTCTGTAATATTCTCTACTTTGCTACGTGGCGTTCAGCAATGGCGGTGTGGGGCCGTTAGGTGAAGTTAGTTTCCGTTTGTATATGTCATGTTCGTTTCTGTGCGGTTTGGGTAGCACTGACTTTTCGGCTGTACCCTGCAATTCCGCGGATTTCGGCACTATCCTCTCCTATAGCATGTTCTGCTTGGCTCTGGGGTGGCCGACAATAGCGTTCGCGGAACGTTGTGCTGTGATAGGTTACGTTTTGTTACGTTACGTTGGGTTAGGTTAGGAAAGGAGGGCTGTGACTTTTGTGCCATATGCTGCTATTCGGCAGACTTCTGCGCTCTACTGTGCGCTAATATGCTCTGCTTGGCGCTTCGTATGCCAGCAATGGTGGTCCCGGCACGTTAAGTAGAGTTAGGCGACGTTTGGTTAGGTTTCGTTTCGACAGATTAGGATAGAGTGCCTCTGCCTTTTGTGCTATACACTGCTGTTCGACGGATTTCTGCGCTGTACTGTACTCTAATATGCTTCGCTTGGCGCTGTGTATGCCAGCAATGGTTGTGTATGCCGGCACGTTACGGGGAGTTTCTCTACGTATGGTTAGGTTACGTTAGGTTATGTTAGGCAAGGGTAGGTTCGACTTTTGTGCTATACACTGCTATTCGGCGGATTCCTGCACCCTTCTGTGATCTAATATTCTCAGCTTTCATCTGGGGATGCCAGATACGTGGGTTTTGTTACGGATGGTTACGTCAGGAGAGGATAGCTTTGACTTTAGTGCCATAGTCTGCTATTTGGCTGCATTCTGCTCCCTACAGAGTATTAATATAGCTTGGCTCTGGGCGGGCCAGCAATAGTGGACTCGGCGCGCTATGTTGAGACACGTTACGTTCGGTTAGGTTCGGTCTGGCTTAGTTTGGCAGGGATAGCTCAACTTTTGAGTTGTACACTGCTACTCGGTGGATTTCTGCTCTGTACTGTGCTCTAGTAC
Source organism: Eufriesea mexicana (assembly GCF_001483705.2). Taxonomy (NCBI): domain Eukaryota; kingdom Metazoa; phylum Arthropoda; class Insecta; order Hymenoptera; family Apidae; genus Eufriesea; species Eufriesea mexicana. The sequence goes on along the minus strand of NW_016908344.1, from coordinate 363,507 downwards.
GTGCTGCCTGACTCTGGGATCGGCAGCAATGGCGGTGTCGGCACGTTAGCTTGAGTTAGGCTACGATCGCCTACGTTCGGTTGGGCTACGATTGGAACGGACAGCTTTAACTTTTGTGCTGTACACTACTATTCGGCGGATTTCTGCTCTCTATTGTGCTCTAGTATGTCCTGCTTGTCTCGGGGGGGCGGGGGGAGGGGCATAAAATCGGTGTCGGCACGTTAGGTTTGGTCATGCTTTGCTTGTATATGTCCCGTTGGTTTCGGTTGGCCCTGGGTAGCTTTCACTTTTCTGTCATACACAGCGATTATATGGATTTCTGCGCTCTACTTACCACTAATGTGTTCCGCTTGACTCTGCGTAAGCCAGCAGTACCGGTCGCGGCACGTTAGGGTCTGTTTGGATACATTTCGTTATGTTACGGATAGTTAGTTTACGAGAGGATACCTTTAACTTTAGTGCGATAGTCTGCCATTAGGTGGATTTCTGCTCCCTACAGTGCTTTAATAATTTCACCTTGCCTCTGGGATGGCCAAGAATAGTTGCTAACGGCTAGTTACGTTGAGTCAGGCTACGTACAGTTATGTTGGGTTAGGATAAGATTAGTCAGGATATGTTCAACTTTTGTGCTGTACACTGCGATACGGTGGATTTCTGCGTCTCACTGAGCTCTAGAATGTCCTGCTTGGCTGTGGGGAGTGCAGCAACAGCATTCTCGGTACGTTAGCTTGAGTTACGCAATGTGCGGATATGTTCTGCTTGTTTCGGTTGGTCTTGGGTAGATCTGACTTTCCTGATGTAACTGCGTCTCCATGGATTTCCGTGTTCTCCTCTCCACTAATGCGCTCTCATTGACTCCGGGGAGGCCAGCAATAGTGCTAGAGGCACGTTAGGTCGAGTTTGATTACGCTAGCTTTTGTTGCGATTGGATAGGTTAGGACCTGATAGCTTTGACCTCAGTGCTATATTCTGTTTTAATGTGGACCACGGCGCCATACAGTGCTCTAATATTTTCAGCTTGGCTCTGGGAAGGCCATCAATGGTGCTCTCGGCACATAATTTTGAGGCAGGTTACGTTCGATTAGGTTGGGTAAGGCTAAGGTTGGTTAGGATGGATTCAACTTTCGTCCTGTAAACTGCTATGTGGTGGACTTCTGCGCTCTACTGTGCACCAGTATGCCCTGCTTGGCTCTGGGACGGGCAGAAATAGCTGCCACGGCACGTTAGGTTGGTATCTGTGCTATAAACTGCCATTTGGTGCACGTCTGCGCTCAACGCTGCTCTGCTGTACACATCTTGGCCCTCGTGACGCCAGCAATATAGGTCGTGGCGAACCAGTTTTAGCTACGTTGCGTTTGCTGATGCTACGTTTGGTCAGGTTAGGAGAGGATAGCTTTGACTTTCAGCTATACACTCTTATTCGGTGGATCTCCGCGTTCTGCAGTGCACTAATATGCCCTGCTTTGCTCTGGGGAGGCCAGCAATGTTGGTCCCGGCACGTTAGGCTGTGTTAGCAACCGTTTGGTTAGGTTATGTTTGCCTGGGTTATCTTCTGATAGCATTGACTTTCGTGGCATATTCTGCTTTTCGTCCAATTTCAGCGCTCCACTGTGCTCCTGTATGTTCCGCTCGGCACTACGGGGACCAGCAATTGTTTTCGCTGCATGTTAGGTTGCGTTAGGTTACGTTTGGTTATGCTATGTTTGGTATGCTTAGGCCAGGGCAGCTTTGACTTTTGTGCTATACACTGCCACTCGTTGGATTTCTGTGGCCTACTATGACCTATTATGCTCTGCTTTGCTCTGGGGTGGCCAGAAACTGTGATCGCGGCGCGTTAGGTGGGGCTATGTTACGATCGGTTGTGTTAGAGTTGTTTGGGAAGGATAGGATATCTTCGATTTTTGTGCTATAATCTCGAATGCGGTGGATTTCTGCGCTTTACTGTGCACTAGAATGTCCTGACTAGCTCTGGGGAGGTCAGCAATAGTGGTCTCGCCAGGTTAGTTTGAGATGCACTACGTTTGGTAATGTTATGTTGGCTACGGTTTGGTTTGGATAGGTTCGCCTTTTCTGCTATATATTGCGATCCTATGGATTATAACGTTCTACTCCCCTCCAGTCTGCTCTTCTTGGCTCTTTGGAGGCCAGCAATACTGGTCGCGGTACGTTAGGTTGAGCTATATTGCGTTTCGTCTGGTTAGGATATTTCGTTTTAGGTTAGGGTGTCATTGACCTTTGTGCTCAACACAGCTTTACTTCGGACTTCTGGCCTCTTCTGTGCTCTATCGTATCCTGCTTGCCTCCGGGGACGCCAGCAATAGTGGTCGCGGCAGGTTAGGTTTTGTTATGTTACGTTTGGTTATGTTACGTTATGTTGGGTTTGGTCTGGTCTTCCTTGGCTTCTGTTCTACACGCAGCTCTTCGGTGGATTTCTACTGTCCACAATGCTCTACCATACTCTGCTCGACTATGGGGTGGCGGGTAATGATGGCCTCGTCACGTTTGTTTGTGTTAAGCATCGTTCGGTTAGGCTACGTTTGTTTGCGTGAGGTTAGGAGAGCCTTGTCTTTCGTGGTATACACAGTTATTCTGTAGGCTTCTGCGCCCTACTATTCTGTACTGTACTCCGCTTGGACCTGGTGCATCCAGCAATAGTTGTCGCGTCTAGTTAAGTTGAGTTAGGTTTCGTTTGGTTCGGTAATATTTGCTTGACTAGGCCTTCATGGCTTTGACTTTTCTGCTATACATTGAGACTCTACGGACTTCTGCGATCTACACACCTCTAGCATGTTCTGCTTGGCCCTGGGCAGGCCAGCAGTATTTGTCGCGCCATGTTGGGATGAGTTAGGTCGCTATCTGTTACGTCGCTATTGGTTAGGTTACGACGGGCTAGCTATGGATAGCTTTGACTTCCGCGGTATACGCTGTCATTCGGTGGATTTCTGATCTCTACTTTGGTCTGCTTGGCTCTGGGATTGCCAGGAATCGTGGTCGCGGCACGTTAGGTTGTGTTAGGTTACGGCTGATTACATTAAGATTGGGTATCCTAGGAGGAGATTGCACCGACTTTTGCGCTATAAAATGCTTTTCGCTGGGTTTCTGCGCTCTACAACGCTGTAGTATGTTTATCCTGGCACTGCGAAGGCTGGCAATAGTGGTCGCTGCACGCTATGTTTAGTTAGGCTACGTTCCGCTAGGTTTGGTTGGGCTATGTTTGGTTAGGATGGCTTCCACTTTTGTGCTATGCGCTGCAATTCGGTGGACTCCTGCGCTCAAATGTGCTCTGGTATGTCCTGCTTGTCTCTGGGGAGGGCAGCAAGCGTGGCGTCGGCACTTTGGGTTGAGCTAGATTGCGATTAGTTTTGTTACTTTTGTTTAGGGTAGGATAGGACAACTTTCACTTTTATGCTATACCCTGCTGTTCGGTGAATTCCAGCACTCTATATTGCTACAACTTGCTCCGTTGGTTCTGGGGAGGCCAGCAAGAGTAGCCTCGGCACGTTGGGCAGGAATATGTTGCCCTTGGTTATGTTACGTTCTGTTAGTTTGGGATAGGATAACCTGGACTTTTGCGCTGTACACTGCTATTCCACCATGCCCAGCTGGGCTACAGAGATGACAGCAATAGTTGTCTCGGCACGTTAGGTTCAGTTAGGTTACGTTTCGTTAGTAAGTTGTTTGTGTTAGGTATGAATAACCATGACCTTCTTCGCATAGACTGCTATTCGGTCGACTTCTGCGCTCTACTGTGCGCGACAATGCTCTGCTCAACTTTGGTGAGGGCAGGAATAGGGTCGCTGTACGTTAGGTTGTGTTACGTTACGTTTGGTTACGCTACGATTGGTTATGTTAGGGGAGGATGTCTCTGACTTTTGCGTTATGCGCTGCCATTCGGTGGATCTCGGTGCTCAAATCTGATCTGATTTGCACAGCTTGGCTCTGGGAAGGACAACAATAGTGGTCTTGGCACGTTATTGTGAGTTGGGCAACGTTTGGTTGGTTCGGGTTTTGTCTGGCTATGTTAGGATGTATTTCACCCTTGTGCTGACGCTGAAACGCCGCGAATGTATGTGATATACTGTGCTGTAGTACATTCTGCTTGGCTTTTGGGAGGTCAGCAGTAGTGGTCAGGGTCGGTTAGGTGGAGATCGGTTGCGTTTGGTTATGCTATGTTTCGATATGTTAGGCGAGGACAGCTTTCACTATTGTGCTGTACACTTATGTTCTATGGATTCCTGCGCTCTACTGCGGTCAAACATGCAATACCTTGCCCCGAGGAGACCAGAAACTGTTGTTCCGGCACTTTATGGTGCGTTATATTTCGTTTGGTTAGGTTAGGTTATGTTGGGTAAGGTTAGGATATCCTTGACCTATGTGGTCAACACTGCTTTTCTATGGAATTGTGGACTCTACGGTGCACCACTATACTCTGCTTGGCACTGGTGAGGTCCGTAATAGTGGTCTCAGCACGCTAGATTTGCGTAGGCTACGTTCGGTAGTGTTAGGTTTGGTTTCGGTAGGAGGTGACAGCTTTGACTTTTGTGCTATACACTGCTATTCTGTGGATTTCTGGTCTCTGGATTGGACTACTATGTTCCGCTTGGTTCTGTGAAAGGCACCAATGTCGATCACCGCGCGTTAGTTACAGTCTGATTACGTTTGTTTACGTTCGGTTTGTTTGGGCCACGCAAGGAGAGTATTAACCTTTCTGCTATACACTGCCATTATATGAACTTCTGCGCTCTACCCTCTTCCAGTATTTTCTGGTTGGCAATGGGGAGGCCAGCAATGGTGGTCTGAGCTCGTTAGGTTCGATAATCTTGCGTTTGGTTACGTTACGTTTTGCTAAGCTATGACAGGATTACTTTGACTTTTGCGCTATACACTGCAATTCTGTGTATTTCTGCGCTCCACATTTCTCTACCATACTCTGCTCGTCTCTGGCTAGGCCAGACATAGTGGTCGTTGCACGTCAGGTTGATTTAGGTAACGTTTGGTTAGGTGAGGTTAGGTTAGGTTAGGGGAGGGTTGCCTTGACCTTTGTGCCGTACGCTGCTATTCTGTGGATTTCTGCGATCTACTGTGCCCTAATATGTTCTGCTTGGCTCTGGGGAGGTCAGCAATAGTGGTGTGGTGCTGTCAGGTTGAGTTAGGTTACGTTCGGTTATGT
>NW_016908344.1:348603-358215 GCF_001483705.2 Eufriesea mexicana | reverse complement strand
CGGTTGGCTTTGGGGAGGCGAGCAACAGTGCTCGCGTCACGTTAGGTTGAGCTACGCTGTTTTAGTTTACGTTACGTTTGGGTAGGTTAGGCAGGGATATCTTCGACTTTTGTGATATATACTGCCATTCGGTGGATCTCTGAGCCCCACCGTTCTCCAGCATGCTCTGCTTGCCTCTGTGGATGCCAGCAATATTTGTCGCGGCACGCTAGATTCAGTTCGGCTGCGTTCGGATATGTTGCGATTGGTTAGGTTAGGATAGGGTAGGTTTGATGCTTCTGCTGTACACTGCTATTCGGCGGATTTCGGCGTTCTACTATGCTCTACTGTATTGTGCTTGGCCCTGTGGAGGCCAGCAGCAGTTGTCTCGGCACGTTGGGATGAGCTATAGTACGTTTGATTAAGTGAAGGTTGGCAATGTTAGTATACGATAGCTTCGATTTTTGCGCTATACTCTGCTATTCGGCGCATTTCGGCATTCTACTATGCTCTGATATGTTCTGCTCTTCTGCACGGAGGCCAGGAATAGTGGTCGCGGCACGTTGGGATAAGTCAGGTTACGCGTGGTCACGTTACGTTTGGTTAGGTTAGGATGGGATTGCTCCAACTCTTGTGCTATACACTGCTGTACGGTCGAATTCGACGTTCTACTGTGCTCTGACATTTTCTGCTTGGCAATGTGGAGGACAGCAACAGTTGTCTCGCCACGTTAGGTTGTGTTATGTTATGTTTGAGAGCCCAGGTTAGCTTTAGTTCGATAAAGTTATATTTGAATCTCGCGCTATTCAACACTTTTCGACGGATTCCTTTCTTCAACTGTTCTCTAATGTATTCTGCTTGCCCGTGGGTAGGACAGCAGAAGAGGTCGCGGCACGTTAGGTTAGGTAATGTTACCTTTGGTTATATAATATTACCTTTGGGTATTTGGTTACTCTCTGTTATGTTATGAGAGGATAGCTTTGACTTCTTTTTTGCACACTGCTGCTCGGTTCGTCTCTGTGCTCTATTGTTCTCCGGTATATTTAGCTTCGCTCTTGGGATGCCAGCAGTAGACGATTCGGCCCGTTACGTTGTGTCGGGCTACGTTTGGATTGGTTAGGTATTTTCAGGTTGCGTTAAGATATGTACGACTTTTGTCCTATTCGGCAATGCTGTGGCCTGCAATAGTTGACGCGGCACGTTAGCTTGAGTTAGGTTGCGTTTGCATATGTTACGTTTGGTTACGTAAGGATAGGTGGTCCCTGGCTTTGTCCTATACACGCGTATTCGGTGTTTTTCTATACCTTACTGTGGTCTAGTGTGTTCTGCCTGGCTCTGGCGAGGCCAGCAATAGCGGCCGCGGCACGATGCGTTGGGTTAGGTTACGTGTGGCTTGGACATGTTACGTTGGGTTTGGTTAGGGTAGCTTTGACTTTGGTCCTATATACTGATATTCGTTGAATGTCTGCGCTCTACTGTGCTCTTAGAAATTCTGCTTTGCTGGCGATGCCAGGAATGGTGGTTGCGGCAGGTTATGCTTTGTTATTTTACGTTTGGTTAGGTTATGTTTTGATGTGTTCGGTTAGTGTAGCTATGACTTTCGTACCATATATTGTAATTCGGTGGACTTGTGCGTTCTACCGTCCTCTACATTATTCTGCTTCGCCTTGTGGAGGCCAGAAACAGCAGCCTTGGCACATGGGTTGGGTTTATGTTATGTTTGGTTATGTGACGTTTGGTTATGTTCGGAGAAGTCAGTCTTGGCTTCTGTGCTTTACACTTATATTCAGTTACGTCTGAGTTCTACCATGCTCTATTACGTTCAGCATGGCGCAGGGGAGGCCAGCCATGGTGGTATCGGCGCTTTAGGTTTAGTTATGCTACGTTCGGCTTTGTTACGTCTGGTTAGGATAGGATAGGATAGCACTGTCTTTTGTGCGGTACACTGCGATACTGTGGACTCCTGAGCACTACCCACCTCTACTATGTTCCTCTCGGTACCGAGGAGGCCAGCAATGGAGGTCTCGTCACGCTGGGTTTAGCTATGCTCCGTTTCGTTACGTTAGGCTTGGTTAGGTTAGGATAGGAGGGCTTTGAATTTTGTGCTGTATACAGCTATCCTGTGAATCTCTGCGCTCTGCTGCGCCGTAAAATCTTCTGCTTGGCTCTGGGAAGGCCAGCAACTATGATATCGTCGCATTAGTTTGAGATACGTTACGCTTGGTAAATTTAGGTCGTGTTATGTTCCGTCAGGATAACTCCGACATTCGCACCATACACTGTTTTTCGGTGGATACCTGAGCTCTACTGTGCTCTACAATACTCTGCTTGGCACTGGCGTGGTCAGCATTAGTGGTCGATGCACGTTGTATTCTGTTAGACTACGTTTGGCTATGCTACGTTAGTATGTGTTGGGTCTGCATATTTTTGACTTTTCTGCTATACTATGCGATTCGGCGTATTTCTATGCACTGCTATCCTCTACTATGTTCGGCACGGCTCTGGGGAGGCCAGTGATCAGGGTCCCAGCACGATTGGTGGAGATAGGTTACATTCGGTTATGTTACGGATGTTTAAGTTAGCACAGGACAGCTTCGACCTTCGTGCTGTAAACTGCTGTTCGGAGGGTTTCGGCGCCCTACATTGCGCTAGAATGTTCTGCTTGGTTCCGGGGAGTACAGCAGTGGTGGTCTCAGCAGGGTAGTTTGGACTATGTTTCGTATGGCTAGGTTAGGGCAGCAAAGCTTTGAGTTTTGTGCCATACACTGCTATTCTTTGTGTTTCCGCGCTCTACTGTGCTGTTATATTTTCTGCTTGGATCTGGGAAGCCCAGCAATAATGATTTCGGCCCGAAAGTTTGGGTTAGGTTAGGTGTGGTTAGGTTCCGCTTGTTTAGGTTAGGGTGGGGGAGCTTTGAGTTTTGTGCTAAACACTGCTATTCGGTGGATTCCAGTGATCTACGGCCTATATCTCCAGATAGGCTCGTGTGACGCCAGCAGTGTTGGTTTCGTCTCGTTTGGTTTGGTTATGTTGCGTTTGGTTATGCTACAATTGGCCAGGTTAGGACAACATAGCTTTGACTTTTGTGCCGTAAACCGCTCTTCGGTGGATTTCTGCGTTCTACTGTGCTCTAGTATATTCTGCTTGGATCTGGGCAGTACAGCAATCGTGGTCTCAGCATGTTAGGCTGAGTTACGCTACGCTTGGCTAGGATAGGTTCCGTTATGTTTGGACAGGATAGCTTTGAATTTCGTGGTATACTCTCTTATTCGGTGGATTTCTACGCTCCACTGACCTCTACTATATTCTGCATTTTCCGGCGAGACCAGCAATAATGTTCGCGTCACGTTATGTTGAGCTACGCTACGTTTGCATTGGTTACAATAGTCTGGGATGCGTTCGGATAGCTATGACTTTTCAGCTATACGCTGTTATTCGATGGATTTCTGGACTCTACATTGCTCTAATGTGCACTGCATCTATCTAGGGTGTCCAGCGTTAGTATCCTCGGCACGCCAGCTTGAGTTCTCTTACGTTCGGTTATGTTACGTTTGGTTAGGTTAGGACACAGTAACATTGGCTTTTGTGTCATACACTGCGGTTCTACGGCTTTCTGAGTTCGACTCTCCTTTAATACGTACTGCATGGCTCTGGGGATTACAGCAATTCAGGTCTCGTCAAGTTATGCTTCGTTAGGTTAGGTTTGGTTACGTCATGTTTGGTTAAGTTAGGATAGGATGGAATAGACTTTTGTGGTGCACACTGCTATTCGGCGGACTTCTGCGCCCTACTGTTCTCTAGTATGTACGGAAAGGCTCTGGAGAGGCGAGCAATAGTGGTCACTGCAGGTTAGGTTGTGTTAGGTTACGATTTGTTAGGCCAGGCTATGTTAGATTTGGTTGGTGTATCTTTGACTTACGCACCATACACTGTTATTCGGTGGATGTCTTCGATCTACTGTGCTCTACCATATCCCGCTTTGACCTGCCGAGGCCAGCAGTAGTGGTCGCTGCACGCTATGTTTATTAAGACTACGTTTGGCTATGCTATGTTGTTTCTGGTTAGGATTGGATAGCTTTGACATCTTCGCTGCACACTGCTATTCGGTGGTCTTCTGCGCTCTACATTGCACCGGTATGCTCTGCTTGGCTCTGAGGAGGCCAGGAATTGTGGTCCCGGCACGTTAGGTTCTTATGTTACGTTTGGTTACGTTACGTTTAGTTAGGTTAGGGTAGGAGAGCTAGGAGTTTTGTGTTACACACTGATATTCTGTGAATTTATGCACTGTACTGTGCTGTAATATTTCCGGCTTGTCTCTGGGAAGGCCAGCAATAGTGGTCCCGCCGCGTTAGGTTGAGTTACGTTACGCTTGGTTAGAGGAGGTTATGATATGTTTGGCAAGGGTAGCTTTGACTTTCGTGCTATACACTCTTATTCTACGGATTTCTACGCTGTACCGTGCTCTACTATATTATGCATTGCCTGGCGAGGCCAGCAATAGTGGTCGCGGCACGATACGTTGTGTAGTGTTATGTTTGCCTTGGTTTGGTTAGGTTATGTTTGGTCAGGGTATATTTAACCTTTGTGCTATTTCCTGCAATGCGGTCGATTTCTACGCTCTACTGATCTCTAGTATATTGTGCCTGGCTCTTCGGAAGCCGGAAATGGTGGTCTCGACAGGTTAGGGTTTGTTAGGATACGTTTGGCTATGTTACGTTTGGTTAGGTTAGGGCAGGATGGATCTGACTTTTCTGCTCTGTACTGCTATTTGATGGATGCCTGCATTCTACAGTGACCTAGTATATTGTACTTGGCTCTGGGGAATCCAGCAATAGTGGTCCCGGATCGTCAGGCTACGTTATGTTGCGTATGGCTATATTACGTTTGGACAGGTCAGGAAAGGACAGCTCTGAATTTTGTGCTGCACACAGCTATTCCTCGTATCTCGGCGCTCTATATTGATCTACCATATTCTGCTCGACACTGGGGAGGCCAGTAATAGCGGTCCTGGCACGCTGGCATTATTTATGCTACGCGTGGTTACGTTACGTTCGGTTAATGTAGGAGAGGATAGCATTGACTTTTGTGCTATATAATGCTATTCTGTGATTTTCCTAGCCATACTGTCATCTGATATGCTCTGCATGGCTCTGGGGGTCAGCAATTGTTGTCCCGGCACGTTAGGTTGTGTTAGGTTCCGTTTCGTTAGGGTATGCTTGTTTGGGAAATGTTTGGACAGCTCTGACCTTCTTGGCATATGTTCGGTGTATTTCTGCACTCTACAGTGCTCGACCGTACTCCGATCGACCCTGGGGAGGCCAGGAATATTGGTATCGGACGTTACGCTGGGTTAGGCTACGTTTGGTTAGGTTAGGTTAGGCTGGATTACGTAGGGCTACCTTTGACTTTTGTGCTCTGCGCAGCAATGTGGCGGTTTTCTGCGCTCTACTGCGCTACAGTATATTCTGCTCGTCTCTGGGTATGTCAGCGATAGTGGTCCAGGCACGTTGGTTTTAGATAAGTTACGTTTGCTTGTGCTATGCTCGTTCGTGTTAGGTTAGGATTGTATACACCTTCGCGGTATACACTGTAACCCTGTGGACCCTGCACTCTGCTGTGCTCTACACTATTATGCTTGGCCCTGGGTCGACCAGCAATAGCGGTCGCGGCACGTTAAGTTGTGTTTGGCTTCGTTTGGCTTGGTTCCATTTTGCTTTGGTTAGGTCTTGCTAGCTACGCCTTTTGCGCTTTACACTGCTCTTCGACGTAATTCTGCACTCTACTGTGCTCTAACATGTTCGGGTTGGCTCTGGGAGGTCCAGCAATAGTGGTATTGGCACGGTACTCTCGGTTAGGCAACGTTAGCCTTGGTTAGGTTAGGTATCGTTAGGTGGGGATATCTTTGACTTCTGTGCTACACACTGCTCTTTATCAGATTTGTACGCTCAACATTGCTCTGCAATACTCTGCACGACTCTGGGGTGGCCAGTAATTTTGGTCCCAGCCCGTTAGTTTGCGTTAAGCTACGTTTGGTTAGGATACGTTCGGCTGAGTTAGGTAAGGTCAGGTTTGGTTAGGATATCTTTGACTGCTGCGCTTTGCACTGCAATGCGGCAGATTTCTGCGTTCCACTGTGCTCAATAATATCCTGGTTGGCTCTGAGGGGGCCAGCAACATTGTCCTCAGCACTACAGTATGGGTTATGTTACTTTGGGTTATGTTACGTTTGGATAGGTAAGGATACGACAGCCCTTACTTTCGTGCTATACATTGCAATGCGGTGCCTTTCTGCTTTCTACTGTGCTCTAATGTGTTCTACTTGGCTCTGGGGCTCCAGAAATATTGTTATCGTCGCGTTATGTTGAGTTGTACTATGCAAGCGCAGGTTAGGTTAGGAGAGGCTTGGTTAGGTTATGGTATCTTCCACTTCTGTGCTATGCACTGCAATGCGGTGGATTCCTGCCCTCTACAGTGCTCTACGCTGACCTGCTTGGCCTCGTGGCGGCCAGAAGTAGCGGTCGCGGCAAGATAGGTTGAGTTGCAATACGTCCGGCTACGTTAGGTAACGTAGTGTTAGGTTAGGACAGCTCCGACTTTTGCGCTACACAATGCTTTTCGGGCGATCTCAGCGTTACAAATTGCTCTGCTATAAGCTGCTTAGCTGTAGTGTGGCTAGCAGCAGTGGTCGTGGCACGTCAGTTTGGGATACGTTACGTTTGCTTATGCTACGTTTGGTTAGGTTTGGATAGTATACCCCTGTCTTTTGTGCCATACAATGATATCCGGTGGATTTCTGCGCCCTGATTCTCTCTAGTATGCTCTGCTTGGCGCCGGGGATGCCAGCAATGGTGTTCCCGGCACTTTCGGATAAGCTATGTTACGTTTGGTTGTGTTAGGTTTGGTTAGGTTTTGTTAGGTTATCTCAGACATTCGTGATATACACTGGTATTTGGATGCTTTCTGCTTTCGACGGTGTAGTAAGATGCTCTGCTTTGCGTTGGGGATGCCAGCGGTAGATTTTTCGGCATGTTACGTATAGTTATTCTACTTTCGGTTAGGTTATGTCAGTTTGTCTTCCACTTTTGTGCTATATACTGCTTGTTGGTTGCCTTCGGCGCGCTAGTGTGCCCCAGTATAATCTGCTTGGCACTGGGGAGGCCAGCAATACTGATCTCGGCACGATAGGTTAAGTGATGTTGCGTTTGGTTTTACAACGTTTCGACAGGGTAGGATAGGATTGCTTCGACTTCTGTGCCATACGCTGTCATTCAGTGGACTTTTGCGTTCTTCGTTGCTCTACTCTACTCCCCTCGACTGTGGGTATGCCAGTAGTATTGGTCTTGGCACGTTAGCCTGAGATAGGTTGCGTTTGACTGCATGGAAGCTTTGACTTTTGAGCTGTACAGTGCAAGTAGGTTTATTTCTGCGCTCTGCATTGCTCTAATAAGCACTGCTTGGCTCTGGGGCGGCGAGCAACTCTAATCTCGGCACCCTATGTTGAGTTGCGCTTCGGTCAGTTAGGCTAGGGTAGGAGACGTTGTGTTATGGTATTTTCCCCTTTTTGCTAGGATCTGCAACGCGGTGGATTACTGCGCTCCACTTTGCTCTAGTTTATTCTACTTGGCTCTGGGAGGCTTGCAGTGGTGGTCTCGGCACGTTAAGTTGCGTTAAGCTACGTTCGGTTGTGTTACGTCTCGTTATGTTAGGATACGGTTGCTACGACTGTTATGCTATGCAATGCGATTCTATGGATATCTGCGCTCCACCCTCCTCTAATATGTTCTGCTTGGCTCCTGGATGGCAGCAATAGTGGTGTAGCCACGTTAGGTTGTGCTTTGTTCGCTTGGGTATGTTACGTTTTGTTCAGTTAGAATAGGATAAATTTGACACTTGTGATGTACAGTGCCATTCTGTGCATATCTGAGCTCTTCATTGGTCTACTGTAATCTGCTCTTCACTGGCTGGAGCTGCAATAGAGGTGGTGGCATGATAACTTGAGCTAGGTTACGTGCGGTTAGGTTAGGTTAGGCTACATTTGGTTAGGTTGACCTTGTCTTTTGCGCTGTACTCTGCTATTCGGTGGGCTTCTGCGCTCTATTGTCATCTCGTATGTACTGCTTGGCTCCGGAGGGGCCAGCAATAGAGATCTCGGCTCGTTATGTTAAGATATCCTGCGTCTGATTAGGGTACTTTATGTCAGGTTAGGTTAGGATATCTTTGACTTTTGTGCTGTGCACTGCGATGCGGAGGATTACTGCACTCTACTGTGTTCTAGTATATTCAGCATGACTCCGCGGGGACAAGCAATGGTGGTCGTGGCAGGTATTGTTGAATTTGACAAAGTTTGATTAGGTTAGGTTAGGTTGATTTAGGTTAGGGTAGCTTTGACTTATGTGCTCAAAACTGATCTTCTATGGACTTCAGTTGTCTGCAGTGCTGTATCATATTCTGCTTGTCTCTGGTAAGGACAGCAATGGCGGTCGTGGCACGAATGATAAAGTTAGGTTACGTTTTGCTTTGATAGGTTTGGCTATGTTTGGTAGGTGTGGCTTCGACTTTTGTGCTATACACCTCTATTCAGTGTATTTGGGCGTTATACTAGGCTCTAGATTGTCCAGCTTGGCATTTGGGATGCCAGCACTAGAAGCCTCTTCTCGTTAGGTTTATCTATTCTACGGTTAGGTTAGGTCTGGCTTGGTTAGGATGACATCGACTTTTGTGCTATACATGCTATTCGGTGAATTCCTGCGCTCTACTGTGATCTAGTATTATCTGCTTTACGATTGGCAGGCCAGAAGTATAAGCCGCGGCTCGTTAGCCTCTGTTAGGTTTCGTACGTCTATATTACGTTTTGCAAGGTTAGGTGAGGATAGGTTTGACTTTTCTGATATATGCAGCTATTCGGTGGATTTCTGCTCTCTACTGTCCTCTAGTATGCTCAGCTTGACTCTGGGGAGGCCAGCGATTGTGGTCTCGGCACGTTGGTATGAGCTATGCAACGTTTGGTTGTGTTGCGTTTGCCTCGGTTAGGCATGGATAGCTTTGACTTGCGTGGTGCAAACAGTTTTACGGTGGATTTCTGCGCTCCATTGTCTGCTAGTATGCCCTGCTTAGCTATGGGGACGCCAGCAATAACGGTCTCGCCACGTTTGATTGAGATTGATTACGTATGTTTATGCTACGTTAGGTATCGTTAGGATACGACAGCTCTGTCTTTTTTGCCACACAGCGCCATTCTGAGGATTTCTGCCCTCTGCATAGCCCTAACATGCTCCGCTCTGCCCTTGGGAGGCTTGCAATAGTGGTCTGTGCACGTTAGGTTGCGTTAAGCTACGTTTTGTTGCGTTACGTATGGTCAAGATAGGATAGGGCAGGTCTGACTTTCCTGACTTACACTGCTATACGGTCGATTTTTCGGCGCTCTTGAGTGTTCTATTGTGGTTCGCTTCGACCTATGGAAGCCAGCAATAGTGGCCGCGTCGGTTATGTGGAATTGAGTTGCGTTACGCTAGATTTGGCCAGGTTACGTTTGAATGGGTTATGTTAGGGTATCTTTCTCTTTTCTGCTACACATTGCCTTTCTATGGACTTCTACCCTCTACGCTCTTCTAATATGTTCTGCTTGGCTGCAGG
>NW_016908344.1:344101-347767 GCF_001483705.2 Eufriesea mexicana | reverse complement strand
TGCGCTCTACTGTGCTCTAGCATATTCTGCTTGGCTATGAGAAGGACAGCAGCATTGGTCTCGGTACGTATGCATGAGTTTGGTTACGTTTGGCTATATTACGTTTGGTTAGGTTAGGATAGTATAGCTTCCACTCTTGTGCTGCCCACTGCATTGCGGTGGATTAATGCGCTGTGCTGTTCTCTCGTATATTCTGCTTGATTCTGGGGATGTCAGCAACATCGGCCTCGGCACGTTATGTTAAGCTAAGTTGCGTTTCGTTATATTACGTTTGGATAGGCAAGGGGAGGCTAGATTTGACCTTTGTGCTATACACTGGTATTCGGTGGATTTCTACTCCCTACATCGATCTACTGTACTCTGCTCGACTCTAGGGAGGCCACTAATAGCGGTATCGGGCGGTTATGTTGAATTAGGCTACGTTTGGCTACGTTACGCTAGTTTGGGTTAGGCTTGAACAGATATGACTCTCGTTGTACACATTGATTTTCGGTGGATTACTACGATCTACTGTGCTCTACTATATTCTGCTTGCCCGTGGGGAGACCAGCAATAGTGGTCGCGGCCCGAAGCGTTGAGATAGCGTATGTTTGTCTACGCAGAGTTCCATAGATTAACAGCGTATATCACAAAAGTCAAAGCCACCCTATACTAACCAAACCAAGCGTAACATAATCTAACGTGACCGAGCTAAAACTAACGTGCCTAGGACACTACTGCTAGCCTCCCCAGAGACAAGAAGAATATACAAGGAAATGGTAGGGCGCAGAAACCCGCTGCATTGTACTGCATAACAAGGGAGTCAAGGGTAACAAATCCCTTCATGGACTAACCTAATCCAACCAAACGCAGCGTAGCTCAACTTAACGTGGCGAGACCACTGTTTCTGGCTTCCCCATATCCAAGCAGGACATACCAGAGCACAGTAGGGCGCAGAAATCCACCGAACAACAGAGTATAGCACAAAAGTCAAAGGAACCCTGCCATAACGTTGCCAAACGTAACATAACGGAACGTAACAGAACTAAAGCCAAAATGCCGATGATATTACGGCTGGCCTCCCCAGCGCCAAGAAGAACACACTGGAGCACATGATAGCGCAGAAATGCACCGAATGACTCTGTATAGCACAAAGCCCAAGGCTATCCTATCGTAACATAACCAATCGCAAAACAACCGAACGTAACGTGACTCACTCTACCGTGCCGCGAAATCTATCGCTGGCACCAAAACATCCGAGTGGAACATACCAGAGAAGAATATAGCACAGTAGTCCATGGAATGTCAATGTAAAGCAGAAAAGTCAAAGCGATCCTAACCAAACCTAACCTAGTCTAGACGAGTCAAATATAATCTAACCAATCCTATTGCACAGAAGCAGCCATTGCTGGCCTCACCAGAGCCAAGGTGAACATATTAGATGAGCGTTGAAGGCAGAAGTCCATAGAATGGCCGTGAACAGCAGAAAAGTGAAAGGTATCCTAATCTAACCCAGACAAGCCCAACATAACAGAATGCAACCTAAATCAACCTAGCCCGACGAGGTCAATTTTGCTGGCCTCCGCGGAGAAAAGCGGAAAATAGCAGAGCACAGTGGAGCGAAGAAATCCACAGAATTGCAGTTTATATCACAAAAGGCAAAGACTTTCTGACCAAACCTAACCGAACGTAACCTAACTTAACCTAACGTGCCGAGACCACCATTGCTGGCCTCCGCTGAGACGAACGAAGTACAGTAGAGCTATGTAGAGCCTAGAAATCCAATGAGCAGCAGTGTACAGCATACAAGTCGTCTATACCCTGTCCTAACATATTCAAACGCAATACAAGCAAACGTAACATAGCATAACCTGACATGCCAGGACCAACAACGCTGGCCTCCCGAAAGACAAGCAGAAGAAACTAGAGCACGGTATAGCGCAGAAGGCCTCCAAATAACCCTGCATAGCTCAACAGACAGAGATACCCTAGCACAACCTGACCTATTCCAACCTAACCAAACGTATACTAAATAAACCTAACGTGCCGAGTCCACTGTTGCTCGCCTCCTGATGGCCAAGCAGTGTATAGTAGAGGCAAGTATAGCGCCGAAACCCACCAGATGGCCATGTATAGCAAAAAGGACCAAGGCAACCCAACCTAATCAGAGCTAACCTAACCTATGCGAACTTAGAATAACTGAACCTATCGAGCGGAGACCTCCATTGCTGACAACCCCACAACCACGCCAAACATACTAGAGCGCAGTAAAGCGCAGAAGCCCGCCGAACGACTGTCTATACCACGAAAGTCAAAGGAATACACACCTAACCGTAACCAACTTAACCTAACCAAACGTAGAATAACTCAACATAACGAACCGCGACCACTATTTTTTAACGCCCCAGGGCAAAGCAGAATACAGTAGAGCACAGAAGAGCGTAGAAGTGCCCGGAAAAACAGTGTATACCACGAAAGTGAAAGCTACACTTACCTAACACAAACAAACGTAACATAACCAAACGTAGAATAACTGAACCTAACGTAACAAGACCACCATTTCTGGCCTCCCCAGTTTCGAGCGGATCAGGGTAGAGCAATGTACATCGTAGAAATCCACCCAAGTGCAGTGTGTAGCACAAAAGTGCAGGATAACCTGCACAAACCTATCCAGACGTGGCCTTACCAAACCTAACATAGCACAACGTAACGTGCCGCGACGACTATTGCTGGCGTCCGCAGAGGCAAGCAGAATATGGTAGAGCACAGTAGACGCCGGGAGTCCATACGATAGCTGTGTTGAGCACAAAAGTCAAAGCTACCCTGACCTAACCCAAAACAACTTAACCCGACCAAACGTAATCTAACCCAGCCTGACGTGCCGTGACTAGTATTGCTGGCCGCCATGGAGCTGAGCAGAGCATAATAGAGGTGAGCGGATGGCAGAAATCAATAGAATCGCTGTCTGCAGCAGAAAAGTCGAAGCAATCCATACCTAACCCTAGCTAACGTAACCTACACAAACGTAGCATATCTCAACGAAACATTGCGAGACCACTATGAATGGCCTCCCCAGAGCCGAGCAGAACATACTAGAGACCAGTAGAGCGCAGAAATCGGCCGCACCTCATTGTAAAACACAGAAGTCAAAGATATCCTATCCCAACACAAACAAGTCTAACCTAACCGAACGTAACATAACTCTACCTAAAGCGTTGCGGCCAATGCTTCTGGCCACCCCAGAGCAGAGCAGAGCATATTGAATTACAGTTGAGCGCAGGAATCCACCGAATAGCAGCGTATTGCAAAAAAGGCAACTCTGTCCTGTCCTACCCTAAGCAAACATTGTTTAACCGAATGTAGCCTGACTGCACCTAACCACGCTTCACCACTGTTGCTGTCCTTCACAGTGCCAAATTGTATATACTACTACACAGGAGATTACAGGCACACGCGGCGTTTCAGTCTATAGCACATATGTGGAAGATGTCATAACCTAACCTAACAAAACCTAGCCCAAACAAACGCGCCTAACTGAGAATAAAGTGCCATGACCACTATTGCTGTATTTCCCAGAGGCAAGCTGCAAATATCAGATTACAATGGAGCGCCGAAGTTCCACCGAATGGCAGTGTATGGCACAAAAGTCACAGCTATCCTCCGCTACCCAAGCCTGCACTAACCTGA
>NW_016908344.1:271032-344062 GCF_001483705.2 Eufriesea mexicana | reverse complement strand
CGAGGTAACCAGACAAAGCCTAACCCAACCTAACGTTGCCTGAGGCAGCATAACGTCCCAAGGCCACCATAGCTGCCTTTCACAGAGACAAGCTGAAAATATCTGATTGCAGTGGATCGCTGAAATCCACCGAATAGCAGTGTATATCACAAATGTCAAAGTTATCCTATCCTAACCTAACCAAACGTAACATAACCAAGTGCAACATAATCCATCCTGACGTACCTAGACCACTAGTGCTATTCTTCGCAGTGCCAAGCGCATCATACCGAGGCAAAGTAGAGCGCAGAAATCGACCGAATAGCCGTGTATACCACGAAAGTCTGAGCTATCTGAACCTTACTCAGGGAAACATAACCCAGCCAAACGTAGTCTATCCCAACCTAACGCGGCACGCCCAGTATTGAAGAGCTCCACAGAGTCAAGCAGAGCATATAAGAGCAGAGTAGATCGCAGGAAACAATAGAAACGCAGTGTACAGCAGAAAAGTCGGAGATACCCTCAACAAACCTAACCAATCGTTAAATACCCAAACGTAACCTAACACAACCTAAGGAGACGCTACTGCTATTACTGGCTTTCCCAGAGCCGTGCAGAGCAGAGTAGAGCGCAGAAATCCTTCGAATATCAGTATATAACACGAAAGTCAATGCTATCCGAAGCTAATCCAAACTAACGTAACCTAACCAAACGATGGCTAACCTGGCCCAACGTGCCGAAATCACCATTGCTGGCCTCCTCAGAGACAAGCAGAGCATATTAGGGAACAACAGAGCGCAGAAATCCCCCGAATAGCAGTGTATAGCAGAAAAGTCGAAGCTATAATGTCCCAGCACCACACAAACCAACAAAACCGATCCAAGTCCAACGATATCTAACTTAACCCAACGTGCCGCGAACATTATTGCTGGCATCCATAGAGACCATGAGAGCATATTAGTGGAGTGTAAAACGCAGGAATGCATATAATCGCAGTGTACATCAGAAAAGCCGTAGCTGCCTAAGCCCAACCCATGCCAACACAGCATAACCAAACACAGCTTAACTCAACCTATCGTGCCGAGACCGGTGTTGCTGCTCTCTCAGAGCAAATCAGGGCATACCTGAGCACTCTAGAGCGCAGAAAACCTCCGAATATCTGTGTGAAGCACAAAAGCTTAAGCTACCCAAACCAAACTTAGCCTAACCCAACATAACCGAATGCAACCTGTCTAAACATAACGTGCCGCGACCAATATTGATGGCCTTCCCGGAGCAAAGCAGAAAATGCTGGAGCACTGTAGGGCGCAGAAATCCACCTAATGGCAGAATATACCTCCAAAGTAGAAGCTACAATCTCCTAGCCTGTCCAAACGTAATATGACCAACCATAGCCTAACACAACATAACGTGCCACGAATAGTATTGCCGGCTTCGACAGAGCCAAGCAGAAAACGTTAGTGGAGGGAAGAACGCTAAAATCCATAAAGTCGCAGTGTATATGGGGAAAGTCAAAGCTAGCCAAGCCGAACCCGAGCCAACGCAACATAAGCAAACATAGCCTAACTCACACTACCGTGCCGAGGCTATGACTGCTGCACTCCACAGAGCCAAGAAGGACATACTAGAGCACAGTAGAGCGCAGAAGTCCACAGAAATGCAGTATACGGCGCAGAAGTTAGGCTATCCTATAGAAACTAAGCCTAAGCCAACCTAAGCGAAAGTATCCTGACTCAACGCAGCGTGCCGAGGCCACTAATGCTGGCCTTCTTACGGACAAGATATACATATTAGAGCACTGTAGGGTGCAGCGATTTACCGAATAGCAGACTATAGCATTCAGGCCATAGCAATCCTCTCCTAACTTAGCCAGTGGTAACATAACTAAACGCAACCTAATTCAACGTAACGTGCCGTGTCCACTATTGCCGGCATTCCCAGAGCCAAGCTGAAAACATTAGTGCACTGTAGGGCCCAGAAATCCGACTAATAGCAGGCTACATCACTAAATTCGCAGCCATCCTGTCCTAACCCAACCAATCTTAACATTACCGAACGTAACATGACACAACCTAACGTTCCGGGGATACTATTACTGGCCTACGTAGAGCTAAGCAGGAGACATTAGTGCAGAGTGGAACGCAGAAATCCATAGAATCGCAGTGTATATAAGAATACTCAAACCTGCCCAAACCTAACCCAATCCAACACAAGGTATCCAAGCATAGCATAACTCAACATAACGTGCCGAGTACGTTATTGATGGCCTACCCAAAGCCAAGCAGGACATACAAGAGCACGGCAGAGCGCAGAAATCGATCGCATAGCAGTGCGCAGCTCAAAAGTTAAAGCTAACCTGACCAGACTTAACCTGATCCATCCTAACCCAACATAACATGACTAATCATAAGGAGCCGAGACCACTGTTGCTGGCCTTTCCAGAGCAAAGCTGATAACATTGGACCACTGTGGGGCTCAGAAATCTGCCTAATAGCAGACCATATCACTAAAGTCACAGCTGTCCTCTCTTAACCTAACCAATCGTGACATAACCAAGCGTAACCTGACGCAACATGGCGTGCCGCGACGACCGTTGCTGTCCTCCCCAGAGTCAAGCGCAACGCGTTAGTGAAGACTAGGACGAAGGAAACCATAAAATCGCAGTGTATATCAGAGAAGTCATGGCTACAAACTCCAGACCCAAACAAGCAGGGCATTACCAAATATAGCCAGACCCAACATAACGTGCTGAGACCGCTATTGTTGCCCACCACAGAGCCAAGCAGGACATAGCAGAGCACAGTAGGGCACAGAATTCCAACGAATAGCAATGAACAGCAAAAAATTTAATGCTATCCTGACAGAGCATAGCCTGACCAAAGCTATCAGATAGTACGTTGGCACAACATATCGTGCCGATACCACTATTACTGGCCTTGACAGAGCCAAGCTGAAATTATTTAAGCGCTGTAGGGCCCAGAAATCCAGCTAATAACGGACTATAGCATTAAAGTCCTAGCCAGCCTCTCGTAACATATAGAAACGTAACCCAATCAAACGTATCCTAGCTTGCACTAACGTACCGCGACCACCATTACTGGCAACCACAGAGCCAAGCATGGCATAATAGGGCGCAGCATAGCGCTTATATCCACCGAATTCATGTGCACGGCGCAACTGTTAGAGCTACCAATGATAAAACTTAGCCTGACTCGACCTAACCGAACGTAACGTGTCACCATGTAAAGTGGAGAGGCTACCATTGCTGGCCTTCCCAGAGCGATGCTGAATTCATTAGACCACTGTAGGGGGCAGAGATCCACCGAACAGCAGACTATAGCACTAAAGTCAAAGCCATCATCTCCTAACCGAACCAAACGTAATATAACCATACGTAGCCCACACCACACAACGTGCCGCGAGCACTATTGCTGGCCAACGCAGAAACAAGCAGGATGTGCTGGAGCACAGCAGTGCGCAGAAATCCAACGAATAGCAGTGTGCAGCTCAAAAGCTAAAGCTATCCTGACCAAAGCCTGTGTGATCAAACATGACCGAACGTTACCTGATCCATCGTAACGAGCCGAGGCCAGTATTGCTGGCCTCCACAGAGGCAGACGGAACACATTAGTGTAGAGTAGAGCGCAGGAATCCATGCAACCGCAGTGCATATCATAAAGGTCGAAGCTACCCAATCCTAATCCAGGCCAACAGAACATAGACAAACATAGCCTGCCTTAGCCTATCGTGCCGAGACCTCTATTGTTGCCCTCCCCAGAGCCTATCCGGGCATAGTAGAGCGCAGCAGAGTGCAGAAGTACACAGAATAGCATTGAACTGCGGAAAAGTTACAGCTATCCTAACCGAACTCAGTACGACCCAACCAAACCGAACGAAACCTGACCCGTTGTAACGAGCCGAGACCAGCATTGCTGGCCTTGACAGAGGCAAGCTGATAATGTCAGTGGAGAGAAGAGTGCAGAAATCCATAGAACATAAGTGTAAATCAGAAAAGTAGAAGGTACGCAAACCTAACCCAAGCAAACGGAAAATAACCGAACGTAACCTGACAAAACATAACGTGTCTAGACCACTATTTCTGGCCTTCCCGTAGCCAAGCTGAACATATTAGAGCTCTGTAGGACGCAGAAATCCACCTAATAGCAGCATATATCAATAAACCCAATGATATCATCTCCTAACATAAGCAATCTTAACACAACCAAACGTAACTTAACCCATCCCAATGTGCCGCGAGCACTATTGCAGTCCTCCACAGGGCCAAGCAGGTTACATTAGTGGGGTGTAGAACGCAGAAATACATAGAACTTCAATTTGTATCGCAAAAGACAAGTGTACACGAACCTAACCCAGACCACCGTAACATAGCCAAATATAGCCTGCGTCAACCTAACGTGCCAAGAACACTATTGCTGTCATTCCCAGAGCCACGCTGATAAAATTAGTGCACTGTAGGGCGCAGATATCCACCTAATAGACGACTATAGCACTGAACTCAAGGAAATACTCTTCTAAGTTAGCCATTGGTAACACAACCGAACGTAATGTAACTCAACGTAACGTGCGGAGACAACCATTGCCGGTGTTCCCAGAGCCAATCTGAAAATATTAGATGACTGTAGAGCGCATAAATCTGCCTAACAGCAGACTATATCACTGACGTCGCAGCTATCCTCTCGTAGCATTACCAAACGTAACATAACTCAATCTAACGTTCCGAGGACGCTATTGCTGCACTCCCCAAAGCCATGCAGGATATACTAGAGCACTGTAGAGGCCAGAAATCCACCGCAGCATAGCGTACAGCACAAAAGTTAAAGCTGTCCGAATCAAACTTATCCTGTGCCAATCTATCCGAACGTAACATGACTAAACATAAACATGACCACTACTGCTGGCATTCTGAGAGCCAGGATGAAAATATTAGAGCACTGTAGGGCGCCGATATCCTCCTAACAGCAGACTATAGCACTAAAGGCATAGCTATCCTCTACTAACATAGAGAATCGTAACACTACCGAACGCACCCCAACTTCCACTTACGTGCGTCGACCACTTTTACTGGCCTACCGAGAGCCGAGCAGGGCATACAAGAGCGTAGTATAGCGTAGATATCCAACGTACTGCAGTGTACAGCACAAAAGTTAAAGCTACCCAAACCAAACATAGCCTAGCCCAACTTAACCGAACGTAACCTGATTCAGTACAACGTGCCGAGGCCACTATTGGTGGCCCTCCTAGAGCAAAGCTGAATATATTAGATCACTCTAGGGCGCAGAAATCCATCTAATAACAGACTATTGCACTAGAGTCACGACTATTCTCTACAAACCTAACCGATCGTGGCACTGCTCATCCTAACTTGCCACGACCACTATGGCTGGCATCCCCAGAGCGAAGCAGAACACATTAGTGGAGAGTAGAAGTCAGAAATCCATAGATTAACAATATCAGAAATGTCAAAGGTACACAAGCCAAACCCAGGCCAACAGAGAAAAGCCGAACGTAACCTGCCTCAGCATAACGTGTCGAGACTACTATTGATGGCATTCCCAGAGCCATGCTGAAAATAGTAGAGCACTGTAAGACGCAGAAATCCACCTAATAACAGAATATTGATCTAAAGTCAGAGATATCGTCTCCTAGCCTAACCAATCATAACATAACCGAACGTAACCTAACTCATACCAATGTGCCCCGAGCACTATTGCAGGCCTCCACAGAGCCAAGCAGAGCACATTAGTGGAGAGTAGAATGCTGAAATCCATAGAACCACAGTGTATATCGGAAAAGGCAGCGTCACACAAACCTAACCCAGGCCATCATGACTTAGAGAAACATAGCCCAATTTAACCTAACGTGCCGAGACCGCTATTGTTGCCCTCCACAAATCCAAGCAGGGCATCCTCGAGCGCAGTGGAGCGCAGAATTCCATCGAACAGCAGTATGCAGCACATGAGAAGAAGCTATCCTAACTAAACTTAGCCTAACCCAGCATAACCGAAAGTAACCAGACTCAATATACCCTGCCGAGGCCAAGATTGCTGGCTTTGCCAGTGACAAGCTGAAAATATTAGAGCACTTTATGGCGCAGAATTCCGCCTAACAGCAGTCTATGGCACTAAGGGCATAGCTACCCTCTCCTAACATAGAGAATCGTAACATACCCGAACGTATCCTAAATTACCCTGAAGTACATAGACCACAACTTCTGGCATCCCCAGAGCCAAGCAGGACATACTGGAGCGCAGTAGAGAGCAGAAGTCCATCGAAAAGCAGTGTACAGCACAAAAGTAGAAGCTATCCTAACCAAAGATTGCCTAACCCAGCATAATCGGAAGTAACCTGACTCAACATGTCGTGCCGAAGCCGAGATTGCTGCCATTTTCGGAGACAAGCTTAGAAGATTAGAGCACCGTTGGGCGCCGAAATCCACCTAATAGCAGACTCTAGCACTATAGGCATAGCTATCCTCTCCTAACCTAGAGAATGGTAACATATCCCAACGTAACCAAGTCTACGCTGACGTGCCGCGACCACTATTACTCGCCCGCCAGAGCGAAGCAGGACATACTAGAGAGCAGTAGAGCGGAGAAGTACACCGTGCAGCAGTGTGCGGTAAAGAAGTGTAAACTGTCCCGACAAAACAAAGCCTAACCCAGAATAATCGAAAGTAACCTGACCCAACATAACGTGCCGAGACAATTACTGCTGGCCTTCGCACAGTCAAGCCGAAAATATTAAAACACTGTAGGGCTCAGAAGTCCACATAATAGCAGAGTATAGCACTAAAGTCAATGCCATCCTCTCCATACCTAACCAACCGTAATATAACCAAACGAAACTTAGCTCAACCTAATGTGGCGCGATCACCATTACTGGCCTCAGCAGATTCAAGCAGACCCCATTAGTAAGGAGTAGTTCGCAGAAGTCCGTATAATCGCAGGGTACATCAGGAAAGTCAAAGCTACCCAAACCTAACCCAAAAGAACAGAGTATACCCAAACATAGCACAAATCAACCTATCGTGCCGAGACGGCTATCCTTGCTCTCCACAGAGCCCTGCAGGACATAGAAGAGCAGAGTAGGGCCCAGAAATCCACCGAATAACAGACTACAGCATAACGGTTAAAGCTACCCTGACCAAACATAGGCTGACCCGGCCTAACCGATCGTAGCCTGACACAATGTAACATGTTGAGACCACTATTGCTGGCCTTCCAGGGCCAAGCTGGGATTGTTAAAGCACTGTAGCGGTGAGAAATCCGCCTAATAGCAGAAAATAGCACTGAAGCGGAATCTATCGTCTCCTAACCTAACCAACCGTAACATAACCGAACGTAGCACAGTTCAACCGAACGTGCCGAGACGGCTATTGCTGCCCCCCCTCCCGCCGAAACAAGCTGGGCATACTAGAGTGCAGTAGAGCGCAAAAGTGTACCGAGTGGCAGTGTACAGCACAAAAGTTATATCTTTCCTGACCAATCTCACCCCGACTCAGCCTAACAGTACGTAAGCTGACGTATTATCACCAGCCGAGACCACTATCGCCGTCTTTGCCAAAACCAAGCTGAAAATATTAGGGCACTGTAGCGCGCAGAGATCCACCTAGTAGCAGACCGTAGCACTAAAGTCCTAGGTATCCTCTCCAAACCTAGAGCATCGTAACATACCCAAATGTATCCCAGCTTACACTATCGTGCCGCGACCACTATTACTGGCCTTCACTAAGCCAAGCAGGACATACTAGGGCAGAGTAGAGAGCAGAAATCCACCGAATAGCGGCGTACGTCACAAGAGTTGAAGCCATCCTGACAAAACTTAGCATGACCCAACCTAGGCAAATGTTATCTGACACAATTTAGCGTGCAGAGGCCACTATTGCTGGCCCTCCTGGGGCGAAGCTGAAGGTGTTAGAGCACTCTATGGCCAGGAATCTGCCTAATAGCAGCCCATGGCACTAAAGTCGTATCAATCATCTGCTAAACTAACCAATCGTAATATAACCAAACGTAACCTAACTCAACCTAACCAGCCTTGATCACTATTGGTGGCAACCCCAGAGGCAAGCAGAACACAATAGTAGAGAGTACAACGCAGAAATCCGTGTAATCGCAGTGCATATCGGAATAGACAAAGCTACTCAAACCTATCCCAAGCCAACACAACACAGCCAAACTTTGGATAAATCAATCTACTTTGCCGTGACCGTTATTTCTGCGCTCCCCAGAGCCGATCAGGACATACTAGAGCTCTGTATATAGCAGAAATCCACCGAAGAGCAGTGTACAGCACGAAAGTTAAAGCTACACTACCCAAACATAGCCTAACCCGACCTATCTGAACGTAACGTGACTCAACGTAACGTGCCGAGAACATTACTGCTGGCCTTCCTAACGTCAAACTGCACATGTTAGGGCTCTGTAGGGCGTAGAGATCCACCTGACAGCAGACTATAGGGCTATGGTCAAAGCTTCAACCTCGTAAATTAAGAAAACGTAACATAACAGAACCTAACATAGCTCAACCTGTCGTCCCGCGAGCACTATCGCCGCCCACACAGAGCCAAGCAGAAAGGATTTGTGGAGTGCTCAACGCAGAAATCCTCATAATCAGGGTGTGCAGCGGGATATTCAAAGCTACCGTAGCCAAACCAATGCAAACGGAGCACACACAAGTATAGCCTAACCAAACCTAGTCTGCGGAGACCGCCATTGCTGCCCACTATAGAGACAATCAGGACATTCTAGAGCGCAGTAGATCGCAGAAATCTACCGAATAGCTGTCTAGAGTACAAAATTTAAAGATACCCCAACAAAACTTAGCCTAACACAACCTAACCGATCGTAACATAACTCAATATAACGTGCCCAGTCCACAATTGCTGGCCTTCTAAAGGCGAAGCTGAAAATACTAGAACAATGTATGTCGCAGAAATCCACCTAATAGCAGACTACAACACTAAAGTCAAAGCTACCCACTCCTAACATAGCCAGCCGTAACATAACCAAACTCAATCAAACACATTCTAACGTGGCAAGGCAACCATTGCTGGCATCCCAGAGCCAAGCTGGTAATAATAGAGCAAAGTACGGAGCAGAAATTCACCTAACAACAGACAATAGCACTGAAGTTAAAGCTATCCTCTCCTAACCAAGCCAACCGTGACATAACCGAACGTAACGTCGCACATCCCAACGTGCCGCGCCCACAATTGCTGGCCTCCCAGATCCAAGCTGAAGATTAGAGGGCACGGTAGGACGCAGAAATCCACCCAACAACATGCCATAGCCCTAAAGTCGAAGCTATCCTCTGCTAACCTAACAAACCGTAACAAAAACAAACGTAACTTATCTCAGCCCAAATTGTCGCGATCAGAAATGCTGGCCTCCACAGAGCCGAACAGAAATCATTAGTGGAGAGTAGGACGCAGAAATCAATGGAATCGCACTGTATATCTTTACAGTAAATGCTGTCCGAGCCTTACCCAAGCAAGCTGAACGTAACTTAACATAGCCTGACTCAACCTAACGTGCCGAGACCGCTGTTGCTGCCCTCCGAGGAGCCACGCAGGTCATACTAGAGCACAGTAGAGCCCAGAAATCCACCGAATGGCAGCGTATAACACAAAGGTGAAAGCGTTCCTAACCAAACGTAGCATAACATAAACTAGCCAAACGTAACCCAGCACCACCTAACGTGTGTGTGCCATTATTGCTCACCTACCCAGAGCAAAGCAGAACATATTAGAGCACAGTAGAGCGCCGAAGGTCACTGAACAGCAGAGTTTAGCACAAAAGTCAAAGCCACCCTGTCCTAACATAAACGAACCTAACAAAGCCAAACGTGACATAACTCAACATGACGTGCCGAGACCACTCTTGCTGGGCTTCCCAGTGCCAAGCAGGACATATAGCACAGTAGAGCGCCGAAGGTCACTGTACAGCAGAGTTTAGCACAAAAGTCAAAGCCACCCTGTCCTAACATAAACGAACCTAACAAAGCCAAACGCAACATGACACAACATAACGTGACCAGACCACTATTGCTGACCTCACTAGAACAAAGCAGATTATAGCAGAATAATGTGGAACGCCGAAATCGTCCGAGTAACTGTGTATAGCGCAAAATTCTGAGCCATCCTTACCAAATGTAGCCAAGCATAGCCAAACCAAGGGCAACGTATCAAAACCTAACGTGCTGAGAGCAGTATACGTGGCGCCCACAGAGATAAGCAGAGCGTGGTATCGCAAAGAATTTCGCAGAGGTTCGTAGAACTGGAGTGTGTAGCACAGATGTCGGAGCTATCCTAACCTAACACTACGTGACCTTACATAGCCAAACGTAATGTGGCTCAACCGGTTGTGCCGCGACCACTACTGCTGACCGCCACGAGGTCAAACGGAATAGTGCAGAGTTCATTAGAGGGCAGGAATCCACCGAATAACAGAGTACATAACGAAAATCAAAGCTATACCGTCCTACCCTAACCAAACCTAACCTAACCAAGAGTCATCTAGCGCAAAGAAATTTGCCGCGATCACTATTGCTGGCATCCCTGGCAATGCGGAGCATAATAGCGGAGTGTAGGGCGCAGAAACCCATAGAATCGCAGGGTATGGCAGAAAAATCAAAGGTATCCATATTTTACCCATGCTAACGTATACTGGACAAACGTAACCCAACTCAACATACCATGCCGCGGCCACTATTGCTGGACTCCACAGAAAGAAGCAGAACATACCAGAGGAGAGAAGGGCGCTGAAATCCATAGAATAGCACTGCGCAGCAGAAAAGTCATAGATATCCAAACCGAAAGCAAACTAACATAACCTAACCTAAGGTAGCCAAACACAAAGAAACGTGCCGCAGTCACGTTTTCCGGCCTCTCCAGTGTAAACCAGATTAGATTAGAGCGAAGTGGAGGGTAGGAACCCACCGAATAACTGCGTATTGCATAAAGGTCAATGATAACCTGACCTAACAAGGCCGAACCTAACCAAACCAAACGTAGAGTAACTAAACGTATCGTGCCGCGACCACTATTGCTGGCTTCCCCATAGGGAAGCAGAATATGATAGAGCACATTACAGCACAGAAGTCTATAGGATATCAGTGTTGAGGACATATGATAAAACTATCCTAACCTAACCCAACCGAACCTAACATACCCAAACGTAACCAATCCCAAATTAACGGGCCGCGACCTGTATTGATGGCTTCCGCAGAGCCAAGCAGAGCATAATA
Source organism: Eufriesea mexicana (assembly GCF_001483705.2). Lineage (NCBI taxonomy): Eukaryota > Metazoa > Arthropoda > Insecta > Hymenoptera > Apidae > Eufriesea > Eufriesea mexicana. The sequence goes on along the minus strand of NW_016908344.1, from coordinate 332,815 downwards.
GAGTGCATTAGAGCGCAGAAATCCATAGAATAGCAGTGTATAGCAGAAAGGTCGAAGCTATAAGAACCTAACCAGAGCAAACGTAACCTATCCAAACGTATAATATTTCAACCTATCATGCCGAGACCACTATTACTGGGTTCCCCAGAGCCAAGCAGAACATACTGCAACACAGCTGAGAGTAGAAATCCACCGAACAGTAGCGTATACCGCGAAAGTCAAATCTGTCCATACCTGACCCAAACGATCATAACGGATACAAACGTAGGCTAACAAAAACTATCGGGATGAGACCACTGTTATTGGCCTACCCAGGCCCTAGCGGAGAACACTAGATCAGCGTAGAGCGCAGGAATCCGCCGAATGACATTGTGTAGCACAAAAGTCAAGGCAATCTTATCCCAACCTAGCCAAACGTAACATAGGCAGGCTTAACGTAACACAAACATACGTGCTACTACCGCTATTGCTGGCCTCACGAGAACTATGCAGAGTATAGCAGTGCAATGTAGAGCGCTGAAATCGGCTGAACAGCAGTGTACAGCAAAAAGGTAAAAGCTGCTTTAACCAAACCTAGCCAAGTCCAACATAGCCTAACGTCACGTAACACAAACTAACGTGCGGAGAGCATTATTCCTGGCGTCCACAGAGACAAGCAATGTGTGGTGGCGCATTGAAGATCGCAGAAGTCCATAGAATAGCAGTGTGTAGCGCAAACGCCGAAGCTATCCTAGTCTAACACATCGTATCCTAACCCAACCGAACATAACATAACTAAGCTTAACGTGCCGCCACCACTATTGCTGACATCCGCAGGGCCGAGCAGTACATATAGAGGAGAGTAGGGCGCAGAATTAAATACAGTCGCTGTGTACAGCACAAAAAAGTCAATGTATATCCAAACCTAAGCCAAACAAACAACCTAACCTAACCCAGGAAAGCACAACTTAACGCCACGATCACTATTGCTGGCCTCCCAGGCGTCTAGCAAATTAGAGTAGAGCACAGTGGAACGCAGGAATCCACCGAAGCGCTGTGCAGAGCACGGAAGGCAAAGCTACTCCAATCAAGCATTAGCTACGCTAACCCAGCGAAACGTAATCTAACTAAACTTAACGTGCCACGGGCATTATTGCTCCCATCCCGGGAGTCGAGCAGAGTATAGTAGACCAATGTAGAGCGCAGAAATCCACCAAATAGCAGTGTATAGCACAGAAGTCAAAGCTGCCCTGTCCGAACCTAACCAAACGTAACATAAGCAGACGCAACGTGACCCAAACATAAGTGCCACGAAAGCTATTGCTGGCCCCACGAGAGCTAAGCCGAGTAAACCAGAGCAACGTGGAACGCTGGAATCGTCCGAACAGCAGTGTATAGGAAAAGAACAAGAGGTGTCCTAACCTAATCTGACCGAACATAACCTAATAAGGCATAACCAATCCCAACCTAACGCTCCTAGCCCATGATTACTGACTTCCCAACGCCAAGCAGGTCATACCAGGTCATATCAGGGGTCCATAGAATGGCAAAGCATAGCACGAAGGTCAAAGGTATCCTAACCAAACCAAAACACACCTAACCTAACCAAACGAAACACATCTGGACCTAACGCTCCGCGGCCACTATTTCCGGAATTCCGATAGCAAAGCAGGGGACATTAGATCACAGTAGAGCGCAGTAGTCTTACGAATTGCGGCATATGGCACAAAAGTCAAAGCTAACCCTTCCTAACCTGATCAAACCTATCAGAACCTAGCGTAATCTAACAGAGACCGACGGGTCGTGACCACTATTACTGGCATCCCTGGGGCATGCAGACCATATTAGAGGAGTGCAGGGTGCGGGAATCCGCGGAATCGCAGTGTATAGCTGAAAAAGCAAAGCTACCCGAACTTTACACATTCTAACTTTAACTATCTTAACGCTACAGAGCACGACATAACGTGCTGAGATCACTACTGCTGTCCTCTCAAAAGCCAAACAGAGTACACCAGAGCGTAGTAGAGCGCAGATATCCACCGAATAGCCGTGTACAGCACAAAAGTCAAAGCTACACTATCCTAACCTAACTAAGCGTGCCATAGCCAAACGCAACCTAACACAGACTATCATGCAGAGACCAGCACCGCTGGCCGCCGCAGAGCCAAGCAGACTGCACTGTAGCATAGTGGAGCGCAGAGATCCGCCGCATTGCTGTGTGTAGCACAAAAGTGGAACGTACCCTAGCCAAACATGTCCTAGACTTACCTAACCGAAAGTCACTTACCGCAAACTGTCGTGCCGCGACCACGGTTGCTGGCATCCCCAGAGCCAAGCGGAACATGTTAGTGGAGAGAAAAAACACAGAAATCCATATAATTGCAGAGTAATATCGGTAAAGTCAAAGCTACACAAGCCTAACCCAAAACGACAGAACATGACCAAACATAGCCTAACTCAACCTAACGTGCTGATACCGCTATTGCTTCCCACCACAGAGACAAGCAAGATATACTATAGTACCGTAGAGCGAAGAAATCCACCGAAAGGAAGTGTACAGCGCAAAAGTTAATGCTGTCCCGACCAAACATAGCCAAGCACATCCTGATTTAACGTAACATTGCTCAACATGACGTGCCGAGATCACTATTGCAGGCCCTCCCAGAGTCAAACTCTGTAATATTAAAGCACTGTAGGGCGCAGAAACCGAGCTAATAGAAGCGCATAGCACAAAAGTTGAAGCCATACTTTCCTGACCCAACAAACCGTGACATAACCAAGCGTAACACAGCTCAAAGTAACGTGCCGCGGTCACAATTGCTGGCACGCCCAGAACGAAGCAGAGCATATTAGAGCACGGCAGAGCACAGAAATACGCCGAGTAGGAGTGTATATCACAAAAGTCAAAGCTGCACTCACCTAACCTGACCAAACGTTGCATAACCAAACGTAACGTAGCTCAGACTGCGGTGCCGCGACCACAATTGCTGGCCTCACGTGAGCTAAGCCGAGTACGGCAGAGCAACGTAGGGCGCTGAAATCGACAGAATAGCAATATATGGCACAAAAGTCGAGCTATCCCATTCAAACCTAATCAAGCCATGACTAACCAGACGTAACATACCTGAAACTAACTTGTCGCTGCCAAAATTCCTGTCGTCTACAAGCACGAGCAGAGCGTGGTAGCGCACAGTACAGCGCAGAAGTCCATAAAATAGCATTGTGTAGCACAAAACTCAAAGCTGTGCTCTCCTAACCTCACCAGACGTAACGTAACCGAAAGTAACTCAACTCAACCCAATGCGCCGAGACCACATTTGCTAGCCTCTGCAGAGACAAGCAGAATATACTACAGCACAGTCGAGCACATTAATCCAATGCAATGCAGCGTGCAGCAGGAGAGTGGAGGAAACCCCAACCAAACGTGTCCAAACATAACCCAACGGAACGGAGCATAACTCAACATTTGGTGCCGAGGATAGTATTGCTGACCTCCGCAGAGCCAAGCAGAGCATATTAGAGCGCAGTAGAGCGCATAAGTCCACCGCATGGCTGTGTACAGGAAAAATACGTAGGTATCCCATCCTAACCTACCCAAAAGTTACCGAACCACACGTAGCACCGCTCAACCTATCGTGCCGTGGCCGATATTTCTGGCATGCCAGGAGACAAGCAGAGTGTGATGGCGCACAATGGGGCGCGGAAGTCCATAGAATTGCCGTGTGTAGCGCAATAATCATTGCTAACCCATCCTAACCCAAACTAACCTAACCAAGGTAAACATAATCTAACTCAAGCAAGAGAGCCGCGTCCACTACTGGTGGCCTCCACGGGGCCAGGCAGGGCATATTATGAGACAGTATGGTCTGAAATTCATAGAATCGCAGTGTATAGCAGAAAAATCAATGACTTACAGATCACACCCATGTTAACATAAAATAACCAAACGTAACCTAGCTTAACCTAACATGCCGCGGCCACCATTTCTGGCCTCCGCAGAGCAAAGCAGAACATATTTGGGCACAGTAGAGCGTAGAAACCCACCGAAAAGAAGCGCGCAGCATAAAAGTCAAAGTTACAATATCCTCGCCTAACCAATCGTAACACCACTAAACGTAACCGAGCTCAACCTAATGTGCCGCCACCACTATTTCTGCCTTCCCCGCAGCCAAGCTGAACATATTACGTGAGAGTGAAGGGTAGACGTCCATAGAAGCGCAGTGCACAGCACTAGGGTCGAAGCTACCCCCTTCCAAGGTAACCAAACGTAACACAAACGAACGTATCTTAACTGAAGCCAACGAGCCGAGACCAATACAGCTGGCCACCTCACGGCTAAGCAGAGTATCCTAGTGCACAGTAGAGAGCAGAAATCTACCGAATAGCAGTATATAGCACAAAAGTGAAAGCTACCCTCTCCTACCAAGCCAAACGTAACATAGCCAAGCGTAGCATATATCAAACTGTTGTACCGGGAGACTATTACTGGCATGTCCAGAGTAAAGCAGAGAATAGCAGAGCAATGTAGAGCGTAGAAATACAAAGAATATAAGTGTATAGCTCGAAAGACGAGGCTTAACAGTCCTAACCTATGCAAACGTAACAAAGTCAAACGTTACCAAACATAGGCTTACGAGCCGATAATTCTTTTCCTGGAATCCCAGGGCCAACCAGAATACAATAGAGCACACCAAAGCGCAGAGAGCCGCCAAATAGCAGCGAATAGCATAAATGTCTAAGTCACACTAACTCTACCTGACCAAACCTGACATATCCAATCGCAGACTAACTAAACCTAATGAGACGAGGCCACTGTTGCAGGCCTGCCGAGAGCCAGGCGCAGAGAATTAGAGCATAGTACAGCTCAGAAGTCCACCGAATAGCAGTGCGTACAACAAAAGTGAATGCTACCCTCTCCTACCATAGCCAAACGTAACATAAACGAACATACCATAACCGAACACAACGTGCCGGGACCGCAGTTACTGTCCTATACAGGGTCGAGTAGAGCATAGTAGAGCACGCTAGAGCGCAGAAATTCACCGAATAGCGGTGTATGGCGCAAAAGTCAAAGCTAACTTCTCCTATCCTAACATAACCTGACATAACCGAACGTAACATAACTCAACATAACGTGCCACGAAAAATATTGCTGGACCACCCACAGTGTAGCAGAGTATAGTAGAGCAATATAGAGCGTAAAAATCCACCGAATAGCAGTGTATGACACGAATGCCAAAGCAAGCCTGTCCTAACATATACCAACGAGGTATAACCAAACGTAGCCTAACTCGACCTGACGAGTCGAGGCCACACTTCCAGGCCTCCTAGGGGTCGAGCAGTGTATAGTACAGCTATGAAGGGTGCATGAATCCACCGAATATCAATGTATAGCACAAAATACATGGTTATCCTATCCTAACCTAACCAAGCGTAACATAACCAAAAGCAACATATCTCAACCTGACGTGCCTAGACCACCACTGCTGGCCTCTCCAGAGACCAGGAGAATAAGCTAGAGCACAGTAGAGCGCAGAAATTCGCCGTAATGTGTTGGAAAACACAAGAGTCAAGTGTATCCTAAGCTAAACTGACATAACCTGACCTAACCAAACGTGAGGTAACGCAAACTAACGTGCCTAGACTTCTGTTGCTGTCCTCCGCATCGCCAAGCAGAACATATTATAGGAGAGTAGCGCGTAGAAGTCCATAGACTGGCAGTGTATAGCACAAAAGTCATAGCCATCCTAACCAAACTTAGCCTAACCTAACCTAGCCAGAAGTAACGTGACACAACCTATCATTCCGCGTCCGCTATGATGGTCTCCCGAGAGTCGAGCAGAGTATAGTAGTGCAGTTAAGAGCGCGGAAATCCACCGAACAGCAGCTTATACCGAGAAAGTCTAAGTTACCCTACCATAAACTAGCCAAACGTAATCAAACGAAACCTAACTTAACCTAACGTACGGAGACCACTATTGCTGTCCTCCCCAGAGCCAAGCAGAATATACTAGAGCGCAGTAGAGCGCAGAAGAGCGCAGAAAGCCACCAAATAGCTGTGTATACCACAAAAGTCAATGATACCCTCAGCTAAACTGCCCTAACCTAACCTAACATAACGAAGAATGACTAAACGTAAAGAGCCGAGACCTCCATCGGTGGCCTCCCCAGAGCGAAGCAGAGCATATTAGAGCACCGCAGGTACGCAGATATCCACCTAACAGCATTTTATAGGAAAAAAGTCAAGGCCACCCTAACCACACGTAGCCAAGCCTAACTTGACCAAACGAAACCTAAATCAGCCCATTGTGACACGACCGTCATTGCTAGCCTCCCCAGGGTCAAGCAGAGTATAGTATAGCAATGAGGAGCGCAGAAGTCCACCGAATAGCAGTGTGTAGCACGAAACTCAAAGTCATGATTTGATAACCTAGAAAGTCGTTACGTAGCCAAACCTAGCATAGCACAAAATAACGTGACGCGACCACTATTGCTGTCCTGCCCAGGTTCGAGCAGAGTTTAGCAGGGCACAGCAGACCGCAGAATTCCACAGCATAACAGCGTACAACACGAAAGACCAAGCTACTCAAACCTAAACCAGACCAACGTAACCAAACCAAAAGTATCATAACTCAACCTAACGTGCTGAGAAAACCATTACTGGCTTCCACTGAGTCGAGCAGGATGTAGTAGATGTATGCAGATCGTACACGTTCAAGGAATAGCAGTATATAATATACATGTCATCACTGTCCTATCGTAACGTTTCCAAACGTAATATAAACAAACGTAACATAACCTAACCTAACGTGCCGAGACCAACACTATTGGCCTCCCCAGAGCCACGCAGAATATACTAGAGCAGAATAGGGTGCAGGAATCCACCGAATAGCAGTGTATAGCACAAAAGTCAAAGCCATTCTTACCCAACCTATCCTAACCTAGCGAGGCCAACCGTGACATATCTCAGCCAAACGTGTCACGAACATAATTCCTGGAACCCACCGAGACAAGCAGAACACACGAGAGCACCGGACAGCGCTGAAATCCATCGAATTGCGGTGCATAGCACGAAAGGATAAGCTACCATTTCTTACCTTAACCAATCGTAACATAACCGAGCGTAACATAACTAAATGCAACATGCCGGAACCGATATTGCTGGCCTCGCGTGCGTAAAGCGGAGCATACTATAGCGCAGTAGAGCGCAAAAATCCACCGTACTCAAGTGCAAAGCTGGAAAGCAGAGGACATCCCAACCAAACCTAACCTAACCTAAGACGAACGAACGTAAACCATACAAACCTGCTGTGTCTAGCCCACAATTCCTGGCCTCCCCATTGCCAAGCTGGCCACACAATAGGAGAGTATGGCGCAGAGGACCATATGACGGCTGTGTAGAGTACGAAAGTCGAAGATATCCCTACCACACCCATGCAAACCTGACCTAACCAAGCGTAAACTAACATTGGTAACGCGTAGCGGCCACTACTTCTGGAATTCGCAAAGCAAAGCTGGGTACATTAGGTCTCAGTAGAGCGCACAAATCCACCGAATAGCAGCGTACAGCACAAAAGTCAAGGCTATCCCCTCCTAACCTAGCCAAACATGGCATAAAGAAACGTACCTTACATAAACCTAACGTACCGGTACCACTATTGCTCATCCCCCCAGAGCCAAGCAGGGTATTGCAGGGCAGAGTAGACCGCAGAAATTCGCCGCATTGATGTATGAAGCTGGAAAGTAAAGAATATCCTAACCAAACCTGACCGATCCTAAGCAAACCAATCGCAACCAATCTCAACCTAACGTGCCTAGACCACTATTGCTGTCCTCCAATCGCAAAGCAGGGCATACTGGAGGATACTATAACGCAGGGGTCCATAGGACGGCGGTTTATGGTACGAAAGTCAATGATATCCCAACCTAACCGAAGCAAATCTAATCTAACCAAACGTAACATAACACAGCCTAACGCGGCTCGGTCACATTTTCTGGCTTTCCCAGATCAGAGCAGGAAATATTAAATCGAAGTAGAGCGTAGAAGTCCGCAGCATGGCAGTGTGTAGCACAAAAGTCAATGTTATACTATCTTAACCTAACCAAACGTAGCATGAGTTGACGTTACGGAACACAAACTGACGTGCGGCGACCTCTATAGTTGGCATCACGACGGCTATGTAGAGTATAGCAGAGCAATGTAGAACGCTGGAATCTTCCGAATAGCAGTGTATAGCACAAATGTAAAAGCGATCCTAATCAAGCCCGACCAAGCCAAACACAATCAAACATATTATAACTCAACCTAACGTGCCAAGAGCACTACACCCGGCGTCCACAGACACAAGCAGAGTACGACAGCGCTGAGAAGAGCGCAGAGGTCCGAAGAATAGCAGCGTGTAGCACAAAAGTCAAAACTATCCTAACCAAACCTAGCCAAACGTAACATAGCCGAACGCAATTGAACACAAACTAACGTGCCGGGACCAATGCTGTTGGCATCCCCATAGCCAAGCAGTATATACTAGAGTGCAATAGAGCGCAGAAATTCACCGAATAGCAGTGCACGGCACAAAAGTCAACGCAACACTAACCAAACCTATCCCAACCTAGTGAAATCTAGCGTAACCTAACCCAACCAAGCGTGCCGAGACCACCATTGCAGGTCCTGCGGAGCCAGGCAGGACATGCCACAGCGCACTAGAGCGCAGAAATTCAGCGTATAACGGTGTATGGTACAAAAATCAAAGCTATCCTTTCCTAACCTGACAAAGCGTAACGTAACCAAACGGAACCTAACTCTTCCTATCATGACGCGAACAGTGATGCTGGCCTCCACGGGGCCAAGCAGAGCATAATGCAGGAGAGTAGAGCACATAGAGTCTCAGTGTACAGCAGAAAAGGCGAAGTCATCCAAACCTTACCAGAGCCAACGTAACTCAACAGAACGTATCCTATCTCAACCTGTCGTGCCGGGACCACTATTACTGGCTTCCGCAGGGCATAGCAGAGCGCGCTACAGCACAGTGGAGCGTAGAAATCCAACGTATAGCGGTGTATGGCACAAAAGCTAAAGCCACGTTTCATAACCCATCAAATCGTAACCTAACCGAACGTAACATAACTCAAAGTAACTTGCCGCGATCACTATTGCTGGCCTCCTCTGATTCGAGCAGGGTATAGCAGAGCACAGTAGATCTCAGAAAGCCACGAAGTAGCAATGTATTGCACAAAAGTCGAAGATATCCTAACCTACACAGACCCAACTTAACCTTACCAAGCGTAGAGTTACTGCACCTAATGAGCCGGACCTCTATTCTCATCATCCCCAGTGCAAAGTTGGGCATATTAGAGGAGTGTATGGTGCAGAAATCCATAGAATCGCAGTGTACAGCAGAAAAGTCCAAGATATCCCGACATAACCCAAATTAACATAACCTAACCTATCATAGCCGAAGTCAGCGAAACGTACCTCGACCAGAGTTGCTCGCCTCCCGAGGCGCTAGCAGAGTATAGTACAGCAATATAGAGCGCAGAAATCCACCGAATGGCAGTGTAAAGCACAGAAGTAATATCTATCCTATCCTAGCATTTCCAAACGTAATACAACCAAACGCAACCGAACTTAATCCAACGTGCCGAGACCACTATCTCTGGCCTCTCCAGAGCCGAGCAGAATATACTGGAGCGCAGAAGAGAGCGGAAAGTGACCAAATAGCAGTGTATAGCGCAATAGTCAAAGAAACCCTGAACCATCCTGTCTTAAACTAACCTAACCAAACGTAGAGTAATAATACATAACGCGCCGAGACCTGTACTGCTGGCCTCTCCAGAGCCAAGCAGATAATATCAGAGCACAGTAGAGCGGAGAAGTCCAACAAAAAGCAGTATGCAGCACAAGAGTCATAGGTAAGCTATCCTATCCTAGCAAATGGAAACACTACCGAACGTAATCAAGCAATGCCAAAAGTGCCGCTACCGCTATTGCTGCACCCCGCCCTGATCCAGGCAGAACATGTTAGAGGAGAGTAAACTGCAGAGATCCATAGAATCGCAGTGCATAGCACAGCAGTCGAAACTTCCATAACCAAACATAACCGAACGTAACATAACGGAACGTAGCTGAAGCCAACATATTGCGCCGAGACCATTACTGCATGCCTCGACAAAGCAAAGCAGAATGTACCAGAGCACGGTGGAACGCAGATATCCACTGAGCAACGGTGTATACCACGTATGCCGAAGCACACCAACCTTAACCCAGACTAACATAGCCAAGCCGAACATAACACAGCTCAACCTGACGTGCCGAGACCGCCAGTACTGGCCCCACGAGAGCCAAGTAGAGTATATCAGAGCAATGTAGCACGCTGAAAAGTTCCGAATGGCAGTGCATAGCGCTAAAGTCAAAGCTCTCCCAACCATACATATCCAAACATAGCCTGACGAACGCAACATATCTCAGCCTTTCTTGCCGCGACAAGCTATCACGGTGTTCACAGACACAAGCAGAGATTTGCAGCGCACAATACGGCGCAGGAGTCCACAGAATCACATTGTATAGCAGAAAAATCAAAGCCATAGAAACCTTACCCATGCTAACATAAACTAGCCCAACGTATATTAACTCAGCCTAACATGCCGCGGACAAAATTCCCGGTCGCCTCGCAGCAAAGCAGAGCGTATTAGAGCACAGTAGAGTGGAGAATCCCACCGAAATTCAGCATGTAGCACAAAACTGTGCGACAACATATCCTGACCTAACCAATCGTTACAGTAACAAACGTACAAAACAAAAACTAACGCGCCACCTCCAATATTGCTGGCCTCGCTAGAGCCGAGCAGAGTATATCAGAGAAGGGTAGGGCGAAGAAGTCCACCGAAAAGCAGTATGCAGCACAAAAGTTGAACGTAACGTATCCAAACCAGCCAATCATAACATTACCAAACGTATCAAAGCTCAACCAAACGTGCCGAGCGCAGTATTGCCGGCTTCCCCGCTGCCAACCAGAGCATATTAGATCACATCAGAGCGCAGAAATCCACGGCATAGCAGTTTATAGAACACAAGTCAAAGTTACTCTATCGTACCTTAATCAAGCGCACACTAACTACAAGTAACGTAACTAAACCTAACCTGCCGAAATCACAATTACCGGCATCCCTAGAGCCAAGCAGAGCAAATTAGAGCACAGTGGTCCTTGGAAATCCATCGATTAGCAGCGCAAACCACGAAAGTGCTATCAAACCGAACCCAACCCAAACGAACATAACGATACCAAACGCAACCTAACTCGACGTAACGGGCCGAGACCACTATTGCTGGTCTCCCCAGAGTCGAGCAGAGTATAGTAGAGTAATGAAGAGTGCAGAAAAGCAACGAATATCAGCGTACAGCGCAAAAGTCAAAGCTACCCTATCCTAACCTAACCAATCGCAGCATACGCAGACGTAACGTAACACAAACTGACGTGAAATGAAAGCCGTTGCTTGTCTCACGAGAGCTGTGCAGAGTATAGCAGAGCAATGCAGACCGCTGGAATCGTCCTAATAGCAGTGCGAAGCACAAAAGTCAAAACTACCATAACCTACCCTAACCTAGATTAACATTATCAAACGTAGCCGAACAAACCCTATCGTGCCCTGACCGCTACTGCTGGCTTCCCCAGAGTCGAGCAGTGTATAGCACAGCAGACTAGAGCGCAGAAGGCTACTAGATAGCAATGTATAGCACAAAAGTCAAAGACACCCTGACCTAAGCAGACTTAACCTATCCTCGCCCAGCTCAGAATAACTAACACTAACGTGCCGGGACCGCTGTTCCTGCCCTCCCCTGAACCAATCAGGACGTACTAGAGCTCAGTGGAGAGCAGAGACCCACCGAATAGCAGTGCACAGCACAAAAGTTAAGGCAACCCCGACGAAACTTAGCCTGACCCAACCTATCCGAACGTAACATGATACAACATAACGGGCCGAGACCACTGTTTCTGACATTCCCAGGGCCAAGCTGAAAATAATAAGGCACCGTCGGGAGCAGAAATCCGCCTAATAGCAGACTATGGCACTAAGGTCTAAACTATCCTCTGCTAACATAACCAACCGAAACATAACCAAACGTAACCTAACTCAATCTAGCGTGCCGCGACCGCTATTGTTGGCCCCCCAGAATCAAGCGGGAAACACTAGTTGAGGGAAGACTGCAGAGGTCCATTTAATCGCAGTGTATGTCAGAAGATTCCAAGCTACCCAAACATAACCATAACCAACAGGACATAGCCAAACGTAGCCTAACTCAACCTAACGTGCCGAGACAAATATTACTGGTCGACCACGAGGCGAGCAGTGTATAGTAGAGCAATGGAGAGCCTAGAAATCCTCCGAACAGCGGTGTATAGTGCAAAAGCCAGAGCTACCACCTCCGATCTTAACCAGCCGTGATATTACCAAACTAGCCTAACAAAGCCTGTCGTGACACGGCCGCCATTGCTGGCCTCCCCAGAGTCGTGCAGAGTCCGGTGGAGCACAGTAGAGCGTTGAAAGCCACCGAACAGCAATGTATAGCACAAAAGTCAGACATGTCCGAACCTAACCATGCTTAACCATCCAATCGTGTCATATCAAAGCATGACCGAACCAAACGCAGACGACCTCAATCAAACGTGCCGGGACGATTATTGCTGACCTCCCGGGCGCCAAGCAGCGAATATTGGAGTCCAGTAGAGCGCAGAAACACAACGAATGGCAGTGAATAGCACAAAAGTCAAACCTTTACAAACCAAACCCAACCTAAACAAACATAACCAAACGTAATCTAACTCAACCTATAGTGCGGTGACCAGTATTGCTGGACTCCACGGAGCAAAGCAGAACATATTGGAGTATAGGGGAGAGCCGAAATCCGTTGGACGCATGGTATAGCAGAAAGGTCAGTGTTTACCAAATCTGGTCCATGCAAACATAACATAACCAAACGTGACCCAATTCAAGCCGACGAGCCGCGGCAGCTATCTCCGGCCACCCCAGAGCAAACCAGAGCACACGAGATTATAGTAGAGCGCTGAAATCCAACGAAAGGCGGCTTACACCACAAAAGTAAAAGATATCCCAGCCTAACCAAACCGCACATAGCATATCCAATCGTAACATAACCTAACCTAACGAGCTAAGACCACAATTGATGACCACCCCAGAGCCTATCAGAATATACTAGAGTACATTACTGAGCAGAAGTCAACAGCATTGCAGTGCAAAGCACAAAAGTCAAACGAACCCTACCCAAACCTAACCAAACGTAACACAAACGAACGTCACGTAACCAAACGTAACATGACACAATCCAACGCGCCGCGAACACAATTTCTGGCCTCCCCAGAGTAAAGTGGAGAATATTAGAGCACAGTAGAGCGAAGAAGTACACCGAATAGCAGTGTGCAGCACATAAGTTAAAGCCGTCGATTCCTAGCCTCACTGATCGTAACAAGACCAAACGTAACATAACTCAAAGTAACGTGCCGCGACCACTGCTGCTGGGCACCCAAGACGCGAGCAGAGTGTGGGAGATGACACTTGAGCGCAGAGTTCCGCCAAATTACAGTTTACAACACGAGAGTCAAAGCTATCCAATCCTAACGCAACGTAACCTAACGCAACCGAACGTATCGTGTCACGACCTAACGCGCCGAGACCGCAATTACTAGCCTCGCTAGAGTCAATCAGAACATACTAGAGCACAGTGGAGCGCAGAAATCCATAGAACAACAGATTATACAACGAAAAGCAAAGGTATCCTAACATAACCGAATCCAACATAACCTAACCGAATGTTGCATAACTTAACCTGACGTGCCGAGGCCACTATTACTGGCCTCCCCAGAGTCGAACAGAGATTTGTAGACCAATGTAGGGTATTGAAATACACCGAGTATGGGTGCAGAGCACAAAAGTCAAAGCTACCATATCCTACATAACCAATCGCAGCATTAACGTTCGTAGCCTAGCACAACCTATCGCCCCACGACCACTATTACTGGCCCCCTCAGAGCCAGGCAGAACATACAAGAGCACAGTGGAGCGCAGAAATCCAACGAACAACAGATTACACCACGAAAGACAAAGATATCCTAACCTAAGCTAACCAAACCTACCCATGCAAAGCGTCACATAACTCAACCTAACTTGCGGAGACCACGAATGCTGGGCTCGCATAAGTCAAGCAGAATATATTAGACCACAGTAGAGCGCAGAAATCATCTGCATGTCGGTGTGTAGCAAAAAAGACAAAACTATTCTGTCGTAACCAGATCAAACGTAACGTAAACTAACGTGACATAGATCACCCTTACGTGCCCAGACCACTTTTGTTGCCCGCTCCATAGCCAAGCAGATCATATTAGGGCAATGCAGATCGCATAAGCCCACCGAGCAGCGGTGTGTAGCAAAGGAGTCAAAGTTATCATACCCTAACCTAACCAAACGTAACACAACCAACCGTTGCGTATCTCAACTTATCGTGCTGAGTCCACAATTGCTGGCCTGCCCAGAGCTAAGCAGAACGTATTAGAGCACAGTAGGGCACAGAAATCAATGGAATCGCCTCGCATTGCACAATAGTGGACGCCACCCTATCCTAACGTAGCCATACGTAACACAATCGAACGTAGCTCAACTCAGCCTAACGTGCCGAGGCCACTATTGCTATCCTCCCCAATGCCAAGATGAATATGCTAGAGCACAGTAGAGCGCAGTAATCCTCCGCATTGCCTTGTATAGCACAAAAGTGGAAGATGTTCTAGACCCACGTGCCCTATCCTAACCTAACCGAAAGTACCTTATCTGAACATGATGTTCCGAGATCAGTGTCGCTGGGTTCCCAGTGCCCTGCGGAGAATATTAGAGCAATGTAGAACGCAGAAGTCCTCTGAATGTGTGTGTATAACGCAAAAATCGAATTCATCCTCCACAAACCTGACCAAGCGTGACATAACCAAACGTATTATAACTCAACCTAACGTGCTACGACAACTATTGCTGTCATCCCAAGAGTCGAGCGGGGTATAGCAGAGCAATGTAGAGCGCAGAAATCCACCGAAGGTCGGTGTACAGCACAAAAGTCTAGGCTATCCTGTCCTAATCACAACAAACTTAACATAACCAAACACAACCTAACCAAGGCCAACGTGCCGAAAGCACTACTGCTGGCCACCACATAGCCAAGCAGAATGTACCAGAGCACACTAGATCGCAGAAAGCGAGCATGTAGAAATGTATAGCACAATAGTCTAAGATATCATAGCCTAACATGTCCTAGCGTAACCTAGTCAAAGGTGGGATAGCTAAACCTATCGAGACGAGACCTCTATTGCTGGTCTCCCCATTGCAGAGCAGAACGTATTACAGCACAGTAGAGTGCAGAGGTCCACCGAATTGCAATGTGTAACACAAAAGTCAAAGCCACCCTAGCCAAACGTAACATAACCTAACCTAACCGAGTGCAACTTAACCCAATCATTCGTGCCACATGCGCTACTGCTGATCTCCCCACAGTCTAGCAGAGTAGACCAGCGCAACGAGGAGCGCAGAAATTCACCGAACAGCAGTGTATTGCAAAAAAGTCAAAGTTGTCCTATCATATCCTAACCAAGTGTATCATAACCAAACGAGCATAACACAAACTGACGTGCCTGCAACACAATTTCTGACATCCTCATGGCATAGCAGAGCATATTAGAGCACTGCAGGGCGTAGAATCCAACCGAAGTGGAGTGTATGACACAAAAGTTAAAGCCACCGTTCCCTAACCTAAGGAACCGTAACGTAAACAAACGAAACATTAATCAAGGGTACCTGTCTCGACGACTATTGCTCACCTCCTCGGATTCGAGCAGAGTATGGTAGAGTACAGTAGGACGCAGAATTACAAGGAATAACACAGTATAACACGAAAGTGATAGCATTCCAGACCTAACCAAGCAAACATAACCTAACCAATAGTGGCATAACGCAACCTATCGTGCCCAGTCCTCTATTGCTGGCACCCACAGAGTCAAGCAGAGCACATAAGTACACAGCCGAGTGCAGTTATCCAACGAATGGCAGTGTACAACACAAAAGTAGAAGCTATCCTAGTCTGGCTTATCCAAACGAAACATAACCAAACGTAATCTAGCTCCACCCAACGAGCCTAGACCACTTTTGCTGACATTCCCAGAGGCAGGCGGAATATACTAGAGCAAAGTAGAGCGCAGAAACCCACCGAATAGCAGTGTGTATCACAAAAGTCAACTCTTTCGTATCCTAACCTATCGTATCCTAACCCAACCTGGAGTGACGCTTTCACTATTGTTACCCACACGTGAACCATGCAGAGTATAGCAGACCAATGTAGGACACTGAAATCAACCGAACAGCTGTGTACTGCACATAAGTCAAAGCTATACCAACAAAACACAGCCAAGGCTATCCTAACGAAGCGTAAAGTGACAAAGTCTAACGTGCAGGGAGCATTACTCGTGGTGTCCACAGTGGCAAGCAATGTGTGATAGCTCACTGAATAGCGCAGAAGTCCATAGAACATCAGTGTGTACCACAAAAGTCGTAGCTATCCTAACCTAGCACATCGCAACCTAACCTAGACGAACGTTATCTAACCCAACATAACGGGCCGTGACACTATCGCTGGGCTACCGAGATTCACCCAGATCATAGTAGAGCAATATAGAGCGCGGAAATCCACCGAATTGCAGTTTATATCACAAAAATCGCAGCTGTTCTCCCCCAACCGAAGCAAGCGTAACGAGAGCGGACGAAACGCATCTATTCCTAACGTGGCGAGGCCACTATTGCTGCCCTCCTCAGAGCCAAGCAGAACATATTAGAGGAGAGAAGAGCACTGTTGTCCATACATACGCAGTGCATAGCACAAAAGTCGCAAAGACCCAATCTCAACATAGCCAAACGTAACACAACGGAACATTGCTTATATCAACCTAACGCGTCGAGGCCACTGTTGCCTGCATCCCCAGAGCCAAGCAGAGCAGACCAGAGCGCAGTAGATCGCTGGAATCCTCCGAATAGCGGTGTATAGCATAAAGGTCAAGGTACCCTCTCCTAACCTTACCAAGCGTAGCAAAGCCGAGGGTTATCCATCATAGCCTAACATGCCGAGACCGCTATTCCTGGCCTCCCGAAAACGAAGCAAAACCTACCAGAGCACAGTAGAACGCAGAAATCCGCCGAACAACAGTCTATAACACGAAAGTCAATTCTATTGAAACCTAACCCAAGCAAACTTAACATAGCCAAACGTGACCTATCTAAAACTAACGGACCGAGACCACTATTAGTGGGCTCCCCAGAGCGGAGAAGGGTATTGTAGCACAACGTAGTCTGTAGAAACAAAACGAATAGCGGTTTATAGCACAAAAGTCGAAGCTATCATATCCTAATCTATCCAAGCCCAATGTAACCAAATGCTACATTACATAACCTTACGTGCCGAGACCACTATTGCTGTCATCCCGAGAGCAAATCAGAGTACACTAGAGCAGAGTATAGCACAGAAAGCCACCAAACGGCAGTGTGTAACACAAGAGTCAATGATTCCTTAACCTAACCAAACGTAGAACAACCAAATCTAACGAGACGTGATCTCTATTGCTGGCCTTCCCAGAGCCAAGCAGATCATGCTAGAGCACAGCAGAGCGCTGAAATCCACCGAATAGCAGTGCCTAACGCAAGTGTCGAAGTTATCCTATCCTAAACTATCCAACGTTAACCAAACCAAATGCAGGCTAGCTAAACCTAACCTTCCGAGACCACAACTGCAGGCCTCCCCGGCGCCAAGCAGAGCATATTAAACTTCAGTAGATCGTAGATATCCGCCGAATAGTAGTGTATAGCACAAAAGTCAAATATATCCTATCCAAACCTAACCAAACCTTACCCTCCTTAAAGTAACCTAACACAAACAAACGTACCACGACCACTGTTGCTGGCCCCCACAGAGAGAAGTGGGAGCTAGTAGAGCAACGCCGAGCGCAGATACCGAATTAATAGCAGTGTATAGCGCAAAAGTCGGAGCCAAACCTTCCAAACTTAACCTAACCTAACCTAACCGAACGTAACATAACTGAACCAAAGGTGCAACGACAGTTATTGCTGGACACGCCGGAGGCAAGCAGATGCTAGGAGATCAATGCGGTGCACAGATATCGAACGAATGGCCGTGTATAGGACAAAAGTAAACGCCATTCTAACCAAACTTAACCAACCTTACCGATCTGAACGTAGCATGACTCAAGCAAACGCGCCACGATCGCTATTGCTGGACCTCCTAACGTCACGCAGTATACGGTAGAGCAATGAAGGGCGCAGGAACCCACCCATTGTCAGTGTATAGCACGAACGTCAGTGTTGTCGAATCCTATCCTCACCAAGCACAACATAGCCAACGTAACATAACAAAGCCCAACGTGTCTGGACCACCATTGCTGCCCCCTCACCCCATCGCCAGCGGAACGTATTAGCGGATAGTGGAGCGCAGAAATCAATATAATGGAAGAGAACAGCAGATAGGTCAATGTTATCCAAACCTAACGCATGCTAACGTAGCCTAAACAAACGTAACGCAACTTTTCCTAACGCGCCACTGCCATTATTTCTGGCCTATCCAGAGCGAAGCGGGGCATATTAGAACGTAGCAGAGGGCAGGAATTCACTGATAATCTATGTACAGCACGAAAGTCAAAACTATCCTAACCAAACCTAGCCTAGCCTAAAATAAACAAGCGTAACCTAACTCAATCTAACGCTTCACGACCGCTATTGCTGGAATCGCGAGAATCGAGCATAGTTTGGTAGAGCATTGAGGAGCGCAGAAATCCACGCAGTGTCAGTGTATAGCACAAAAGTCATAGCCGTCCTATCCCAACCTGACAAAGCGTAACATAACCAAACGTAACCTAACTCAAACTAACGTGCCAAGACCGCTACTGCTGCCCTCCACAGAAACAAGCAGATCATACTAGAGCACAGTAGACCGCAGAAATCCACCGAATTGCAGTGCATAGCACAAAATAAAAGCTAACCTTGCCAAACGTATCATAACCCTACCTAATCGAAGGTAACTTAACACAACCTGATGTGCCGCGACCGCGGTTGCTGGCATCACCAAGGCCAAGCAGGGCATGCTAGAGGAGCGTAGAGAGCAGGAGTCCATAGAAGGGATATGTTCAGCAGAGAAATCAATGCTATTCTTACCAAACCCAGACTAACCTGACCTAACCAAGCTTAACGTAACCCAAACTAACGTACCGAAACCACTATTGCTAGCCTCCACAGGGCCAATCAGAATATACTGGAGCACAGAAGAGCACAGTGATCCACCGAATTGCAGTGCATAGCACGAAAGTAAAAGCTATTCGATCCAAGCCTATCCTAACCTGACCTAACCAAAGGCAACCTAACTTATCCTAACATGACGCGTCCACTATTTCTGTCCTCCCCTGAGCAGAGCACAGCATAGTAGGCCGCAGTGGAGCAGAGAAATCCACCGAAAGGCAGTATGCGGCTGTAAAGTCAAAGGAACCCTATCCTAACCTAACCAATCGTAACTCCACCAAGTGTAACAAAACTCAACCTTCTGTGCCGCCCCACAGAACGCTGGCCTCCACAGAGGCAAGCAGAGTAAAGCAGAGCAATGTAGGGCACTGAAATCTGCAGAATAGCAGCGTATAGCACAATACTTAAATCTATAGCGAACAAACCTAGCAAAACCTTTCCTAACCAAACGTAACATAACTCAATCTAACATGCAGGGACCACTACACCCGACGTCCGCAGGCGCAGGCGGTGTGCCATAGCGCTGAGTGGAGCGCCGGTGTACTCAGAACAGCAGTGCGTAGCGCGAAAGTCGAAGCTGCCCAAGCGTAAACCAAACAAACACGACCTAACTAAACATAGCCTAACTCAACATAACGAACTGCGACCACGATTCCTGGACTCCACGCGGCAAAGCGGAATATAGTAGAGCACAGTAAAGCGTAGAAATCAATCGAATATCAGTGTATACCACGAAAGTGAAATCAATCTGGACCTAACACAAGTAAACGTAACGTACCCAAACGTATCCTACACAAAATAACGGGCCGATACCACTATTACTGGCCTACCGATAGCCGGGTAGAGTACAGTAGACCAGTGTAGGGCGTAGAAATTCGCCGCATACACGTGTGTATCACATGATTGAAAGCTATCAAATCCTAATATATCCAAGCGTAATATAACCAAACGCATCCTAAATTAACCTAACGTGCCGAGGCCACTATTTCTGTCCTCCACACCGCACAGCAGAACATATTAGATCACACTAGCGTGCAGAAATCCATCGGAAATCAGTTTACAGCACAAAGGTCAAAGGAAACCTACCTTAACCTGGCCACTCCTAACCTTACCAAGCGTAGGCTAACTATACCTACCGAGACGGGTCCACTATTGCTGGCATCCCCATCTCCAATCAGGACCTACTAGAGGAGCGTAGAGCGCAGAAGTCCATGGAATGGAAATGTTTGGCAGAAGAGTCGAAGCTACCCCAACCTAACCCAGACAAGCCCAACACAACCATGCGTAACATTACCCAGCCTAACCTCCTAGGCCGCTACTGCTAGCTTCCCGAGCACCACACATAACATACCAGAGCACCGTAGAGCACAGCCATCCACCGCACTGCAGTATACAGCACAAGAGTCAAAGTCACTTTAACCTAATCTGACCAATTCTAACATAACCGGACGTAGCTTTACCAAACGTGTCGTCCCGCGACCGCATTTTCTGGACTCCCGGGAGTCGAACAGAGTGTAGTAGATCAATGCAGAGCGCAAAAATTCACTGCACTGCAGTTCTCAGACCAAAAGACGGAGATATGCTGACTAAAAATAGCCTAACCAAAACTAACCGAACGAAACATAACCAAGAAAAACGTGCCACGAACTGCATTGCTGGCCTCCCCATAGACGTACAGTTCATATAGGACTCGATAGAGCGCAGAAACCCAAGGAATAGCAGTATGCAGAAGTAAAGTTAAAGCTATCCTTTCCTAACTTAACCAAGCGTAATATAACCGAACTTAACATGACCAAAAGTAACGTGCCGAAACTGCTACAGCTCTGCTCCCCGAAGCCAAGCAGAGCATATTAGAGCTCAGTGGAGCGCATAAATCCACTGCATAATTGCGCATAGACATAAGTCATAGCTATCCCACCCTAACCTAGCCATGCCTTACGTAGCCATAAGCAACATAACTCAACCTAACGTGCCGCGACCGATATTCATTGCTTCCCCTGAGGCAAGCAGAGCTTGATAGCGCACAATAGGGCGTAAGAGACCATAGAATTGCAGTGCGTATGACAAAAGTCGTAGATATCCCAGCATAAGCCACCATAGCCTCACACAACCAAACGTAACCAAGTTCGACATTACGCGCTGCCGCCATTGCTTGCCAACACAGAGCCAAGCATATCATGTTATAGGTGAGTGGGGCGCAGAAATCCACCCGTTCGCAGTGTGCAGAAGAAAATTCAAAGATATGCAAACCTAACCCGAACTAACATAGCATAACCTATCGTAGCAGAACTCAACGTAACGTGCCACGGCAACTATTGCTCGCGTCTCGTGGGTCGAGCAGAGTGCAGCAGAGCAATGTAGAGCGGGGAAATACTCCGAATAGCAGTATGCAGCGCAAAAGGTAAAGCTATCCTGACCAAACTCAGTCAGGCCCAACCTAACAAACCAAACCTGACACACCGTAACGTGCCGAGGCCGTTATTACTGGCCTCGACAGCGCCAAGCTGAAAATATTAGAGCACTGTAGGTCGCAGATATCCACCTAGTAGCAAACTAGTGCACTAAAGACAGAACTATTACATCCTAACCAACCAATCGAAACATGCCCGAACGTATCCTAACTCAAACTAACGCGCCGCGACCACAATTCCTGGCCTCCCGAGAGTGAAGCAGAGAACACTGGTGGACAGCAGAGCCGAGAGAGCCATATAATCGCAGTGCATATCAGAAAAGTCAAAGCTACCCAAACTTATCCCAAACCATCAGGACATAACCAAACATAGCATGATTCCATCCATCGTGCCGAGACAGCTGACGCTGCTCTCCCCAGAGCCGAGCAGGACATACGAGAGCACTCTAGAGAGCAGAAATCCATGGAATAGCCGTGTACAATACAAAAGTTAAAGCTATTCTGACCAAACCTTACCTGAACCAACCTAACCGAGAGCAACCTAACCCATTATAACGTGCCGAGACCACAGTCGCTGGCCTTGCCAGGGCGAAGCTAAAAACACTAGAGCACTGTAGGGCGCAGGAGTCCACCGAATATGGGAATGCAGCACTAAAGATAAATCTATCCCATTCTAACCGAATCAATCGTAACATAACCAAACGCAACATAGCTCAACCTATCGTGCCGCGACCAACATTGCTGGCCTCAGCAGAGCCAAGCAGAACACGTTAGTGGACTGTAGGACGCAGAAATCCGTAGAGTCTCTGCGTATATCGGAAAAGTCAGAGTCACCCAAACTTTACCCATGCGCATAGACATAAGTCATAGCTATCCCACCCTAACCTAGCCATGCCTTACGTAGCCATAAGCAACATAACTCAACCTAACGTGCCGCGACCGATATTCATTGCTTCCCCTGAGGCAAGCAGAGCTTGATAGCGCACAATAGGGCGTAAGAGACCATAGAATTGCAGTGCGTATGACAAAAGTCGTAGATATCCCAGCATAAGCCACCATAGCCTCACACAACCAAACGTAACCAAGTTCGACATTACGCGCTGCCGCCATTGCTTGCCAACACAGAGCCAAGCATATCATGTTATAGGTGAGTGGGGCGCAGAAATCCACCCGTTCGCAGTGTGCAGAAGAAAATTCAAAGATATGCAAACCTAACCCGAACTAACATAACATAACCTATCGTAGCAGAACTCAACGTAACGTGCCACGGCAACTATTGCTCGCGTCTCGTGGGTCGAGCAGAGTGCAGCAGAGCAATGTAGAGCGTGGAAATACTCCGAATAGCAGTATACAGCGCAAAAGGTAAAGCTATCCTGACCAAACTCAGTCAGGCCCAACCTAACAAACCAAACCTGACACACCGTAACGTACCGAGGCCGTTATTGCTGGCCTCGACAGCGCCAAGCTGAAAATATTAGAGCACTGTAGGTCGCAGATATCCACCTAGTAGCAAACTAGTGCACTAAAGACAGAACTATTACATCCTAACCAACCAATCGAAACATGCCCGAACGTATCCTAACTCAAACTAACGCGCCGCGACCACAATTCCTGGCCTCCCGAGAGTGAAGCAGAGAACACTGGTGGACAGCAGAGCCGAGAGAGCCATATAATCGCAGTGCATATCAGAAAAGTCAAAGCTACCCAAACTTATCCCAAACCATCAGGACATAACCAAACATAGCATGATTCCATCCATCGTGCCGAGACAGCTGACGCTGCTCTCCCCAGAGCCGAGCAGGACATACGAGAGCACTCTAGAGAGCAGAAATCCATGGAATAGCCGTGTACAATACAAAAGTTAAAGCTATTCTGACCAAACCTTACCTGAACCAACCTAACCGAGAGCAACCTAACCCATTATAACGTGCCGAGACCACAGTCGCTGGCCTTGCCAGGGCGAAGCTAAAAACACTAGAGCACTGTAGGGCGCAGGAGTCCACCGAATATGGGAATGCAGCACTAAAGATAAATCTATCCCATTCTAACCGAATCAATCGTAACATAACCAAACGCAACATAGCTCAACCTATCGTGCCGCGACCAACATTGCTGGCCTCAGCAGAGCCAAGCAGAACACGTTAGTGGACTGTAGGACGCAGAAATCCGTAGAGTCTCTGCGTATATCGGAAAAGTCAGAGTCACCCAAACTTTACCCAAAGAAACAGAACATAGCCAAAGATAGAATAACTAAACCTAACATGCCGATACCGCTACTGCTGCCCTCCCCACGGTCATGCAGGACAGACCAGAGCACAGTAGATCGCAGAAATCCACCGAAAAGCTGTGTACGGCGCTAAAGTTAAAGCTATCCTAACCAACCGTTGCCTAACCCAAACTAACCGAACGTAACATGAGCCATCATAACGAGCCGAGGCCACCTTTGCTGGCCTTCCCGGAGCGGAGCCGAAAATATCAAACTGCTGTAGGGAGCGGAAACCCACATAGTAGCAGGCCATAGCACTAAAGTCAAAGCCATCCTCTCCTAGCATAACCAACCGTAACATAACCAAACGTAACCAAACTCAAACAAACGTGCCGGAACCGCAATTGCTGCCCCCCCCCCGACGCAGGCAGAACGTGTTAGAGGAGGGTAAACCGCAGAGATCCGTAGAATTTCAGTGCATATCATCCCCCCCCCCGACGCAGGCAGAACGTGTTAGAGGAGGGTAAACCGCAGAGATCCGTAGAATTGCAGTGCATATCACAGCAGTCGAAACTACCCTAACCTAACATAACCGAACGTAGCTGAACCCAACCTAATGTGCCGAGACCATTATTGGTTGCCTCCTCAAAGCGACGCAGAATATACTAGAGCGGAACGCAGATCTCCACTGAAAAGCGTTGTATACCACGTACGCCGAAGCACACCAAACCCTACCCGGAGTAACATAACCAAACCGAACATAACACAACTCGACATGACGTGCCCATACCACAATTACTGGCCTCACGAGAGCCAAGCCGAGTATAGCAGAGCAATGTAGGATGCTGAAATGGACCGAATAGCAGTGCATAGCAATAAAGTCAAAGCTTTCCCAACTATATATATCCATACCTAGCCTGACCGAACGCTACATAACTCAAACTATCTTGCCGCGACAAGCATTCCTGGTGTCCACAGACACAAGCAGAGAGTTGCAGCGTAGAATGCAGCGCAGGACTCCATAGGATCATAATGTATAGCAGAAAAATCAAAGCGATAGGAGCCTTACCGGTGCTAACATAAACTAGCCAAACGTAACTTAACTCAGCCTAACATGCCGCGGACACAATTTCCGGCCTCCTCAGAGCCAAGCAGTGCATATTGGAGCACGGTAGAGCTGAGAAATCCACCGAAATGCAGTATGTAGCACAAAACTCAAAGGTACCGTATCCTAACCCAAACAATCATAACATTACCAAACGTATCAAAGCTCTACCAAACGTGCCGAGAGCACCATTGCGCGCCTCCCCGCAGCCAAGCAGAGCATATTAGAGCACAGTAGTCCGTAGATAACCACAGAATAGCAGCGCACTCCGCGGAAGTAGAATCTATCCGAACAACGCCCAGAAAAACATAACGTAACCAAACGTAACCCAACTAAGTATAACTGACCAAGACCGCTATTGCTGGTTTCCCCAGAGTCTAGCAGAGTATAGTAGAGCAATGAAGAGCGCAGGAGTCCAACGAATATCAGCGTATAGCACAGAAGTCAGAGTTACCATATCCTATCATAATCAAACGTACCCTAACCATACGTAGCATAACTCAACCTAACGTGCCGAAAGCTCCATTGCCGGCATCCACAGAGCCAAGCAGGGTGTATTAGAGCACAGCAGTACGTGGAAATCCATCGAATAGCAGCGCATACCACAAAAATGGTATCTAACCGAACCCAACCCAAACTAACATAACGTTACCAAGTGTAACCTAACTCAACATAACGTCACGAGACCACTATTGCTCGACTCCCCAGAGTCGAGCAGAGAACAGTAGAGCAACGAAGAGCGCAGAAAACCATAGAATATCAGCGTACAGCACACAAGTAAACGTTACCCTATCCTAAGCTAACCAAACGTACCCCAGCCATACGTAGCTTGACCCAACCTAACGCGCCGAGAGCACTATTGCCGCCGTCCCTAGAGCCAAGCAAAGCCAATCGGAGCACAGTAGAGCGCAGAAATCCACCGAATAGCAGTTTACAGCAAGAAAGTCAAATCTATCCCGTCCTATCATAACCAAACGTAATATGAGCGGGCGATATCCATCTCAACCAACGTGCCGAGACAACTACAGCTGGCCTCCACAGAGCCAAGCAGAAAATGCAAGAGCACAGCAGAGCGCAGAAAACCACCGCTTTGCAGTGAATATCATAATAGCCGTAGATACCCTGACATAACCTGATCAAATCTAACCCAACAAAACGCGGCATGACCCAACTTGACGTGCCGCGAACACTGCTCCTGGCCTCACTGGAGCAAAGTAGAGTTTGGTAGAGCAGAGTAGATCACAGAGGTACACCCAAGAGTAGTGTAAACCTCAAAAGTCCGTGTAGCATATCCTAAGCTAGCAAAACGTGGCACGTCCTAACGTAACATTACAGCCTAACTTGAAGAGACCACCATTGCTCGCATCAGCAGAAACGGGAAGAACGTACCAGAGCACCATACAGCTCAGAAATCGGCCACATATCAGTGATAAGCACGAAAGTCGTAGATAACCTGACCAATCTTGACATAACGTAACCGAACCAAGCGTAACATAACTCAACCTATCTTGAGAGGTAACTTTCGCGGGCCTCCCCAGAGACAAGCAGAGGATATTAGAAGGCAGTATAGCGCAGAGGTCCGCCGAATAGCAGTGTAAAGCACGTAAGTCATAGAAATACTAACGAAGCTTTCCTAACCTACAATAAGGAAACGTAGCATAGCTTAACCTAACGTGGCGAGACGAAAATCCTGGCCACCCCAGAGCCAAGCAGATCATGCTAGAGCGCAGCAGGGCGCAGAAAGCCAACGCACTGCAGTGTATGGCACAAAAGTCATACATATCCTGACCAAACATGACCTAACCAAACCTACACAAACAAAGTGTAACAAAACATGACGAGTGCGATATTGCTGGACTATCTAACGCCAAGCAGGGCACATTAGAGCACATTAGAGCGCAGAAATCCTCCGAATAGCGGTGTATATCACAGAAGACAAAGTAGCCTATCTTAACCTATCCACACGTAATAAGAGCAAACGCGCCTGAACACAAGCTAACGTGCCGAGGCCTATACTGCTAGCGCCCCGGAGCGAAGTATAATATGCTAGAGCATGGTGTAGTGCAGAAATCGGCCGCATTGCAGTGAATAGCACAAAAATCGCAGATATCCTAGCATAAGCTGCCCTAACCTAACCAAACCAAGCGTAGCATGACACTGCGTAATGTGTAGCAACCACTGCTCCTGGCTTCCGCAGAGCGAAGCAGAATGTAGTAGAGCACAGTAGGTCACAGAAATCCACTGAATAGCAGTATAAAGCACAAAACTGAAAGTTGCCTATCCTAATCTGGCCAAACGTAACATACCCAAACATAAGTAACTCAACCTAAAATGACGGAACATCTATTTCTGACCTCCACAGAGACAAGTAGATTGTACAAGAGCGCAAAAGTTCGCAGAAATCCTCCTCATTGCAGTGAATAGCACGAAAGTCGAAGGTAACCAGACCGAGCTTGACATAACGTAACCTAACCGAACGTAACATAACGGAACCGAAGGTGCCACGGCCGCTAATGCTCTCCTCACCATAGTCCAGCAGAACATATTAGAGCAATGTAGGGCGCAGGTATCCACCGAATAGCTGTGTATAGCTCAGTAGCCAAAGTTACCATATCCTAATCTAGCCAGCCGTAATATATCCAAGCGCAACATACTCTACGCTGAAGTGCCTTGACCGCTATTGCAGGCCACCCCAATGCCAGGCGGAACATGCCGGAGCAGGGCAGAGTGCAGAAACCCAACGTATAGCAGTGTATACCACTAAAGCCGAAGCAACGCAAACATAACCAAAACAAACATAACTAAAACAAACGTAGGTTAACTCAACCTAACGCGACGAGACCGCCATTGCTGGCTTCCGCAGAGCAAAGCAGAGCGCAGTAGTGCATGTAGAGCGTCAGAAATCCACCGTATAGAATTGTGCAGAACAATAGTCAAAGCTATCCTCTCCTAACCTAACGAAACGCAACGTAGCCAAACGTACCCTTACATTACCCAATCTGCCACGACCAACATT
The DNA here is from genome assembly GCF_001483705.2 of Eufriesea mexicana. Classification (NCBI taxonomy): domain Eukaryota; kingdom Metazoa; phylum Arthropoda; class Insecta; order Hymenoptera; family Apidae; genus Eufriesea; species Eufriesea mexicana. The sequence continues at coordinate 304,758 of NW_016908344.1, read as the reverse complement.
GCTGGCATCCAAAGGGTCGAAAAGAGAATAGTAGGGAAATATAGAGCACAGTAATCCACCGCATTGATGTGAACAGCAAAGAAGTCAAAGATATACGAACCCAACCTGACCTAACAAATCTATGCCAAACGTCGCCTAGCTCAACATAACCTGCCGGGAACACTATTGCTGGTATGCCCAGAGACAAGCACAATAAACTGGAGCGCACTAGAGCTCGGAAATCCACCGTAATTCAGTGTACAACACAAAAGTCGAAGACACCATATCCTAACCGAAACAAACCTCACATAACCAAACGTATCCTAACCCTACATAGCGTGCGGCGACAGCTGTTTATCGCCTCCCCAGGATAGAGCAGAATATAGTAGAGCAATGTATGGCGCAGAAATCCACCGTATAGCAGTTTATAGTACAGAAGTCAAAGGAATCCTTACCGAGCCGTCCTAACCAAACGTAGCAAAACGTAACCTTATTCAATCTAACGTGCCGAGACCACTATACCTGTTCACCACAGAGTAAAGCAGAGAATATTGTAGCACATTATAGCGCGGAAACCCACCGAATAACGGTGTATAGCACAGAAGACAAAGTGGAATATCCTAACCTAACGGCACGTAGCGTAGCCGTGTGTAACCGAACTGGCCCTAACATGACGAGACCACTATTGCCGGCTATCACAAAGACAAGCAGAACACACTACAGCACACTGCAGCGCAGAGGTCCACCGTACAGCAGTGTGCAGCACAAAAGTCGAAGCTGCCCTACCCTAATATATCCAATCATATCATAACCAAACGTTACATATCACAGTCTATCGTGCCCCGCCCACTATTACTGGCCTCCCCTGAGTCGAGCAAAACATACTAAAGGAAAATAGGGCGCATAGGTACATAGAATCGCAATGCATAGCACAAAACTCATATCTATCGAGATATGACCCATGCTAACATATACTAACCGAACGTAGCCTACCTCAACGTAACGCGCCGCCGCCACTATTGCTGGCCTCCCCAAGGCGAAGCAGACTGTTGTAGAGCTCCGACGTGCGCAGAAATCCAACGGACATTAGTGTATAACACGAAAGTCATAGCCACCATTACCGAAATTAACCAAAACTGAATTAGCCAAACGCCGCCTAACACAACCCGACGTGCCGAGACCAATATTGCTGCCATTCCCCTGGCTAAGGAGAAAATACTAGAGAGCAGCGGAGCTCAAAAATCCACCACAATGAAATGTATGGCACAAAAGTCAAACATAACCCAAACAAACCTAACCTAACCAAACGTAACTTATCTCAAGCAGACACGCCGCTGCTACAACTTCCGGCCACCGCAAAGCAAAACAGACTATATTAGATAACAGTAGTGCGCAGAAATCTTCCGAATATCAATGTATAGCACAAAAGACGAAGCTGTCCAATCCCAATTTAACCTAACGTAGCATAACCAAACTTAACCTAGCTCGACCAAACCGCCCTACGCCTCTACTGCTGACCTCCCCGTGGCCGAGCAGAATGTAGTACAGCCCCGTAGACCAAGGAAATCCGCGGCGTTGAAGCGTATAGCACAAAAGTCGAAGATACCCTAGCCTTGCCTGCCAAACCTAACCCAACCAAACCTTGCCTAACTCAGTACAACGTGCCAAGACCACTATTGCTGTCTTTCCCTGGGCCATGCTGAACACATCAGATCATCGTGGAGCGCAGATATCCACCGAGTAGCAGTGTACAGCACAAAAGTCAAAGCTATCCCCTCCTAACGTAACTAACCATAACATAATCAAACGTAGCCTAACACAACCTAACTTGCAGCGACAACTACTGCTGGCCTCACCAGAGTCAAGCAGAGTATTGTGGAGCACAATAGAGAGCAGAATTCCGACGAATAGCGGTCTAAGCCAAGAAAGTCAAAGCTATCCACACTTAACCCAAACAAACATAACCTAACCAAACGTATTCTAACACAAACTAAAATGTAGTGACAACTATTCCTGGCGTCACCAGAGATCAGCACAGTATAGTACAGCGATCTGGAGCGTAAAAATCCACCGAAAAGCAGTGTATGGCACAGAAGTTTATTCTATCCTGTCAAAACCTATCCTAACTTTATATAGACTAACGCAACCTAACTTAAACTAACGTGCCTGGACCACATGTGCAGGCCTCCCCAGATTCATGCTGAACATGCTAGAGCAAAGTAGGGAGCAGGAAGCCAACAAATAGTATTGTATAGCACAAAAGTCAAAGATATCGAGACCTAATCTGACACAACCGAGAATAACCAAACGTGGCCTAACACGACGTAACGTGACGCGGCCACTATTACTAGCCTCCCCTGAGTCAAGTAGAACATATTAGATGCCTGTAGAGGGCAGAAATCCATAGAGTCGCAGTGTAGTGAGGAGAAGTCGTTGCCATCCAAGACTAACGCAGACAAACAGCCTAACCAAACGAAGCCTAACTTAACATAACGAGTCGCGACCACTACTGCAGGACGCCCCAGGGCCATGCAGAATACGGTAGAGCACAATAGAGCGCACAAATTCACAGAATAACACTGTACAACACAAAGTCAACGCTATCCTAACCCATCGCGAACAAACGTAACCTAACAAACCGCAGTGTATCTCCAGCTAACATGAAGGGACAACTATTGCAGCCCTGCCCAGAGCCGAGCAGAGTACGGTAGAACAATGTAGAGCGTAGGAATCCACCGAAGAGCAGTGTATATCACCAAAGTGGAAGCTATCCCTTCCTAACCTAGCCAAGCCTTATGTAACCAAACGTAGCAGAACCGTACCTAACGTGCCGCGACCACTATTCCTGGCGTCCAAGGGAACAAGCAGAGTGTGATAGCACACGCCCGTGCGCGGAAGTCCATAGAATAGCAGTGCGTAGGCCAAAAGTCAGAGATATACCAATCAAACGTGACTAAACCTAGACAAATCAAACGAAATATTACTCAAACGTAATTGCCGCGACCACTGTCCCTGGCGCCCCGTACACAAGCAGAGATTGATATCGCACAGTAGAGCGCTGTGGACCATTGAACAGCATAGTGCAGCACAAAATTCGAAGCTATACCGACCTAACCCAGCGTAACCTGACATAACCAAACGTAATCTAAGTCTACCTAACATCCCGCGACCACTATTGCTGTCCTCCCCAGGGCCAAGTAGCACATATTAGAGGAGAGGAGAGCTCAGGAATCAATAGAATCGCAGGGTACAGCAGAAGTGTCAAAGATGTCGAAACCAAACCAAACAAACTTAATCTAACCTAACGTGACGAAGCTCAACATAACGTGCCGCGACCACTATCGCTGGCCTCCCAGGGACTACCAGGTTTGATTAGAGAAGAATAGAGTGCAGGAATCCACCAAACAAGTGTGTAAAGCACGAAAGTTAAAGCTACACTAACCAGACTCATCCCAACTTAACCCAACCAAGCGTAAACTAACCCAAACTAACGTGCAGCGAACACTGTTGCTGGCTTTCCGAGAGTCGAACGGAGTATAGTAAAGCAATGTGCATCGTATGAATCCACCTAATAGTGGTGTATACCACAAAGGTCAATGCTATCCTCTCCTAACCTGTCCAAGCGTAACATAGCAAACGAAACTACTCACCATATCGCACCGCGACCACTATTGCTGGCATCCCCAGAGTCGAACAGATACAGTAGAGTACAGTAGAGCGCAGAAATCCACCGAGTAGCAGTGTATAGCGCGAATGTCAAAGCCATCCTAACCTATCTTAGCGTAACCTAACCAAACAAAGCGCAACCGAAGACAAACAAACGTGCCACGACCACTACTGCTGGCCGATCCAGAGACAAGCAGAAGCTAATAGAGCAATGCAACTCAGATATCGACCGAATATCAGTGTAGAGCGCAAGAGTCATAGGTAACCTAATAGAACCTAGCCTAAATTAACAGAGCATAGCCTAAGTAAACCTAATGTGCCGAGACGAATGTTGCCGGCTTCCCCAGAGCCAAGCGGAGCATATTGCAGCACAGCATTGTGCAGGAATCCACGGAATAGCAACGTAGAGCTCAAAAGTCAATGCTACCCTCTCCTAACCTGACCAAACGTAACACAACCGAACTTAACGTGACACAACCTGTGGTACCACGACAAGTATTGCTGTCCTCAAGAGAGCCAAGTAAAGTATAGCAGAGCAATGTAGGACTCTGAAATCGACCGGAGTGGAGTGAATGACACAAAAGCCTAAGCTACCCTGTCCTAACCTAACCATACCTAACACAATCAAGCGCAACCTAAATCAGCCCATTGAGCCGAGAGCGCCACTGCTGGCCACCACATAGCCGTGCATAATATACTAGAGTACAGCGGAACGCTGCTGTCCGCCGAATAGCAGTGTATAGCAGAGACGTCGAAGCCATTCTAACCAAACTTAATCTGCCCTGACCAAGCCAAACGTAACCTAACTCGAACAAATATGCCACAACCTCTATTTCATGCCTCCCCAGAGACAAGGAGATTCTGGTAGAGCAATGTAGAGCGCACATATCGATCGAATAGCAGTGTACAGCGAAAAAATTAAAGCTACCCTATCCTAACCTGACCAAGCGTAACGCAACCAATCATAACCTAACCGATTCTAACGTGCCGAGGCCGCTATTGCTACCCTCCCCATAGTCAAGTGGAGCACACTAAAGGCGAGCGGAGCGCAGTAATCCTTAGGATCTCAGTGCGCAGCACAATTGTCTAAGCTAACCTATCCTAACATAACCACACGTAACATATCCGGGCGTAGCTTTACTCAACCTAACCTGCCGATGCTACTAATGCTTGCCTCCCCAGAGCCAAGCAGAATATACTAGTACACAGTAGATTGCAGTAATCCACCGCATAGCAGTGTATAGCACAAAAGAGGTAGATATAATAACATAACCTATCCGAACGTAGCCGAACTGAATATAATGTTCCGAGACTACCATTGCAGGCATTGCCCAGATACAAGCAGGGCACATTAGAACTATATAGAGCGCAGGAATCCACCGAATGGCTGTGTATAGCGCAAAAGTCAAAATTATCCTATCCTAACCTAACCAAACGTAACATAGCCATACGTAATATATCTCAACTTCAGGTGCAGGGACCACTATTGCTGGCATTGAGAGGGCCAGGCGGATCATACAAGAAGACAGTATATCGCGGAAGTCCACAGAACATCAGTGTATACCACGCAAGTCAAAGCAATCCTAGCCTAACCCAAACCATCACAATCTAACCAAACTTTGCCTAACTCGATCTAACGTGCCGAGACCTCTATTGCCGGCCTTCCACATTCTGGCAGAGTATAGTAGTTTAATGTAGAGCGCAGAATTCCACCGCAACGTAGTGTCCAGAACAAAAGTCAATGCCACACTATCCTAACTTACCCAAACGTAACATGACCAAACGTAGCTGAACCCAACATATCGAGCCACTACCACTATTGCTGGACTACGCAGAGACGAGCAGATAATGGTAGACCACAGTAGGGCAGGGAAATCCTCCGAATAGCAGTGTATACGCCGAAAGTCAGAGCTACCCAGATCCAACCCAAACCAACATGACCTAACCAAAGGTAGCGTAATTCATACTAACGAGCCGGGACCACTATTGCTGGCCTCCCCTGAGCCGAGCAGGGCACAGTAATGCAATCTAGGGCGTTGAAATCCACCGAATATCGGCGTATAGCACAAAGTCAGAGCTATCCTATCATATCCTAACCAACCGTACCCTTACCAAACGGAGCCCAAAGCAACCTATCGTACCATGACCAGTACTGCTGGCTTCCTCATGGTCGAGCATAATATACTAGTGCACAGTAGAGCACACAAAGCCACCAAACAGCTATGTATTGCACGAAAGTCGTAGATATCCTGTCCGAACTTAACCAAACGCAACTTAACTTAACCTAGCGTGTCGAGGCCACTAATGCTGGCCTCCCCAGAGCAAAGCAGAGTATACGAGTGGTAGTATAGCGCCGAAAGCCACCGAATAGCAATGTATAGTACAAAAGTCAAAGCTGTCCCATCCAAATATAGCCGAACCTAGCCTAACCGAACGAAACGCAGCTCCACCTAACTTGCGGCGACCACTATTCCTGGCGGCCCAAGACACCAGCAGAGTGTGGTAGCGCACTGTAGAGAGCAGGAGCACATAGGATGGCAGCGCGTAGCACATATGTCGAAGATATCCTAACCTAACGCAACATAACCAAACCTAACCAAACGTATTCTAACTGAACACAACGTGCTGCAGCCGCTATTGCCGCACCCACGACAGTCGGGCAGGTTATAGCGAAGCAATGTAGAGTGCACGAATCTACCGAAGAGCAGTGTATGGCACATAAGTCAAAGATGTCCTATTCTAACCTACCCAAACGTAACGTATCCAATCGTGTCCTTACTCAGACTAACGTGCCGAGACCACTACTGTCGGCCTCCCCAGGGCAAAGAAAAACTTACTAGAGTACAGTTGATCGCAGAAATCCACCGTACAATAGTGTATACTACGTAAATCGAAGCTATCCGTATCCGACTCAAACTAACGTAACCCAACCGAACGTAGCATAACTGAACCTAACTTGCCGAAACCACTATTTCTGGCCTCCACAGAGCCATGCAGAGCATTGCAGAGCAATGTAGTACGCTGAAATCGTCCGGATAGCAATGTATAGCGCATAGGTCAAAGTTATCCTTTCCTAACCTATCCAAACGTAACGTATCCATACGTAACATGACTCACTCTAACCCGCCGAGACCACTATTACTGCCCTCTACAGTGCCACGCAGAATATATTATGGCAATGTATCGCGGATAAATACACCGAAAAGCAGTTCATACAACGAAAGGCTATGTTATCCAAACCTAACCTGGATTAACATACCCCAAAGTAACGTAGCATAACTCAAACCAGCGTGCCGAGACCACTATTTCTGGCCTCCCCAGAGTCGAACAGAGTACATTAGGGCAATGTGGAGCGTAGCAATCCACCGAATAGCGGTGTGTAGCCCAAAGGTCTGTGCTATCCTCTCCTAACCTATACAAACATAACATAGCAAACGAAACTACTCACCGTATCGCACCGCGACCACTATTGCTGGCATCCCCAGGGTCGAGTAGCGTATTGTGGAGCAACGAGGAGCGCAGAGATCCACCCAATATTATTGTATAGCACAAAAGTCATAGATATCCTTCCCTAACTTAACGAAACGTAAAATAACCAAACGTAACTTTACTCAAACTAACGCGCCGCAGACACAATTTCTGGCCTCCGCAGAACAAAGCAGAGAATATAAGATTACAGTAGAGCGCAGAAATACTCCGAAAAGCAGTGCATAGCACAAAAGTCAAAGCTACCGGTGCATAACATAACCAAATATGACATAATCAGTCGGAACCTGACACAAACTAACGTGCCCAGACCACTGTTACTGAGATCCCCAGAGCAAAGCAGAACTTATTAGAGCACCGTAGATCGCAGAAATACACCGGATGGCAGTGAACAGCTCAAGAGTTAAAGCCCTCGGTTCATAACCAAACAAATGGTAACCGTGCCAATTGTAACATAACTCAAAATAACGTGCCTGGAACACAATTTCTGGGCGCCGCTGATTCGAGTACAGCATAGTGGAGTGCAGTAGAGCACAAAATTCCACCTAATAACAGATTACAGCACGAAAGTCAAAGCTATCGGGGTCTAATGTAACGTAATCTAACCCAACCGAACGTATCCTAACGCAGCCTAACATGCCGCAGCCAATATTGCTGGCATCCAGAGGGTCGAGCAGAGCGTAGTAGATCCTTTTAGAGCATAGAAATCCACCGAAGTGCGGTGTATAGCACAAAAGTCTAGGCTACCTTATCCCAACCTCGTCAATCGTAACATAAACAAACGTAACGTGACTCAACCTAACGTGCCTAGAACACCATTGCTGACCTCCGGAGTGCAATGCAGGCCGTGTTGTAGCAGAGCAGATCGCAGGAACCCACCGAATAGCAGTGTACATCACAAAGGTCAGAAAACTCTGACAAATCCTTCATAACCTAGCCTAACGAAACGTAACCCGACACAACCTAGCGGTCGGAGAACACAAATACTGGCCATCCCAGTGACAGGCAGAACATATTAGTGCACATTAGAGCAGAGAAGTCCACCGAATAGCAGCGTATGGCACAAAAGTCTAAGCTACTCTCTCCTAGCATAACCAGACGTTTCATAAGCAAACGTAGCCTATTCCATACTAAGGCGAAGAGACCACTATTGCTGGCCTCGCCGGAGGCAAGCAGAAAATGTTAGAACTTCGTAGAGCGCAGAAATCCGCTGATAGCAGTGTATACCACAAAAGCCTATACTATCCTATCCTACCATCACCAAATGTAACATAACCAAATGTAGCATAACTCATCCTAACCTGACGAGACCGGTACTGCTGGCCTCCACAGGGCCACACAGAATATACTGGAGCCCCGCAGAGCACAGAAATCCGCCGCACTGCAGTGTAGAGCGCAAAAGTCAAACGTACCCTGACATGACATGTCCTAACCTAACCTACCCAAACGTAGAGTAACACAACATAACGTGGCGAGAACAGAATTGTTGGCCTCCTCAGAGCAAAGCAGAATGCCGTGGAACGCAGTAGGACGTAGAAATCCACTGAATAGCAGTGCCAGGCACAAAAGTAAAAGCAGCCTATCCTAACCTAGCCAAACGTAACATATACAAACGCAACGAAACTCAACCTAACACGGCGAGGCAAATATTGTGGGCCTGCACAGGGACAAGCAGAATGTACTAGAGCAGGGTAGAGCGCAGAAATCCACCGCAATTCTGCGAAAAGCACAAGAGTCGAAAATATACTGACCTAACGAAACAAAACCTATCCTAACCAATCGCAACCTAACTAAACACAACGTGCCGAGACCGCTATTGCTGGCCTGCCCAGCGCCAAGCAGGATATGCTAGAGCGTAGCATAGCGCAGAAATCCAGCGCACTGCAGAGTACAGCACAAAAGTCAGACACACCCAGACCCAACATGTCCCAAACTAACCGGTGCAAACGATGTGTAACTCAGCATATCGTGAAGATACCAATTTTTCTGTCCTCTCCAGAGCGAAGCAGACCATATTAGAGCACATTAGAGCGCAGGAATCCACCGCATAGCAGTGAACATCAGAAAAGTCGAAGATAAGCTAACCTAACCTGACGCAACATAACCTAACGGAATGTAGCGTAACTAAACGTAGCGTGCCGCGACCTCTGCTGCTGGCACTCCCCCCACCCCGCAAAGCAAATCAGAATATGTTAGAGCACGGTAGGTCACAGGAATCCACCACATAGTGTATAGTACGAAAGTCAAATCTGCCCTAGCCAAAATTAACCTAACCAAACCAAACCTAACGTGACCTAACCCAAGGTAACGTACCACGAGCGCCACTGCTCGTGTCCACAGGGTTGAACGGAGTATAGTAGAGCAACGTAGTGCGCGGAAATACAACGATTGGCCGTGTAACCCACAAAAGTCGAAGTAGAATATCCTAACCTAGCCCAACGTCACATATCCAAACGTAACACAAACTCAACTAGATTGACGAGACCACTATTGCTGGCCTCCACAGATGCAGGCAGAATGTACTAGGGCACAGTAGAGGGCAGAAATCCACCACATTTTAGCAAATAACACAAAAGTCAAAGGTTAGCGGTCCCAACATAGCCAATCGTAACATACACAAACGTATCCTTTCTCAACGTAAGGTACCGCAACCACTACTTCTGGCCTCCATAAAGCCAACCAGAATATAAAAGAGCGCAGTAGAGCGCAGAATTTAACCGCATTGCAGTGCAAATCACGAAAGTGAAAGACAACCTATCCCAACCTGACCTAACCTACCACACCTAAAGGTAGTGTAACTCAACTTATCGTGATGAGGCATATATTGCAGTACACCCAAAGCCAAGCAGAATCTATTAGAGGATTGCAGGATGCAGAAATACACCGAATAGCAAGGTACAGCACAATAGTCATGGCTATCGCGTCCAAACCACTCCAAACGTAACATAACCGATCGCAACATAACCCATACTACCGTTCCGAGGACACAATTGCTGGCCTTCCCAGAGCCATGGCGAATGTACAAGAGCTCACTGGAGCGCACAAATCCACCGAACATCAGTGTATAACACAAAAGTCAAGGCAACCCCATCCCGATATATGCAATCGTAACATAACCAAACGTAACGTAACTAAATCTAACGAACCACGACCACTATTGCTGGCCATCCTAGGGCCGAGCAGAATATACTAGAATACAGTAGAGCGCAGAAATCCGTAGATAGCAGTGTACAGCACAACAATAAGACACAACACAATCGAACCAAACCGATCCTAACCTATCCAAACGTAGTGAAACTCTAAATAGCGTGGCGAGGCCAATGTTGCTGTCATACCCAGAACCACGCAGAACTTGTTATTAAACAGTAGATAGCAGAAATTCACCGAAAAGCAGTGTATAGCTCAAAAATCAAGGCTATCATATCCTCACATAGCCAAACGTTACGTAAACGTACGTAACGCAGCACAAGTTAATACGCCGAGACAACTATTGCCGCCATCCCAAGAGACAAGTAGAAAATATTAGAGCGCAGTAGAGCGCATTGTTCCGCCGCATTGAAGTGTATAGCACAAAAGTCAGAAATATCCTCTACTAACATATAAAATCAACATAACCAAATGCAACATATCTAAACCTAACTTGACGAGACCACTATTTCTGGCCTGCACAGGGACGAACAGAATGTACTAGAGCACATTAAAGCGCAGAAATCAACCGCATTTCAGTGTGTAGCGAAAAAGTCGAAGATACCCTATCCTTACCTGACCCAACCTAACACAACCTATCATAGCACAACTCAACATAACGTGCCGAGACAACTAATGCTGCGCTACCAAGGCCCAAGCAGAACATAATATAGCACACTAGATCGCAGAAGTCCACCGAATAGCAGTGTAGAGTACAAAAGTCGAAGCTACCCTATCTTAATATATCCAACCATAAGGTAGCCAGACGTAGCGTAACAGAGCCTAACGTACCGCTACCAGAATTGCTGATCTCCCCATAGACGAGCAAAGCTTACTATAGGACAGTAGAGCGCATAAATCAATAGAACCGCAGTGAACAGCACAAAGGTCATAACTATCCAGACCAAACACAGGCTAACCTAACATAGCCGAAAGCAGCCTACCTAAACTTAACGTGCCGAGACCAATGCTGCTGGCATTCCCAGGGCTAAGCAGAATAAAGGAGGGCGCAGTGGAGCACAGATGTCGTTCGGATAGCAGTGTATAGCACTGGAAAGTCTGGGTAAACCTGTGCAAGCTTAACCTAACCTAACCTATCTGAACGTAGTTCAACTCAACATAAAGTGACGAGACCAATATTGCTTGCCTTTTTGGAGCCAATCAGAGCATATTAGAGCACAATAGAGGACAGAAATCCACCGAGTAGCAGTGAAAAGCACAAAAGTCAACGCAGCCTATCTTAACCTATCCAAACGTGACGTATACAAACGTACCAGAGATCAGCCTATCATGACGTGACGATCGTTGCGGCCTCAACAGAGTCGAGCAGAGTGCAGTAGAGCAATGTTGAGCGCATAAATCCACCGAATAGCAGTGTATAGCATAAAAGATGGAGAAACCAAAACCAGACCATCCTGACCTAACCTAACGAGACGTAACCTTACTGAAGCTGACGTGCCTAAACCACGACTTCTGGCCACCACAGAGCCACGCTGTACACATTACAGCACAGTGGAGTGTAGAAATCCACCTAATAGCAGTGCATGGCACAAGAGTCTAAGCAATTCACTCCTAACATGGCCAAACGTGTCATAAGCAAACGTAACCTAACTAAATCTAACGCGCCGAGACCACTACTGCTGGCTTCTCCAGAGGCAAGCAGTATATACTTCAGAACAGCGGATCCCATAGATCCACGGCATTGCAGTATATAGCACAATAGTTTGACGGACGCTGACCTATGCATACCCTTCCTATCATATCCGAACGTAATGCACCATAACATAACGGAACAAATATTGCTGGCCTTCCCATAGCCAAGCAGAATATACTACAGCCCAGTAGAGCGCAGTAATTCGCCCCATTGTAGCGTATAGCACAATGGTCAAAGATATCGTAACCTAACATGACCTAGCCTAACCAAACCAAACGTAGTCAGACACAAGATAACGTGCCGTGACCGCTATTGATGGCCCCCGTGGAGCCAAGCAAAGCATATTAGAGCACAATAGATAGCAGGAATCCAACGAATAGCAGTGTATATCGCAAAAGCCAAAGAAGCCTATCCTAACATAGCCAAACGTAGCATATCCAAGCGTAACCTATCTCAGTGTAACATGACGAGACAATCATTGCTGGCCTCGGCAGAGAAAAGCAGAATGTACTAGAGCGCAGTTGTGCGCAGAAATACACCGCAAAGCAGTAAAGAGCATAATGGTCGAAGGTATCCCAACCTAACCTAACATAACCAAACAGAAGCAGTCGTAGTTTAAATCAACATAACGTGTCGCCGCCACTGCTCCAGCCGTCCATGAGCCAAGCAGGCTATATTAGAGCACAGAAAACCACAGAAACCCACCGTATAGCCGTGTATGGCACGAATGCCAAAGCTATCTTAACCAAACTTAACATAACCTAACCTACTCAAACGTAACCGAACACAACTGCTCGCCTCCCCAGTGTCGAGCAGACGGTAGTAGAGCAATGTAGAGCGCATAAATCCACCGAACAGCAGTGTATAGCGCAGAAGATAGAGAAAACCTAACCAGACATTCCTATCCCAACCTTACGAAACGAAGCCTACCTCAACATAACGTACCGAGACCACCATTACTGGCAAACCCGGAGCCAAACACGACATATTATAGCGCAGTAGGGGGCTAAAATCCACCGAATAGCAGCGTATGGCCCAAAAGTCTTATATACTCTATCCTAACCTGACCAAACGTGACATAAGTGAACGTGGCGTAACTCAACAAATCGTGCCGCGACCACTGCTGCGGGTGTCCCCGAAGAAAGCACAATATGGTAGAGCACATTAGATCACAGGAATCCAACAAATAGTATCGTAAATGACGAAAGGCAGAGATACCCTAATCGAAATTAACCTAACCTGACCTAACCGAACGTAACTTAAACAGAGCCAACATGCCACACCAAACACTGCTCGCCTTCCCATAGTCGAGCGGAGTATAGTGGAGCAATGTAGGGCGCGGAGATGCACCGAATAACTGTGCATAGCACAAAAGTCGAATATACCCCAACCAAACCTTCCTAAACTAACCCAACGATACGTAACCGAACTCAATCTAACGTGCCGAGACCACTATTAATTGCCACCGCAGAGCCAAGCAGAGCACATTGACGAACAGTAGAGCGCAGAAATTCGCGGATAGCAGAGTATAGCATAATTGTCTAAACCATCCTATCCTAACCTCACCAAACGTAACATATCCAAGCGTAGCGTAACACAATCTAACGTGCCGAGGCCGCTACTGCTTGCCACTACAGGTCCAAGAAGAATACACTAGAGCACAGCAGGGCGCAGAAATCCACCGCTTTGCTGCGTATGGCACAAAAGTCAAAGCAGCCAGCCCAACGTAGCCAAACGTGACATATTCAAACGTAGCCTGGCTCGACCTAACATGACGAGACAGTTATTGTTGTCCTCCGCAGAGGCTAGCAGAATGGACCACAGCACAGTAGTATGCAGAAACCCATCGCATTGCACTTAACAGCACAAAAGGCGAAGATGGCCTGACATAACCTGTCCAAGCCTAACATAACCGAACGTAACATAACCCGACCTAACGTGCAGCGATCACTATCGCCGGCCCCCCAGCGCCAAGCAGAAAATATTAGAACGCAGTAGAGCGCGGAAATCCGCGGATCGCAGTGTATAGCGCAAAAGTCTGAACTATCACATCCTAACCACACCAAACGTGACATACCCGAACGTATCATAGCTCAAACTAACGTACCGGGACAACTGTTGCTGTCAACACCAGAGGCAAGGAGAACATACTAGAGCACGCTGGAGCGCAGAAGTCCACCGAATAGAAGTGTACAGCACAAAAGTTTAAGATACCCTTTCTTAATATATCCAACCTTAACAACACCAGACGCAACATAACTCAACCTTACGCACCCCGACCACTATGGTTGGCCTCCACAGAGTCGAACAGAGAACACTAGAGCACAACAGATCGTATAAATCCAACGCATTTCATTTTATAGCACGAAAGTCAAACATACCCTGACCAAGCTTTGCCTAACCTAACCCATCCAAACTTAGTGTAACAAAACATAACGTGACTAGACCAATGTTGCTGGCCTCCCGGGGACAAGCAGAGCATATTAGAGCACTTTAGAGCGCAAGAGTCCACCGAATAGAAGTGAATAGCACAAAAGTCGCAGATATCCTGACATAACCTGACCCAACCTAACCAAACCAAACGCAGCGTAACTAAACAGAACGTGCCGCGACAACTGCTGCCGCACTCCCCATAGCAAAACGGAATACAGAAGTGCACAGTAGATGACAGGGAGCTGCCGGATAATGGTGTATAGCACGGAAGTCGATGCCACCCTTACCAAACCTAGGCTAACATAACCTAATCAAACGTAGCATAACTCGACGTGACCTGCCTCGGCCACTATTGCTGGCCTCCCCAGGGCCAAGATGAACACTTTAGTGGAGAGTAGAATGTTGAAATCCATAGTATCGCGGTGTATATGAGAAAAGTCAAAGTTACCCAAGCCTTACCCATGCCATGAGAACACAACCAAACATAGCCGAACCCAACCTAACGTGCAAAGAACGCTGTTTCTGCCATCCCCAGAGTCAAGCAGGACATACTGGAGCATAGTATACCTCAGAAGTCCAGCGAATAGCAGTGCGCCGCACAAAAGTTAAAGCTACCCTAACCAAACTTAGTCTAACCCGAACTAACCGAACGTAACCTGACTCTACATGAGATGACGAGAACACTATTGCTGGCCTTCCCAGAGCCCAGTTGGAAATAATAGTGCAATGTAAGGCGCAGGAATCCACCTAGTAGCAGACGATAGCACTAAAGTCTAAGTTATCCTCGCGTAATCTAAGCTAACGTAACATAACCAAACGTAAGCTATCTCCGCCTAACCTTCCGCGGCCATCGTTACTGGCCTCCCCAAAGCCAAGCAGAACACACTATCGAAGAGAAGCACGCCGAAAGCCATAGAATCGCAGTGTATATCGGAAAAGTGAGAGCTGCACAAGCCTAACCCAGGCCAACAGGACATAACCAAACATAGCCCAACTTAACCTAACGTGCCGCAAACGCCATTGTTGCCCTCCCCAGAGCCAAGCTAGACATACTAGAGCAAAGTAGATCGCAGAAATCCGCTGAATAGCGCAGTACAGCTCAAAAGTTGATGCTACCCTAGCCGAACTTAGTTAAACCCAACATATCCGAGCGTAACCTGACCCAACATAACACGTCAAGACAACTGTTGCTGGACTACACAGAGCGAAGCAGAAAATATCAAAGCAATGCAGGTCGCAGAAATCCACCTAATAGCAGACTACTGCAATAAGGTCGAAGCTATCACCTTCTAACCTAGACGAACGTGACATAACCGAACGTAACTTAACTCAACCTAACGTTCCGCGACAATCGTTGCTGACCTCCCCAGAGGCAAGCAGACTGCGTTAGTGAACGGTAGAACGCAGAAATCCATAGAATGGCAATGTATAACAGAAAAGTCAAAGCGGCCCAAGCCTTACCCAAACCGAGAGGACATAGCCAAACATAGAACAACTCAGCCTAACGTGCCGAGACCGCTATTGCTGCCCTAATGAGAGCCAAGCATATCATACTAGAGCTCTGTAGAGCGCAGAAATATATCGAATAGCAGTGTGCAGCACAAAAGTTAAAGCTATCCTCTCCAAGCATAGCGTAAACCAACCTAACCGGAAGTAATCTGACTCAACACAACGAGCCGGTGACACTATTTCTGTCCTTCCAAGAGCCAAGCTCAAAATATTACAATGCTGCAGAACTCAGAAGTCCTCCCATTAGCAGAATATATAATTAAGCTCGTAGCTGCCCTCTCCAAACCTAAACAGTTGTAACATAACCAAGCGTAACCAACCTCAACCTAACGGGCCACGACCACTACTACTGGCCTCCACAGAGTCGAGCAGAGCAGATTAGTGGAGTGTAGGGCGCAGGTATCCATAGGACTGCAGTGTACAACAGATACGTCAGTCCTACCAAAACCTAACCCAAAGCAACAGGTCATAGCCAAGCATAGCATAACTCGAACCAATGTGCCGAGGCCGAAGTTACTGCCAACTCCAGAGCGAAGCAGAGCATACTAGAACATTGTAGAGTGCAGAAATCCACCGAATTGCAGCGCGTAGCGCAAAAGTAAGAGCTATTCTATCCTAACTTAGCCTAACCGAGCCCAACCGAGAGCAACCTGACTTAACCTAACGTGCCCTGGCCACTATTTCTGGCCTCGACAGAGAAAAGCAGAACATATGAGGGTACAGTAGTGCGGTGAAGTCCACCGAATAGCAGTGTGTAGCACAAAGGTCAAAGGTGTCCTATCCAAACCTAACATAACCTATCCAAGCCAAACGTCATCTAACTCACCTAACGTACCGGAACCACTATCGCTGGCCATCACAGATCCAAGCAGAACATATTAGGGTACACCAGAGCGTAAGAATCAACTGTATAACAGTGCACAGCACGAAAGTCGAAGCTACCCTATCCAAACCTAACCAAGCGTAACTTAACCGTACGCAGCCTAACTGAGCCTAACTTGCCGAGACCACAATTGCTGTCATCCCCAGGGCCAAGCAGAGCATGTTAGAGCACAGTAGAGCGCAGAAATCAGCGGTATGCGGCGTATGCCGCGAAAGTCACAGCTATCCTTACCAAACCAGGCCAAACGTAACGTAACCGAACGTAATATAACGCAGCCTAATGTTCCGAGATCACTACTTCTGCCCTCACCAGAGCCAAGAAGGACACATTAGAGGGGAGTAGAGTGCGGAAACCAATAGAGTCGCAGTGCATACCACAATAGTGGTACCTACCCTATCCTAGCGTAGCCATACGTAGCATAGCCGAACGCAGCTTAACTCAATCCAACGCGCCGAGACCACAATTGCTTGCATCCCCAGAGCACAGCAGAATGTACTGGACCACAGTAGGGAGCCGAAAGCCTCCAAATTGCTGTGTATACCACAATTGTCAGAAACATCTTAACATAACCTTCCCTAACCCAACCTAATCGAACGAAGACTGACTGTACCTAACGTGCCGCGACTACTATTACTGGCATTCCCTGAGTCGAGCAGAGCATAGTGGTGCACAGCAGAGCGAGGACATCCACCGAGTGACGGTTTACACCACGAAAACCAAATGTATCCAAACATAAACCCAAGCAAGCGGAACGTAGCAAAACGTAGCTTAAGTCAACCCAACGTGCCGGCATCACATTTGCTGGCGTCCCCGGAGACAAGCAGAGTGTGATAGCGCACAATAGGGCGTAGGAGCCTATAGAATTGCAATGCGTTGCACAGAAGTTGTAGCTATCCCAGCCTAGCCCAACATAACCTAACAAAACCAAACGTAATCTAACTGAAACTTACGTGCCGGCACCACTGTTGCTGGCCTCCCCGAGACGATGTTAACATATTAGAGGAGAGTAGGGCGGATAGATCCATAAAATCGCAGTGTATAGTTGAAAAATCAAAGACACCGAATCATTACTCATGGCAGCACAAACTAACCGAACGTAACCGAATTGAACCTAATATGCCACGACCACTATTTCTGGCCTCCATAAAACAAAGCAGAGCATACAAGAGGTCAGTAGAGCGCAGAAATCCACCGAAGAGCAGTATGTGGCACAGAAGTCAAAAGTAACTTTTCCTAACCTAACCAATCGTAACAATATCAAACATAACCAAACTCAAACTAACGTGCGGCCAACACTATTGCAGGCCTGCCCAGGGCCAAGCATAATATAGTAGAGCAAAGTAGAACGCAGAAAGCCTCAAAATAGCAATGTTTAGCACAAAAGTCAGAAATGTCCTGACCGAACCTCACCTATCCTAACATAGCAAAACGTAGTCTATCTAAACCTATCGAGACAAGTCCACCACTGCTGGCTTCCGCATCGCAAAATGGAACATGTTAGAGGGGCGTAGAGCGCAGAAGTCCATAGAAGGGCAATGTATAGCAGAAAAATCAAGACTCTCCTAACCTGACCCAGACCAACCTACCCCACCCAAGCGTAATATATCTCAACCTAACGTGCCAAGACCACGATTGCTGCTCTCCACAGAGACAAGCAAAGCATACTAGAGCACCGTAGAGAGCGCAAATCAAACGAATTGCACAAAAGTGAAAACTGCCATAACCAAACTTAGCCTACCCTAACCTAACCGAAAGTAACCTAACTCAATATAACGTGCCGAGACCACAATTTCTATCCTTCCCAGTGCCAGGCTGAAAATACTAGAGCACTGCAGTGCGCTGAAATCCACCGAATGGCGATGTATAGCGCAAAAGCTAAAGCCATCCCTTCGTAATGTAACAAACCGTAACATAGCCAAACGTAACATAAACAAACGCAAATTAAGCCAGACTATCGTGCCGGTAGCACTACTACTGGCATCCACACAGCGAAGAAGAACATAAAAGAGCACAGTAGAGTGTAGAAATCCACGGAATTGCAGTGTATAGCACAAGCGTCAGTGCCACCTTAACCAAACATAATATACCCTGACAAAACCGAACGAAACCTAACCCTACCGGACGAGCCGAGACCACTATTGCTTGCCTCCCCAGGGCGAAACAAATCATATTAGAGCACAGCACAGCGCAGAGGTCAACCTTATAGCAGCGTAGAAGACAAAAGTCAGAGCTAACCTATCCTAACCTTACCAAACGTAACATAACCAAGCGCAACCAAGTAAAACCTAACGTGCCTAGAACACTATTGCTGGCCTCTCTATCGCCAAGCAGAACGTATTGGAGAAGAGTAGAGCGCCGAAGCCCATACAATGCCAGCGTGCAGTAGAAAAGCCGAAGCTATCGTAACCTGACCCTAACCTAACCTAACCTGACCAAACGTAACCTGATTCAAACTTTCGTGCCACGACGACTATTGCTGGCCACCCAGTGTCCAAGGGAGTATACTACAGCACAGTAGATCACTGGCGTCCGCGATATTTCAGTGTGTAGCACAAATGGCAAAGATATCCTAAAATAACCTGACCTAACCAAACTAACCAAACGTAGCATACCTCAACTAAACGTGCCGTGGCCGCTATTGCTGGCCTCCCCAGGTCCAAGCAGAATGTAGTAGAGCGCTGTGGAGCGCAAGCGATCACCGAAAAACAGTGTACAGCACGAAAGTCGAAGTTACCGTTGCCGAACTTGGCCCAACCTAAACTAGCCGAACGTAACCTAACTCAACCTAACGCGCCGAGACAATTATTGCTGGCATTCTGAGGCCTAAACATAGTTTAGCAGAGTACAGTACAGCACAGGAATGCTCCGAATAGCAGGGTATAGCACGAAAGTCGAAGCTTTCCTGTCCAAACATAACCTAACCAAACTTAACCAAACGTAACATAGCTCAACATAGCGAGCAACGCCCACTATTGCTCGAATCCCCTGATTCGAGCAGAGAATAGTAGAGCACTGTTGAGCGCAGGAGTACACTGTATAGTGGCGTATAGTTCAAAAGTCGATGACACCGTAACAAAACCCGGCATAACCTAACCTAATCGAACGCAGCATAACTCAACCTAACGTGCGGCGACTGCTATTGATGGGCTTCGTGGAGACAAGGAGAGCATACTAGAACACATTAGAACGCCGGGATCCACCGAACTGCAGCCTGGAGCACTAAAGCCATATATAAGCTAACCTAAGCTGACTTAACCCAACCTAACCAAACGTAGTCTAACGCAACGTAACGTGCCGCGACCGCTATTGACGGCCATCCTGGAGCCAAGCAGAGCGTATTAGAGCACACTCGAGAGCAGGAATCCAGCGAATAGGATTTTATAGCACAAAAGTCGAAGTAGCATATTCTATACCATCCAAACGTGACACACAAAAACGGAGGCTAACCCAACCTGACTCGACGGGACAGCTTTTGCTGGCCATCGCAGAGACCAGCAGAATTTAGCAGAGCACAGTATAGCGCAGAAATCCACCGCACTGCGGTGAATAGCACAAAAGTCGTGGATATCGTAACCTATCCTGACGTAACCTAACCTCACATAACTAAGCATAGCTCAACGTAACGCCCCGCGACCACTGATGCTGGCATCGACGGAGCCAAGCAGAATATAGTGCAGCAATGTAGATCGCAAAAATCCACCGCATTGCAGTTTATTGCACAAAAGTCGTACATATCCTGAGCCAACTCGTCCTAACCTAGCCTATCCAAACGTAGTGTAACCGAACATAACGTGACGAGACTAATATTGCTGGCCTATCCAGAGCCGAGCATATCATATTAGAGCGCATTAGAGGGCAGAAACACACCGAATGTCTATGTATAGCACAAATGATAAAATAGCCTATCCTAAGCGTAGCACAAGCTAGCGTAGCCTGACCCAGCCTTACGTGCCCAGACCGCAATTGCTGGCCACCCCAGTGCC
Organism: Eufriesea mexicana; assembly: GCF_001483705.2. Taxonomy (NCBI): domain Eukaryota; kingdom Metazoa; phylum Arthropoda; class Insecta; order Hymenoptera; family Apidae; genus Eufriesea; species Eufriesea mexicana. Next base: position 283,979 of record NW_016908344.1, on the reverse strand, counting down.
GAACGGAGTATACTAGAGCAACATCGAACGTAGAAGACCACCATATAGCATTGTATGGCGCCAAAGTCGAAGATATCGTAAGCTAAGCTGACCTAACCTAACCCAACCTGTCGTGGAATAACTAAACCTAACGAGCCGCGACGTCTATCGCTGGCCTACCCAGAGTCAAGCAGAACATATTATTGCACAGTGGAGCGTAGAAAACCAACGAAAATCCGTGTACAACACAAGAGTCAAAGGCACACTTATCAAACGTTACCAAATCTGTCACAGCCAAACGTCACCAAACTCAAACTATGGTGCAGCGAATGCTACTTCTGGTCTCCCCAGTTTCGAGCAGAGTATAGTAGAGCAATGAAGAGCGCAGAAGTCCACCGAATAGCAGCGTATAGCGCAAAGGTCAAAGTTATCCTATCCTACCCTGGCCAAGCGTAACAAAACCAAACTCAACCTAACAGATCTTAATGTGAATAGCCCATTGTTGCTGGCATCCTCGTCGCCAAGCAGGACATATTAGAGGAGAGTAGAGCGCAGAAATCCATCGAATCACAGAGTATAGCGCAAAATTCGATGTTAAACTATCTTAACATAACCGTTCGTAACATAACCGAAAGTAACCTATCTCAAGCAAACGTGCCGAGACCACTATTACTAGCCACCCCAGAGCCAAGCAGAATATACTAAAGCACAGTAGAGCGCAGCAACAAAACGCATTGCAGTGTATAGCACAAAAGTGGAAGATATACTAACTCAAAATGTCATAACCTGACCTAACCGAACGTAGCCTATCTCAACATAAAGTGCCGCGATCACTATAGCTGGCCTTCCCAGAGCGAAGCAGAAAATATTAGAGCACTGTAGGGCGCAGAAATCCACCAAAAAGTTGTGTATAGGATAAAAGTCGAAACAGCCGCATCCTATCCTAAACAATCGTGAGATAAACGAAAGCTATATAACCCAAAAAAACGTACAGGGAACACTACTTCTGCCCCCCCCCCCCAGAAGCTAGCAGATCAGACAAGAGCACAGTAGAGCGCTGGAATCCAGCTACTAGCCATGTATAGCTCAAAAGTCAAAGCAACCCTCTCCCAACCTAACCAATCGTAACATAGCCAAACGTAACCTAGCTCATCCCAACGTACCGCGACGACCACTGCTGTCCTTACCAGAGACAAGCAGCTCACACTAGTGGTGAGTAGAACGTAGGAATCCATGGAAACGCAGTGCGTATCAGAATAGAAAGCTGCACAAAACTAACACAAAACCAACAGAACATATCCATACATAGCCTAACTCAACTTAACGCGCCTACACCGCTATTGCTGCCCTCCCCAGAGCCAAGCAGGACGTATTAGAGCAGAGTAGAGCGCAGAAATACACCATATTGCAGGGTATAGCACGAAAGGTAAACGTATGCCAACAAAGCTTAGCCTTACCCAGCCCAACCGAACGTAACATGACCCAACATAATGTTCCGAGGCCACTGATACTGTCTTTCCAGAGCCAAGCCGAAGACATTAGAGCTCAGTAGGGTGCAGAAATCCGCCTAATAGCAGACAATAGCACTAAAGTCAAAGCTCTCCTCTCCTAACCTAACCAATAGTAACATAGCCAAACGTAACCTACCTCATCCTATCGTGCCGCGACTATTGCTGTCCTCACAGAGCCACGCAGACCGCATTATCCGAGAGTAGAGCGCAGAAAACCATAGAATGGCAATGTACATTAGAAAAGTCAAAGCTACCCAAACCTAACAGAACCAACGGGACATAACCAGACATAGCCGAACAAAAGCTAGCGTGCCGAGACCGCTATTGCTGCCCTTCCCAGGACCAAGCAGGACATACTACCGCACACTGGAGCTCACAAATCCACCGAAAAGCAGTGTACAGCGCAAAAGCTAAAGCTTCCACAAGGAACTTATCCTAACTATACCTAGCCGACCGTAACCTGACTAAACATAACGTGCTGATACCACTACCGATGGCCTTGCCGGAGTCAAGCCATAAACATTAGAGCATTGTAGGGCGCAGGAATCTACCTAATAGTAGACTCTAGCACTAAAGTCAAAGGTATCCTCACCTTACCTAACCAATCCTAGCATAGCCCAACGTACCCTGCTGTAGCTAACGTGCTGCGACCATAAGTGCATAACCCCACAGGTCCAATCAGAATACATTAGTGAAGAATAGAACTCAGAAATCCAAAGAATAGCAGTGTACATGCGAAAAGTCGAACCAACCCAAACCTAACCCAAATCAACAGACCACACGCATAAATATCTAAACTCAAACCATCCTGCCGATACGGCTATCGCTAGCCTGCCCAGAGCCGAGTAGGGCATACTAAAGCACAGCAGAGCGCAGAAATCCACCTTATAACAGTGCACAGCACAAATGTTATAGCTATACTAACCGAAAATGGCCTAACACAACATAACTGAACGTAACTCGACCAAACGTAACGTGGCGAGACCACCTTTTCTGGCCTTCCCAGGGTCAAGCTGAAAATATTATAGCACTGTAGGGCGCAGAGATCCACCTGATAGCAGACTACTACACCAAAGTGAAAGCTATGCTCTCCTAACCTAACCAATCCTAACACAGCCGAGTGTAACATAGCCCATTCTACCGTGCCGCGACCACCATTGCTGACATCCCCATAGCCACTCGGACCGCGTTAGCGGAGAGGAGAGCGCAGAAATCCATAGAATCGCAGTGTATATCATGGGAGTACAAGCTACGTAGGCCTAACACAGGCAAGCAGAGCATAACCGTACATAGCCTAACACAACATAACTTGCAGAAAGCGCTATAGACCCCCCCCCCCCCACCAGGCAAGCAGGACATACTAGCGCGCAGTAGTTCGCTGACGTCCACCGAATAGCAGTGAATAGCATAAAAGTTAATGCTATGCTAACTAAACGTGTCCAAACCCAACGCAGCCCATTGAAACCGGACGTAACACAACGTGTCGAGAAAAGTATTGCTGGCCCTCTCAGCGCCAAGCAGCACATACTAGAGCACAGCAGAGTGCGGAGATCCGTCGAATATCAGCGTACGGCCCAAAAGTTAGTGCTAGCCTGTCCAAACTTAGCCAGAACCAACCTAACAGAACGTAACCTGACCCAACATTAAGTACCGTGACATCTATTGCTGGCGTTCCCAGAGCCAAGCTCAAGATATTAGAGAACCGTAGGACGCAAAAATCCACCTCATAACCGACTACAGCACTAAAGTCAAAGCTATCCTCTCCTAACCTCACCAACCGTAACATAATCGAACGCAACATAACCCATACTAACGCGCCGCGACCACTACTCCTGGCATCCGCAGGGACCAGCGGAGCACGTTAGTGGAGAGTAGAACGCAGAAATCCATGGAGTCGCAGTGTACATCCTAACAGTCATAGCTATCCAAACCAAACACAAGTCAACAGAACATACCCAAACATAGCACAACTCAACCAAACGTGCCGAGACTACTATTGCTGCGCTCCACGGGGCCAAGCGAGACGTACTAGAGGACAGTAGAGCGCAGAAATCCACTGAATAGCAGTGTTCAGCACAAAAGGTAAAGCTATCCTGCCCAAACGTAGCCTGACCCAAACTAACCGAAAGTAACCTGCCCCAACATAAATTGCCGAGGCGAGTATTGCTGGCCTTCCCAGAGCCAAGTTGAAGATAGTGCACTGTAGGACGTAGGTATCCACCTGATAGCCGACTACAGCACTAAAGTCAAAGGCATTCTCTCCTATCCTAACCAATCGTAACATAACGGAACGTAACATAGCTCAGCCTAACGTGCCGCGAACACTACCGATGGCCTCCCCAGATCCAGCACAGCGCAGTAGCGGAGAGTGGGAGGCAGAAATCCATATAATCGCAGTGTATACCAGAAAAGCCAAAGCTACACTGACCAAAGCCAGAACCAGCAGAAAATAGGCAAACACAGCATAACTCAACCTAACGTTCCGAGGCCGCTATTGCTGCCCTCCGCATACCCAAGCAGGTCATACTTGAGCACAGTAGAGCGCAGAAATGCACCGAAAAGCAGTGTACAGCAGATAAGTTGAAGTTACCCTGACCAAACTTTCCTGACCCAACCTAGCCGAACGTAACCTGACATAACATGACGTGCCGAGACCACTGTTGTTGTGCATCTCAGAGCCAAGCTGAAAATATTAGAGCACAATAGGGCACATAAGCCCACGTGCTAGCAGACTATAGCACTAAAGTCATGGCCATCATCTCCTAACCTAGCCAATCTTAACATAACCAAACGTAACATAACTCAACCTAACGTGCCGCGACGACCATTGCTGGCCTGCCTAGAGCCAAGCAGAACACATTGGTGCAAATCGCAACGCAGAAATCCACAGAATATCAGTGTATATCAGAAAAGTGGAAGCTACAAAGGCCAACACAACATAACGAATCATAGCCTAACTCAAGCTAACTCGCCGGGGCCGCTATTGCTGCCATCCCGAGAGCAAGGCATGGCATACTAGAGCACACTTGATCGCAGAAATCTACCGAGAAGCAGTGTACAGCACAAAGGTTGAGGCTATCCTACCCAAACTTAGCCTAACCTAAACTATCAGAACGTAACCTGACTAAACATAGCTTGCGGAGACCAACATTGCTGGCCTTCCCATGGCTAAGCTGATAATATTAGTGCACATTAGGGCGCAGAGATACACCTAATCGCGGACCATTGCACAAAAGCTAATGTTATCCTCCCCTAACCTAACCAACCTCAACATAACCGAGCGTATCCTAACTCAATTTAACGTGTCGCAAGCACTATTGCTGTCCTCCCCAGAGCCAAGCAGAACATGTTAGTGGCGAATAGAACGCAGAAATCCATATAATTGCTGTGTATATCTGAAAATTCAAAGATACCCAAACCTAACCCAAACCAACAGAGCATATCCATACAAAGCCTAACACAAATCATCCTGCCGAGACCGCTGTCGCTACCTTCCCGAGTGCCAAGCAAGACATACTAGAGCACAGCAGAGCGCAGGAGTCAACCGAATTGCATTGCACGCCTAAAATGTTAAAGCTATCCCAGCGAAACTTAGCCTAACCCGACCTAACCGAACGTAAAGTGACTCAACGTATGGTGCAGAGACCATTATTGCGGTCCTTCTCAGAGCAAAGCTGAAAACATTGGAGCACTGTAGGGCAGAGAAATCCAACTAATAGCAGAATATGGCGCTAAAGCCAATGCTGCCCTCTCCTAACCTATCCAAACGTATCATATCCAAACGTAGCTTAACTCAAGTTATCACGCCGCGACCACTGTTGCTCACATTCCCAGAGCCGAGCAGAACACGCTAGCGGATAGTAGAATGCGGAAATCCGTAGAATCGCAGTGTATATCAGAAAAGTCAAAGCTACTCAAACCAAACCGAAAGCAACAAAACCAAACCAAACATAGCCGAACACAACCTAACCTGCCGCGACCGCTGTCGCTACCACCCCAGTGCCAAGCTGGACATACTGGAGCACAGTAGAGCGCAGAAATCATACGGAATGCATTGCACGCCAAAAAGTTAAAGTTAACCTAGCCAAAATTAGCCTAACGCAACCTAACCAAACGTAACGTGACTCATCTAATCGTGCAGAGACCACTATTGCTGTCCTTCCCAGAGACAAGCTGCAAATATTAGAACACTGCAGGTCGCCGAAATCCAGCTAATGAAAGACTATAGCCATAAAGTCGAAGACACCCTCTCCTAACCTAACCAACCGTAACATATGCAGGCGTAACCTAACCCAACCTAACGCGCCGCGAGCACTATTGCTTGACTCCCCAGAACCAAGCAGGACACGAAAGCGGAGAGTAGAACGCAGAAATCCATAGTATCGCAGTGCATATCGGAAAAGTCATAGCTACCCAAACCAACAAAACATGACGAAGCATTACCTAACTCTACATAACTTGCCGAGATAGCTATTGCTGCCATTTCCAGAGCCAAATAGGACATATAGAGCGCAATAGATCCCAGATACCCACCGAGTAGCTGTGTACTGCACAAAAGTTAAAGCTGACCTATCCAAAATAAACCCAACCCGACGTAACCGAACGTAGCCTGTCAAAATATGACGTGCCGAGAGCACTATTGCTGGCCTTTCCAGACACAGGATGGAAATATCAGAGCGCTGTAGGTCGCAGAGATCCACTTAATAATAGACTTTAGCACTAAAGTCAAACCTACCCTCTCCTAACCTAACCAACCGTAACATAACCAAACGTAAAAGAATTCAATCTGAAGTGCTGCAACCACTATTGCTGGCCTCCACAGAGCGAAGCTGAACACAATAGTTGTGAGAAGTATGCAGAAATCCGTAGAATCGCAGTGTATATCAGAAAAGTCAAGGCAACCCATACCTAACTCAAACCAAGACAACACTACCCAGCGTAGCATAAACAAACCAAACGTGCCGACACAGCTATTGCTGCCCACCCCACAGACAAACAGGACGTACTTTAGCACAGTAGATCGCATAAATCCGCCGAATAGCAGTGTACAGCACAAACGTTAAAGCTGACCCATCCTATCTAAGCCTAATCCAACCTAACAGAACGTAGCCTGACTCATCGTAACGTACCGAGACCACCACTTCTGGCCTTGCCGGAGACGAACTGAAGATGTTAGAGGACTGTTGGGCGCAGAAATGTACCTAATAGCAGAATACAGCACATAGGAGAAAGCCATCCCCTCCTAACCTAACCAATCGTAACGTAACAAAACGTAACCTATCTCAACCTAATGTGCAGCAACCCCTATTTCTGGTCTCCCCAGAATCAAACAGGACATATAATAGCACAGTGGTGTTCCGAAATCCACCGAATAGCCATGTACAGCACAAAAGTTAAAGCTATCCTTGCCAAACTTAGCCTGACCCAGCCTATCTTGTCCTGACCTGACCCATCATCACATGTCGAGGACACTGTTGCTTTCCTTGACAGGGCCAAGCTGAAAATATTAACGCACTGTAGGGAGCAGAAATCGACCTAAAAGCAGGCATTGGTACTAACGTCAGAACTATCCTCTCGTAATCTATGAAACCGAAACATAACCAAGCGTATCCTAACTCAACGTAAAGTGCCGCGGCCACTATTGCTGAAATACCCAGAGTCAAGCGGAACACAATAGTGGAATGTAGAGCACAGTAATTCATTTAATCAAAGCTACGCAAGCCTAACACAAACCATCGGAGCTTAGCCAAACAGCCTGAAACAACGTAACGTGCCGGGGCCACTATTTTGCCCACACCAGAGACCAGTAGCACATACCAGTGCACAGTACAGCGCAGAAGTCCGTCGAATAGCAGTGCACAGCACAAAAGTTAAAGTTATCCAGACCAAGCTTATCCCGACCCAAGATGACCGAACGTAACATGACTCATGATAACGTGCCAGGACCACTATTTCTGGCCTTGCCGGAGCTAAGTTGACAATATCAGAGCTTCCTAGCGAGCAGAAATCCACCGGACGGCAGAATACAGCACTAAAGAGTAAACTATGCCCTCCTATCCTAACCAACAGTAACTTAGTCAAACGTAACATAACTCAATCTAACGTGCCGCGACCACCATTGCTGACCAACGCAGAGTCAAGTGGAACACATTAGTGGAAAGTAGAACGCAGATATCCATATAATCGCAGTGTATATCAGAAATTCAAAGCTACCCAAGCCTAAGCCACAACAACAGAACATACTCAAACATAGCATAAATAAACCTAACGTGCCGAGAGCGCAATGGCTGCCCCTTCCAGAGTCAAGCAGGAAGTACGAGAGCACAGTAGATCGCACAAATCAAAGCGAATAGCAGTGTGTAGCACAAAAGTCGATGATACCCTGTCCAAACTTAGCCTAACCCAAACTAACTGAACGTAACATGACACAATGTAATGTGCTGAGACCACTATTGCTGGCCTTCCAAGAGCCAAGCTGAATACAATGATTCACTGTAGGGAGAAGTAATCCACCTAATGGAAGGCTATAGCGCTAAAGTCAAAGCCATCCTCTCCTAACCTAACAAACCGTAAAATAACCGAACGTAACCCAACTCAACCGAACGTGCCGAGAGAGCTATTACTGGTCACTCCAGAGTCAAGCAGAATACGTTAGTGTAGGGTAGAACGCAGAAATCCATATAATCTCTATGTATATCAGAAGAGTCAAAGCTGCGCAAACCTAGCCCAAGTAAACAGGATATAACATAGCCCGACAAAACCTAACGAGCCGACACCGCAATTGTCGTCCTCTCAGAGCCATGCAGGGCATACGACAGCAGAGTAGAGCCCAGAAATGAACCGAATAACAGTGTACAGTACAAAAGTTGAAGCTACACTTACCAAACGTAGCCTAACCTAACCTAACCGAACATAACCAGTCCGATTATGACGTGCCGTGGCCACAACTGCTGGCGTTGCCAGGGCAAGGCTGAAAATATTAGAGCACTGTTGTGCGCAGAGATGCACCTAATAGAAGGCTATAGCACTAAAGTCCTAGCCATTCTCTTCTAAGAAAGAGAATCATAACATATCCAAACTTTTCCTAGCTTACACTAACGTGCCGCGACCATCCTTACTGGCCTGCAGAGAGCCAAGCAGGACATATTAGAGAGCAGTAGATCGCAGACATCCACCGAATAGCAGTGTACATCACAAAAGTTAAGGCTATAGTGACAAAACGTAGCCTGACCCAACCTAACCGAACGTAACGCGACACAATTTATCGAGCAGAGGCCACTATTGCTGGCCCTCCCAGAGGTAAGCTGTAGACGTTAGAGCCCTCAATGGCGCAGGAATACACCTAATAGCAGGCTATGGCACGAAGGGCCTAGCTATGATCTCCTAACCTAGAGAAACGTAACATAGTCAAACGTATCCTAACTAACCCTGACGTGCCGCGACCACTATTTGAAGCCTCTCCAGAGCCAAACAGGACTTACTAGCGCGCAGTGTATAGCAGAAATCCACCGAAAAGCAGTGTACATTACAAAAGATATAACTATACTGGCCAAACATAGGCTAGCCAAACGTAGGCGTACGTAACCTGACACAACGTAATGTACCGAGACCACTTTTTCTGTCCTTCCCAAAGCCAAGCTGAAAATTTAAAGCACTGAGGGCGCAGAAATCCACCTAATTGTAGACTGTAGCAAAAAAGGGGTAGCTATCCTTTCCTGACATAACCAACCGTAACATAACCAAACGAAACCCAACTCTACCTAACGTGCCGCGACCACTATTGCTGGCTCGCCCAGAGTCAAGCGGAAAACGTTAGTGGAGAGTAGAACGCAGAAATCCATAAAATCGCGACGTATATCAGAAGAGTCGAAGCTACCCAAGACTAACCCGAACCAACAGCACATTACCGAACATAGTCTGACTCAACATAAGACTCCGAGACAGCTACTGGTGGCCTCACCAGAACCAAGCAGGACATACTATAGCACAGTGGAGCGCAGAAATCCAACGAATAGCAGCGTACATCACAGAAGATAAATCTAACCTGAACAAACATGGTCTAACACAACCTATGTGAACGTAACTTTACTCAACAAAATGCGCAGAGACCTCTATTTATGGCCTCCCCAGAGCCGAGTGGGGTATAGTAAAGCAGCGACGTGCGCAGAAATCAACCGAATATCTGTTTACAGCACCGATAACCGAAGCCTCCATAGTCTGTCATAACCAAACGTAGCATAACCAAACGTATCGTAACGCAACCTAACGTGCCCAGACCACAATTACTGAGCACCCATGGCAAAGCAGAACGTATTAGAGCACAGTAGAGTGCAGGAATCCACGTAATAGTAGAATACGGCACTAAAGACAAAGCTAACACCTCCACACCTAACCAAACGTAACGTAACCAAACGTTGCATAGCTCAACCTAACGTGCCGCGACGACTGTTGCTGGTCTTCCCAGAGTCAAGCTGTAAATATTAAAGCACTCTAGGGGGCAGAAATCCACCTAATAGGAGTGTATATCACTAAAGTCAATGCCATCCTCTCCTAACGTAGCCAACTGTAACGAAAACGAGCGTATCATAACTACACCTAACGTGCCGCGACCACTATTGCTGACCTACCCATAGTCATGCGGAGCACATTAGTGGAATGTAGTACGTAGAAATCCATTTAATCTCTGTGTATATTGGAAAAGTCAAAGCTACCCAAGCCTAACCCGAACCAACAGGAGATATCCAAACTTAGCCTGATTCCACTTAACGTACCGACACCGCAAATGTTGCCTTCCCCAGAGCGAAGCAGGAGAAGCTAGAGCACAGTAGAGCGTATAAATCCAACGAATAACAGCGTATACTGCGGAAGTCAAATCTGTCCAGACCTAACCCAAACGGAAGTAGCGTAACCAAACGTAACATAACTCAACGTAACGGTCCGAGGCAACTATTACTGGCTTCCCAGAGTCGTGCAGAGTATAGTAGAACAACGCAGACCATAGAAATCCGCCGAATAGCAGTGTGTAGCACAAAAGTCAAAGCTATCCTCTCCTGACCTAACCAATTGTAGCATAACCAAATGAAACCTAACAAAACCTGACGTGCCAAGACCAGTATTGCTGGCATCCCCATCGCCTAGCAGAACATGTTTGGGGAGAATGTGGCGCAGAAGCTTATAGTATGTCTGTCTGTAGCAGAAAGGTCAAAGGTATCCAAACGTAACCCGTGCTAGCACAACCTAGCCAAACGTAATCTAACAAAACCTAACATGCCGCGGCCACTATCGCTGGGCTCCCCAGATCCAAGCAGAGCATATTAGAGCAGAGTGTAACCCAGAAGTGCATCGAACGGCAGTACATAGCACAAACGTCGAAGCTATCCTCCCCTATCCTAACCTATCGTACCCCAACCGAACGTAGCCTAACTAAAATTAAAGTGCCGAGACCACTGTTACTGGCCTCCCCGGAGCCAAGCGGAACACACTAGTGAAGATTATAACGCAGAAATGCATAGGAACCCTGTGTATACCAGAAAAGGCGAAGCTACACAAAACATAAACCAAGCCGACGGGTCATAACCAGACGTAGCATAACTCAACCTATCGTTCTGAGAACTCTATTCCATTCCTCCCCAGAGCCAAGCAGGACATACTAGAGCACAGTAGAGCGCAGAAATCCAATTAATAGTAGTGTACATCGCAATAGTTAAAGCTACACTAACAAAACATAGCCCAACCGATCATAACCGATCGTAACATGACCAAACGTAACGTGCCGACGCCACTACTGGTGGCCTTCACAGATGCAAGCTGCAAATATTAGAGCACTGCAGGGAACAGACATCGACCTTATAGGAGGCAATAGCACTAAAGTGAAGGCAGACATCTCCTAACCTAACCAATCGTAACATAAACGAACGTAACGTAGCTCATCAAACGTGCCGCAAAAAAGTGGGAGTTATCCTAACCTAACCTGACCTAACATAGCATAATCAGACGTAACCAATCATAACCTAACCATCCCAGCCCACAATTGCTGGCCTCCTCATCTCAAATCGGGGCACACTAGAGGTGAGTAGAAAGCAGATGTTCATATAATGGCAGTGTACAGCACGAAAGCCAAAGATATGCTAACCAAAGCCAAACAAACCTAACCTACCCAAACGTAACCTACCACAACCTAACTCGCCGCGGACACGGTTTCAAGCATTCCCAAATCAAAGCAGGGAATATTAGATCGCAGTAGATAGCAGAAATCCACCGAATAGCATTTTACAGCACAAAAGTTGAAGCTATCGTAACCAAACATGTCCTAACCCAACCTAGCCGAACAAAACCTAACTCAACATAACGTGCCGAAATCACTATTGCTTGCCTTCCCAGAGCCAAGTTGAAAATATTACAGCACAGTAGGACGCAGCAATACACACAATAGCAGACTATAACATTAAAGACGAAGCAATCCCCTCCTAACCTAAGAAACCGTAACATAACACAACCTAACGTGTCATGGCCGCAATTTCTGCCCTCCCCAAAGTCAAGCAGGGCAATCCAGAGCGCAGTAGGGCGCTGAAATCCACCGAACAGCAGTGCATATTACAATAGTTAAAGCTAACCTGTCCAAACGCATTCTAAACCTACCTAACCGAACGTCACGTGACTCAGCATAATGTGCCGAGACAACTGTTGCTGGCCTCCGCAGAGTCAAGCGGAACAGACTATTGGAGAGTAGACTGCAGAAATCCTAATAATCGCAGTGTATATCAGAAAAGTAGAAGCTACTCAAGCCAAACCCGAACCAACATATCAAAACCAAATATAGCCTGACTTTACCTGACGTGCCGAAACCGCTATTGTTGCCCCCCCCCCCCGGGGGCCAAGCAGGATATACTAGAGCACAGTATGGAGCAGAAGTCCACCGAACAGCAGTGTACATCACAGAAGATAAAGCTATCCTGACAAAACATGTGCTAACCCAACTTAAGCGATCGTCAACTGACACAACATAATGTGCGGAGACTGCTATCGGTAGCATTCCCAGAGCAAAGCTGCAAATACTAAAGCACTGTAGGGAGCAGAAATCCGCCCAATAGCAGACCGTGGCACTAAAGTCAAAACATCCCTCTCCTTACATAACCAAACGTAACATAACCAAAGATAACCTAACTCAACATAACGTGCCGCGACCACATTTTCTGGCACCCCCGGAGTCAAGCGGGACACGATAGTGTAGAGTAGAACACGGCAAACCATATAATCGCAGTGTATATGGAAAAGTCATAGCTACCAAGGCCTAACCCAGACAAACAGAACATAACCAAACAAAGCCTGACACAACCTAACGTGCCGAAACCGCCATTGTTGCCCTCCCCAGAGTCAAGCAGGGCATACTAGAGCACAGTAGAGCGCAGAAGCCCACCGCAAAACTGTTCATCCCACGAAAGTCAAAGCAATCCGTAA
>NW_016908344.1:248658-269165 GCF_001483705.2 Eufriesea mexicana | reverse complement strand
CAGAAAGGTCAAAGGTATCCAAACGTAACCCGTGCTAGCACAACCTAGCCAAACGTAATCTAACAAAACCTAACATGCCGCGGCCACTATCGCTGGGCTCCCCAGATCCAAGCAGAGCATATTAGAGCAGAGTGTAACCCAGAAGTGCATCGAACGGCAGTACATAGCACAAACGTCGAAGCTATCCTCCCCTATCCTAACCTATCGTACCCCAACCGAACGTAGCCTAACTAAAATTAAAGTGCCGAGACCACTGTTACTGGCCTCCCCGGAGCCAAGCGGAACACACTAGTGAAGATTATAACGCAGAAATGCATAGGAACCCTGTGTATACCAGAAAAGGCGAAGCTACACAAAACATAAACCAAGCCGACGGGTCATAACCAGACGTAGCATAACTCAACCTATCGTTCTGAGAACTCTATTCCATTCCTCCCCAGAGCCAAGCAGGACATACTAGAGCACAGTAGAGCGCAGAAATCCAATTAATAGTAGTGTACATCGCAATAGTTAAAGCTACACTAACAAAACATAGCCCAACCGATCATAACCGATCGTAACATGACCAAACGTAACGTGCCGACGCCACTACTGGTGGCCTTCACAGATGCAAGCTGCAAATATTAGAGCACTGCAGGGAACAGACATCGACCTTATAGGAGGCAATAGCACTAAAGTGAAGGCAGACATCTCCTAACCTAACCAATCGTAACATAAACGAACGTAACGTAGCTCATCAAACGTGCCGCAAAAAAGTGGGAGTTATCCTAACCTAACCTGACCTAACATAGCATAATCAGACGTAACCAATCATAACCTAACCATCCCAGCCCACAATTGCTGGCCTCCTCATCTCAAATCGGGGCACACTAGAGGTGAGTAGAAAGCAGATGTTCATATAATGGCAGTGTACAGCACGAAAGCCAAAGATATGCTAACCAAAGCCAAACAAACCTAACCTACCCAAACGTAACCTACCACAACCTAACTCGCCGCGGACACGGTTTCAAGCATTCCCAAATCAAAGCAGGGAATATTAGATCGTAGTAGATAGCAGAAATCCACCGAATAGCATTTTACAGCACAAAAGTTGAAGCTATCGTAACCAAACATGTCCTAACCCAACCTAGCCGAACAAAACCCAACTCAACATAACGTGCCGAAATCACTATTGCTTGCCTTCCCAGAGCCAAGTTGAAAATATTACAGCACAGTAGGACGCAGCAATACACACAATAGCAGACTATAACATTAAAGACGAAGCAATCCCCTCCTAACCTAAGAAACCGTAACATAACACAACCTAACGTGTCATGGCCGCAATTTCTGCCCTCCCCAAAGTCAAGCAGGGCAATCCAGAGCGCAGTAGGGCGCTGAAATCCACCGAACAGCAGTGCATATTACAATAGTTAAAGCTAACCTGTCCAAACGCATTCTAAACCTACCTAACCGAACGTCACGTGACTCAGCATAATGTGCCGAGACAACTGTTGCTGGCCTCCGCAGAGTCAAGCGGAACAGACTATTGGAGAGTAGACTGCAGAAATCCTAATAATCGCAGTGTATATCAGAAAAGTAGAAGCTACTCAAGCCAAACCCGAACCAACATATCAAAACCAAATATAGCCTGACTTTACCTGACGTGCCGAAACCGCTATTGTTGCCCCCCCCCCCCGGGGGCCAAGCAGGATATACTAGAGCACAGTATGGAGCAGAAGTCCACCGAACAGCAGTGTACATCACAGAAGATAAAGCTATCCTGACAAAACATGTGCTAACCCAACTTAAGCGATCGTCAACTGACACAACATAATGTGCGGAGACTGCTATCGGTAGCATTCCCAGAGCAAAGCTGCAAATACTAAAGCACTGTAGGGAGCAGAAATCCGCCCAATAGCAGACCGTGGCACTAAAGTCAAAACATCCCTCTCCTTACATAACCAAACGTAACATAACCAAAGATAACCTAACTCAACATAACGTGCCGCGACCACATTTTCTGGCACCCCCGGAGTCAAGCGGGACACGATAGTGTAGAGTAGAACACGGCAAACCATATAATCGCAGTGTATATGGAAAAGTCATAGCTACCAAAGCCTAACCCAGACAAACAGAACATAACCAAACATAGCCTGACACAACCTAACGTGCCGAAACCGCCATTGTTGCCCTCCCCAGAGTCAAGCAGGGCATACTAGAGCACAGTAGAGCGCAGAAGCCCACCGCAAAACTGTTCATCCCACGAAAGTCAAAGCAATCCGTAATCAATCGAAAAGAATATAACATATGCTAACGCGGCCTAACACAAACTAACGTGCCGAGACCACGATTACTGGCCTCCCGAGATCCGAACCGAGTATAGCAGAGCAATGTAGAGTGAAGGAATCCACCGAATAGAGATGTAGGACAAAAAGTCACGGCCATCAAATCGTATCCTAGCAAACCGAAACACTACCAAGCATATACTACCAAAACCTATCGTGACACGACCACTATTGCTGGCCTCCGCTGAGTCGAGCAGCGTATAGTTGAGCACAGTGGCACGAAGGAAGAAACCAAATAGCAATGTATAGCTCAAGAGTCAAAGATATCTTAACCTTACAAGACCAAACATAACCTAACAAAACGTAGAGTGACTAAGCTTAACGTGAAGCGACCACTATCTCTAGCTTCCCCAGGGTAATCTGAACAAGACAGGACACAGCAGAGAGCACAGGTACGTGGGGCATCATTCTTGAGCACATATGTCAATGCTACCCTATCCTAACCCAACCCAACCTAACCTAACAAAACGTAATCTGACTCAGCCTAACGTGCGGCGTCGAGTACTGTTGGCCTCCACAGAGCCAAGCAGAGCATAATAGAGGGGAGCAGAGCGCAGATATCCAATGAGTCGCAGTATATAGCAGAAAAGTCGGAACTACCGGAATCCAACCAAGGCTCACGTAAACTAACCGAACGTACCATATCTTAGTCTATCCTACCGAGACCACCATTACTGTCTTTCCCAGAGTGAGGCAGAACATACTAGAGCACTGTAGAGTGCAGAAGTGCACCGAACAACAGCGTTTACCACGAGAGACAAGGTTATCCAAACATGACCCAAGCAAATGCAACCTAACAAACGAAGCATACCACAGCCTAACGTTCCGAGATCCCTACTACCGGCCTCCGCAGGGTCGTGCAGAGTATAGCGGAGCAAAGAACGGCGCAGGAACACAACGTGTTGCAGTGTATAGCGCAAAAGTCGAAGATATCCTAGCCTAACGTAACAAAGCATTATACAACGAAACGTAACATAACACTGCCGAACGAGCATAGACCACTATTGCTGACCTCCCCAGAGCCAAGCCGAATGTACTAGAGCACATTAGAGCGCAGTATTCCACCGCATGGCAGCGTTTAGCACTGTATTCAAAGATATCCTAACCTAACCTCTCCTAACCTAACCAAACCGTACGTAGACTAACTGAGCGTAACGTGCCGAGAATACTATTGCTGGCCTCCACAGGGCTAAGCAGAGCATACAACAGCAATGCAGAGCGCAGGAATCATCCAATTAGCAACGCGTTGCTCAATAGTCAAAGATATCCTAACCTAACCTGGTCAAACCTGACGTAACCGAACGTAGAAAGGCTAAATCTAACGAGCGGAGACCACTACTACTGGCCACCACATGGCAAAGCAGAACATATTAGAGCAAAGTAGAGCGCAGGAATCCACCGAATAGCAGTATGTAACACAAAAGTCAAATCCATCCTAGTCAAACGTTATCAAAATTAACGCCCAATCGTAACCTAACATAACCTATAGTGCCGCGACCGCTATTCCAGGCCTCCCCGTAGTAGAGCAAAGTGCAGTAGAGGAATGAAGAGCGCAGATATCCACCGAGAAGCAGCATGTAGCGCAAAAAACATACATATCCTGTCCTAACTTAACCAAACGTAACATAGGCGGACGTAACGTATCCCAACTTGACGTGCCACGAACGCTACCGAGGCCACTATTGCACCCCACCAACCCCTCCGCCCAAACGTGCCAAGCAGAGCAAATTACAGCGCAGTAGAGCGCAGAAACCCACCGAAGAGCAGCGCATAGCACAAAAGTTAGAGCTATCCCATCAAAACCTATCCAATCGTGACGTAACCAAACGTAATTGAACACAAGCAAATATACCGAGACCACTGTTGCGGCCCTCCTCAAGCCAAGCAGAGCATATTAGAGAGCGATGGAGCGCCAGAGATACACCGAATTGCAGTGAGTGGCACAACAGTCGAAGCAATTCTATCCCAACCTAACCAAGCGTAGCGTAACCGAACGCAACGTAACTCCGCCTAAAGTTCCGAGACCGCTACTGCTGGCCTCCCTATAGCCGAGTTTATTGCACAGGAGTCAAAGGAACCATGTCATAACCAGACATATCATAGACAAACCAAACGTAAACTAACTAAGCCAAACAGGCTATCTCACTATTGCTGGTCCCCCCGTCGCCAAACAGAACATATTCGAGGACTGTAGAGAGCAGAAATCCGACGCACTGCAGTGTAAGCGTAAACTAACTAAGCCAAACAGGCTATCTCACTATTGCTGGCCCCCCCGTCGCCAAGCAGAACATATGAGAGCAGAGTTGGGCGCAGAAATTAGCCGTATAGCATTGTATAGCACAAAAGTCAAAGCTATACATCCAAACCATATCAAACACAACGTAAACCAACGTAAGATGACTCATCCTAATGTGCCGAGCCCGCTGTTACGGCCATCCCCAGAGCCAGGCGGAATATACTAGAGAACAGTAGTGCGCATAAATCCGCCGAAATGATGTGCAAAGCACAAAAGTAAAAAATATCCTAACTGAACCTGACAAAACCTAACCTAGCCAAACGAAGCCTAACTGAAGCTAACGTGTCGACAGCAATACTGCTAGCATCCCAAGAGACAAGCAGGGCAAATTAGAAAACAGCAGAGAGCAGAAATCGGTGTTTAGCGCAAAAGTCAAGGCTACCCTATCCTAACCTATCAGAAGGTAACATAAGCAGACTTAACGTAACACATACTGACGTTCCACGACCGCTATCGCTGGCCACACCAGGGCTAGGCAGATTATAGCGGAGAAACCTAGAGGGCTGTTGTCGTCCGTATAGCAGTGTTTAGCACAAGGGTCACATCTATTCCAACCAAGCCCAACCAAACCTATCCTAGCGAAACGTAACATAACGCAACCTAACTCGCCGAGAGCACTATTCCTGGCGTCCACACCTTCAAGCGGATTGCAATAGCGCACAGGAGGGGCGCAGATGTCCATAGAATAGCAGTGCGTAGCACATAGGTCGAAGCTATCCTAACCTAACACAGTGTATCCTAACCTAGCCAAGCGTAATATAACTCAGCTAAACATGGGGCAACCACTATTATTGGCCTCCCGAGAGCCGAGCAGATCATAGTAGAGCAATGTAGAGAGCAGAAATCCACCGTACAGCAGTCTATTCCAAGAAAGTCAAACCTATCCTAACCTAACCCGGACCAACATAGACAAACCGAACGTAGTGTAGCTCAAACTATGGTGCCGAGAACACTATTGCTGACAACCTCAGAGCCAAGCAGAGCATGTAAGAGCACAGTAGAGGACACAAATACTCCGAATAACAATGTGTAGCACAAAAGTCAAAGATTTTCTGTCCTAAAGTATACAGACGTATTATAATCTAACGTACCACAACTAAACATAACATGCCGAGACCACTATTGCTGGCCTCCCCAGAGCCAGGCAAAGCGTATTAGAGCAGATCATAGCGCAGAAGACGACCGAATATTTGTATATAGCACAGAAATCAATGCTATCCATTCCTAACGGGACCAAACGTAACATAAACTGACGTTGCCTAAATAAAACTAACATGCCGGGACCGCTATTACTGGCCTCCCCGGTGTCGATCCGAGTACAGCTGAGAACAGTAGAGCGCAAAAATCCACTGAATAACAGTTTATGCCACGAAAGTCAAAGCTATCCGCGCCTAACATATACAAACGTAACCTAACTCAACCTATCGCACCAAGCACACTATTGCTGACTTGCCCAGAGCCAAGCAGAGCATATTAGAGCACAGCATAGCGCAGAAGTCCACCGAATAGCTGTATATAGCACAAAAGTCAATGCTATCCTCTCCTACCCTGACCAAACGTAATATAACCAGACGCGGCTTAAATCAAGCTAAAGTGCCGGGACCACTACAGCTGGCCTTCCCGAAGCCGAGCAGATTATAGTAGAGCACAGTAGGGCGCAGAAATCCAACGAGTAACACTCTACTCCAAGAAAGTCAAAGCCATCCAGGCCTAACACAAGCCAACATGACCATACGAATCGTAGCATATCTCCTAAACCTAACGTACCGATGCCACTGATGCTGGCCCGCCCAGTGACAAGCTGAACATATTAGAGCAGAGTAGAGCGCAGAAATTCAACGAATAACAGTTTATTGCACAAGAATCTAAGTTATCCTCGGCAAATCTAACCAATCGTAGCATACCCAAACGTAACCTAACACAACATAAAGAACCGCGAATACGACTGCTGGCCTTCCCAGGGTCGTGCTGAGCGTAGTAGAGCGCAGTATTCCACCGAACAGCAGTGTACAGCACAAAAGTCATCGCTATCCTTGCGTAACCTAGCCAATGTAACAAAACCGAACGTAACCTAACCCATTCTCACGCGCCGAGAACACGTTTGCTGAGCTCTGCAGGGCTTATCGGAATATGTCAGTGCGCAGTAGAGAGCAGAAATCCGACGCACTGCAGTGTAAGGCACAAGAGTCAAAGATACCCTAACCAAACCTGACCGTATCCAGACTGACCGAACGTAGCAGAACTCAACATA
This sequence comes from Eufriesea mexicana, assembly GCF_001483705.2. Lineage (NCBI taxonomy): Eukaryota > Metazoa > Arthropoda > Insecta > Hymenoptera > Apidae > Eufriesea > Eufriesea mexicana. Next base: position 262,294 of record NW_016908344.1, on the reverse strand, counting down.
ATGTGCCGATACCACTGCTGCTGTCTTTCCCGGGGCCAAGCTGAACATATTGGATCACAGTAGAGTGCAGAAATCCGCCCAATGGCAGTGTAAAGCGCAAAAGTCGAGGACACGCTCTTGTAACCGAACCAATCGTAACATAACCAAACGAAGACTAACTCGACATAACTAGCCGCAACCACTATTGCTGGCTTCCCCAGGGTCAAGCAGGGAATATTAGAGAGCAGCAGGGCGCAGAAGTCGACCGAATAGCAGCGAATAGCACAAAAGTTAAAGCCACCATAACCAAACCTAGCCCGTCATATCATAACCAAACGTAACCTAACACAACCTCTCGTGCCACGACAGCTACTGCTGCCCCCACAGAGCCCAGCAGAATATACAAGAGCGCAGCGGAGCGCAGAAATCCACTTCTGACACAACCTCTCGTGCCACGACAGCTACTGCTGCCCCCCCCCCAAGTCGAGCAGAGAATGGAAGAGCAGTGTGGATCGCAGATATCAAGCGAATAGCAGTGTATAGCTGAAAAGTCCAAGTTAGCGCCTCCTAACTTGACCAATCCTAACGTAACCGAACGTTATATAACTGAACTTAACGTGAAGCGACCACTATTTCCTGCCTCACCGCAGCCAAGCGAAGCATGCTATAGGAGAGTAGAGAGCAGAAATACGTATAGTCGCAGTGTAGGGCAGAAAAGACGAAGCTACCCGGACCTAACACAAACAAACGTAACCTAACCAAACGTAGCATAACTCAACATAGCGTGACGTGACAACTATCACTAGACGCTCCAGAGTCGAGCAGAGTTTGGTAGAGCAATACACAGCGCAGAAATACGTCGAATAGCAGTGTATGGCACAAACTTCACTGCTACATTTTCCCAACCTGTCCGAACGCAATACAACCGAACGCTACCTAACATAACCAAACGTGCCGAGACCACTATTGCTGTAAACTCCTCAGCTGAGCAGCATATACCAGGGCACAGCAAATCTCATGGTGTTGCAAAATAGCAGCGAATAGCGGAAAAGTCAAATGTATCACAACATAACGCGACCTAACCTAACCTAACTAAACGTAGACTAACAAAGCATACCGTGCAGATACGACCATTTTTGGCAACCCCTGTGCCGTGCAGAACATATTAGAGCACAGTAGAGTACAGATATACGCCAAATAGCAGTGTATAGCACAAAAGTCGAAGGCATCATAACCAAATCTAACCAAAGCTAGCCTAACCGAGCATAACATATCTCAACTTATCGTATCGCGAACGCTATTGCTGGCGACCCCAGAGTCGAGCAGGTTATAGCAGAGCAATGTAGAGGGCAGAAATCCACCGAATAGCAGTTTATAGCTCAAAATTCGAAGGCGTACTATCCAAACCTGACCTAACATAACATGACCAGGCGAAGCCTGTCACAACAAAACCTGCCGAGACCACTATCGCTGGCCGCCCCAGAGCCGAGCAGAAAATATTGGAACGCAGTAGAGCGCAGAAAGCCGCAGACAGCACTTTATAGCACAAAAGTCAAAGCTTCCCTCTCTAAATATATCCATCCTTAGTATATCCAGACGTAACATAACTCATCCTAACGCACCTTGGCCACTATTGTTGGCCTCCACAGATTTGAACAGAACTTACTAGAGGTCATTAGGGCGCAGAGGCACACTGAATCGCAGTGTATAGCACTAAAGTCAAAGACAACCTGACCTAGCTTAACCTTTCCTAAAATAACCAAACGTAACCTAACACAGTCGAACGTATCATAGCTCAACCAAACGTGCCGCGACCACTATCGCTGGCTTTCCCAGGACTAAGCATAACATAGAATAGCAGAGTACAGCGCAGAAATGCTCCGAATAGCGGTGTATAGCACTAAAGTCAAAGACAACCTGACCTAGCTTAACCTTTCCTAAAATAACCAAACGTAACCTAACACAGTCGAACGTAGCATAGCTCAACCAAACGTGCCGAAACCACAACTGCTGGCCTCCTCTGATCCAAGCAGAAAATACTAGAGCACGCCAGAGTGCAGAATTCCACCGCATTGCCGTATACAGCGCAAAAGTCAAACTTATCATTACCCAACTGTGCCTAACCTAACCCCTCCAAACGTAGCGTAACTAAACCTAACGTGGCGAGACCAATACCGCTGGCCTCCCTGAACAAAGCAGAGAATATTAGAGCACATTTGACCGAAGAAATCCACAGAATAGCAGTGAATGGCACAAATGTCATGGTAGCCTATCCTAACCCAGTCAAACGTACCATATCCAAACGTAGCCTAACTCAGCCTAGCATTACGAGACAGCAATTTCTGCCCTCCACAGAGACAACCAGAATATACTGGGGCACAGTAATGCGCAGAAATCTATCGCAATGAAGTAAGCAGCACGAGAGGGGTAGGTATCCTAACCCTATATACCCCTGACATAATCTAACCTAGCCAAACGCTGCATAACCCAATATGACGTGCCGCGACCACTGCTCCTGGCCTCCCCTGATCCAAACAGAATGTGGCAGAGCACAGTAGGCCACAGAAGTCCACCGAATAACAGTGTAGAGTACGAAAGTCGTAGCTACCCCAGCCAAACTTATCCCAAGCGTACAGAACCAAACGTAGACTAACACAACCTGACATGCCACGACCACGATTGCTCGCCTCCTCAGAGCAGAGCAGAGTATGGTAGAGCAACGTAGAGCGCAGAAGTCCCCCAAATAGCAGTGTATAGCCCAAAAGCCAAAGATAATCTGGCCTAACCTGACCTAACCTAACCTGGCTGAACGCAGCATAGCTCAACATAACGTGCCGCGAACACTGCCCCGGCTTCCCCTGAGCCAAGTAGAGAGTAGCATAGCACAGTAGATCACAGAATTCCACCGAATAAGGGTGCATAGTACGAAGGTCATATCTACCCAAACCAAACAAAGCCTGACCGAATCTAACCAAACGTAACCTAACTCAACCTGACTTGCCGCCACCACTGTTACTGGCCAATCTAGAGCCAAGCAGAGCATATTGGAGCGCAGTATGGCGCAGAAATCCACGGAATTGCACCGAATGGCACGAAAGTCTGAGACATACTTTCCTAACATGACCAAACCTGTCATATGCGAACGTAGTCTAACCAAACCTAACTCGACGAGAGCGCTATTGCAGGCCTAGCAACAGCCAAGCAGAGAATATTAGAACGTAGTAGAGCGAACGTGAAGGAGGATAGCGGTGTATAGCACAGATGTCTAATCTCTCCTGCCCTAACATCACCAAACGTAAAATAACCGAACGTGTCATAGCTGAACCTAACGTATCGAGACCGCTGCTGCTAGCCTCCACATAGCCGAGCAGAACTTACAAGAGGACAGCAGGGCGCAGAGGTCCATACAATAGACGTAGCCTACGCAAACGTAGCCTACCTCAACCTGATGTGCCACGGTCACTGCAGCTCGACTACCCAGAGTCCAGCAGAGTATAGCTGAGCAGTGTAGAGCGCAGGAGTTCACCGAACAGCAGTGTATAGAACATAAGTCGAGGATGCCCTAACCAAGCCTGGCATAACCTAACCAAATCAAGCGTAACATAATTCAACATAAAGTGCGGCGGCCGTTATTGATGGCCTTCGTGCAGACAAGCAGAGCATACTAGAACACATTAGACAGCAGAAGTCCACCGAATAGCAGTGTAGAGCACAAAAGCCAAAGATATCCAAAACTAACCTGACCTAACCTAGCCCAAACGAACGTAGTCTAACTCAACGTAACCAGCCGCCACCGCAATTTATGGCCATCGTCGAGCCAAGCAGAGAACATTAGAGCACGTTATAGCTCAAAAATCCGAATAGCAGCGAATGGTACAAAGGTTTAAGCTATTTTATCCTAACCTAACTAAACGTAACATAGGCAAACGTGCCTAAACTCATCCTAACGTACCAAGACCACCATTCCTGACGTCGACAGAGACAAGCAGAGTGTACTGGAGCACAGTTGTGCATAGAAATACAACGAATTGCAGTGAATTGCACAAAAGACGAGGTTAACCGAACATATCATCACCCAACCCAACCTAGCCAAACGTAGCGCAACTCAACTGAGCGTGCCGCGACCACAGCTGCGGGACTCCCCACAGCCATGCAGAAAGCTGTAGAGCCCTGTACATCACAGGAAACCGCCGTACATTAGTATATAGTACGAAAGTCGAAGCAATCCTAAACAACCGTAACAAAACATAACCTAATCCAGCGTAACCTAGCTCAAGCTGACGTGCCGGGGGTACAATTACTGGCCGCCTCAGAGCAAAGCAGAATTTACAAGAGCACAGTTGGCCGCAGAAATCTGCCGAATAGAAGCGAGTGGCACAAAAGTCTAAGCTACTCTATCCTAACATAGCCGAGCGTAACATAAGCAAACGTACCAAAACCCAACCTGACGTACCGAGAACACTACTGCTCGTATACCCAGAACCAAGCAGAATATACTGGAGCAATGCAGAGCGCAGGAATCGGCGGATAGCTGTGTATAGCGCAAAAGACTAAACTATCCCATCCTAATGTCACCATACGTAACATAACGGAAAGTAGCATTACCCAACCTATCGTGCTGAGACCACTATTGCTGGCCACCCCAGAGCCAAGCTTAGCATATTAGAGCACATTCTAGCGCAGAAATCTTCCGAACAGCATTGGATGGCACAAAAGCCTAGGCTGTTCTGTCCTAACTTAGCCAAACTTGTCATATGCAGACGTAGTATAACTAAACCTAACTCGCCGAGACCACTACTGCTGGCCTCCACAGAGCCCAGCAGAATATACAAGAGCGCAGCGGAGCGCAGAAATCCACCTCATTGCTGTGTATAGCGCAAAAGTCGAACATACCCTGACAAAATCGTACCTCAACTTACCTACCCAATCATAGTGTATCTAAACATAACGTGACAAGACCAATATTGCTGGCCCATCCAGTGCCAGGCATATCACATTAGAGCACATTAGAGCGCAGAAGTCCACCGAATGGCGGTGTACAGCACAAAAGACAGAAATCTAGCGCACTGCAGTGAATAGCAGAAATCCGAAGATATCATAGCATAACATTATCTAACCTAACCTAACCAGACGTAGCATAGCTCAACATAAGGTACCGCGACCACTGCTCCTAACCTCCCCGTAGCCTAACAGAAGATAGTAGTACACAGTAGAACTCAGAAGTCCACCGAGTAACCGTGTATAGCACGAAATTCAAAGCTATCCTAACCGAAATTAATCTAACCTAACCTAACCAAACGTAACCTGACTAAGACAATCGTGCCGCGACCACTATTGCTCGCCTCTCCAGAGTCGGGCAGAGTGTAGTAGTGAAATGTATAGCGCAGAAATCCACAGAGTAACAGTTTATAGCACAAAAGTCAAAGAAACCATAACCGAGCTTTCCTAACCTAACCTAACGAAGCGTAACCTTACTCAGTCTAACGTGCCGAGAACAGTATCACTGGCAACCCAGATATACGCGGAGCACTCTAGAGCACATTGGAGCGCAGAAACCCACCGAAGAGCGGTGTATAGCACGAAAGGCAAAGATAACCTGACCGAGCTTGACAAAATCTAACCTAAACGAACGTTACAAAACCCAACCTAACGTGCCGACACCACTATTGCTGGCCGCCCCAACGCCAAACAGATTATACTACAGCACAGCAGGGCACAGAAGTCCACCGCATTTCAGTGTATGGCACAAAAGCCGGAGATATCCCAACCCAACCGGACCTAACCTAACCTAACCAAACGTGCCGTAGCACAATATAGCGACACGCGACCACTGCTCCTGGCCTCCCCAGATCCAAGCAGAACGCAGTAGAGCACAGTAGATCGCAGAAATCCACCGAATGACAGTGTACAGCACAAAAGTCAGAGCTATACCAACCAAACAGTGCCTTACTCAACATAACCAAACGTAACATAGCACAACGTTACGTGCCAAGACCACCGTTGCTCGCATCCACAGATACGAGCGGATTATAGTATGGCAATGTAGGCCGCGGGCATCCTCCGAACAGCAGCGCATAGCAAAAAGTCAAAGAACTCCTAATCAAGCCTTCCTAACCAGACCCAAGTGAACGAAACTATCCCAAGCTGCCTGGCAGTGTGTACTACTACTAGCGACCACAGAGCCAAGCTGAACATATCAGAGCACGGTTTAGCGCAGAAGTCCACCGAATAGCAGTGTATAGACAAAAATCAAATCCATCCTGTACTAATATGTCCTATCTTATCATAACAAAGCGTAATGTAACTCAACCTCACATTGCCGGGCCACTATTGCTCTCCGCCACAGAGTCGAGCAGAACTCACTAGAGGGCCGTAAGGAGCAGAAGTCCATAGAATCTCAGTGTACAGTACAAAAGTCATATTTATCAAGGTCTAAACCAAGCTAACCTAACCTAACCAAACGTAGCCTACCTCAACGTAACGTGCCGCGGCTGCTATTGCTCGCCTACACAAAGTCGAGCAGAATGTAATAGAGCGAAGTCGTTTACAGAAACCCAAAGAAAACCAGTGTATAACACGAATGTCAAAGATACCCATACCGAAATTAGCCCAACCAAGGCTAACGAAACGTAACCTAACTAAACCTGACTTGCCGAGGCCAATATTGCTGGCATTCCCAGGGCTAAGCATATTATAGTAGAGCACAGTACAGCGCAGAAATAATCCGAATTGCAGTGTATAGCGCGAAAGTCAAATATATCCTGCCCAAACTTTGCCTAACCTAGCAGATCAAAACGTAGTGCAGCAAAATATACCGTGACTAGACAAATATCGCTGGCCTTCGAGAGACAAGTAGAACACATTGGACCATATTTGAGCGCAGAAATCCACCGAATAGCAGTGAACAGCACTAATGTCAATGTAGCCTATCCTAACCTAGTCAAACGTAACATATCCAAACGTAGCCTAGCTCAGCCTGATATGCCGAGACCATTATTGCTGCCCTTCACAGAGACAAGCAGAATGTATTAGATTACACTAGTGAGCAGAAATCCACAGCATTGCAGTGATAAGCACAAAAGTCGGAGATATCCTGACCTGACCTAACCCAACCTAACCTAACCAAGCTTAGGATATCTCAACGCAACGTGCCGCGACCACTGCTCCTGGCCTCCCAGAGCCAAGCAGAGCGTAGAAGAGCGGATTAGATCACAGATATTCACCGAATAACAGTCTGTGGTAAGAAAGTCGTAGCTACACTGACCATACTTAACCTAACCTTATATAACCTATTCTAACCAAACGTAACACAACTCAAGCTAGCGTGCCGCGGCCACTACGGAACGCCTCAACAGAATCGTGCAGAGTATGGTAGAGCAATGTTGAGCGCAGAAATCCACCGAAGAACAGTGTATAGCACGAAAGTCGAAACCATCATGACCAAACATAGGTTAGCCTAACATTACGAATCGTAGCTTATCTTAACCTAACGTGTCACGGCCGCTATTGCTCACATCCACAAAGTGGGGCATAATACAATGGAGCAAGGTGGAACACAGAAATCCACCAAATAGCAGTGTATAGCACAAGGGTCAAAGAAAATTTAACCGTACCTTCCTAACCTAACCTAACGATACGTAACCTAACTCAACCTAACGCGACGAGACCACTATCACAGACGACCACAGAGCCAGGCAGAGCATATTAGGGCACATTGGAGCGCAAAAGTCCGGGGAACGTCAGTGTGTAGCACAAATGTCAAAGTAGCCTATCCTAACCTTGTCACACGTAACATATCCAAGCGCAGCCTAACTCAACCAAACATGGCGACACCACAATTGCTGGCCCCCCACATAGTCAAGCAGAATGTACTAGAACGCGGCAGTGCGCAGAAATCTGCCGCGTTGCAGTGAAAGGCACAAGAGTCGAAGATGTCCTAACTTAACCTGACCTAACCTAACCTAACCAAACGTAACCTGTCTCAAGAGGACGTGCCACAACAACTATTGCTCGACCCGCAGAGTCGAGCTGAGTATAGTAGATAAATGTAGGGCGCAGGAATCCACCAAATGGCAGTGTATAGCGCAAAAGAGATAGATATCCTAGAATAACCTGCGATAACCTAACATAATCGAACGCAGCATATCTGATCGCAACGTGTCGCGACCACTACCCCTGGCCGCGCGAGAGGCAAGCAGAATGCAGCAGAGCACTGCGGATCACAGAAATCCACCTGACAACAGTGTATGGCACGACAGTCAAAGGTATCCTGTCCAAACTTGACGAAACCTAAGCTAACCAAGCGCAACATAACTCAACCTGACGTGCCACGAACACCATTGCTCGCCTCTCAAGATTCTAGCAGGTTATAGTAGGGCAACCTAGAGAGCATAAATCCACCGAATAGCAGTGTATAGCACAGAAGTCGAAGAAGTCCTATCTACGACTTCCTAGCCTACCATAACGAAACGTAGCATGACTCAACGTAACGTGCCGAGACCACTATTCCTGACCTCCACAAAGACAGGCAGATTGTACTAGAGCACAGCGGTGCGCATAAACCCACCGCACTTCAGTGAACAGCCCAAAAATCGAAGATAACCTACCCTGACATGACCTAGCGTAACCATGCGTAATATAACTTAACCTAACTTGCCGATACCACTACTGCTGGCCACCCTAGAGCCAATCAGAACATTCCAGAGCACACTTGAGCGCAGAAGTCCACAGAATATAAGTGTATAGCACAAAAGACAAAGCTAACCTATCGTATTATTTCCAGCCTTAACATGAGAAAACGTAAAATAACGCAACCTAACGTACCCCGTCTACTTTGGCTGGCCTACACAGAGTCGAGCAGAAATTACTAGAGCAGAGCAGAGCGCAGAAATCCGTAGAATCGCAGTGTACAGCACAAAAGTCGTATCTATCCAGACAAAGCCTAAGCTAACATATCGTAACCATACGTAGCCGACCTAAAAATAACGTACCGCAGCCACTACCTGTGGTTTCCCCAGGGCCGAGCAGAGTATAGTAGGGCGCATTAGAGGGCAGAAATACACCGAACAGCAGCGCGTAGCACAAAATTCAGGGACATCCCTACCGAACTTAACTCAACCTAAACTATGCAACCGCAACATAGCTCAACCTAACGTGCCGCGACTAATATTTCTGACATTACCAGGGCTAAGCGTAATATATTAGAGCACAATAGAGCGCAGAAGTGCAACGAAAAGCAGTGTATAGGACGAAAGGCGCAGATAACCTGCCCGAGCTTAATCAAAGCTGACACAACGAAACGTAACCAAACACAGACTAAAGTGCCGGGACTACTATTTTTGCCTCCACATATCTAAGCGGAATATGCTAGAGCACAGCAGAGCGCAGAAAGGCACCGCATTGCAGTGTAGAGCGCAAAAGTCAGGCATACCATGACATAACTTGACGTCACCTATCCCATTCAAACGTAGTGTAACTAAGCAAGACGAGCCGAGACCAATATCTCTGGCATTCCCAGTGCTAAGCGTAATATAGCAGAGCACAGTAGATCACAGAAACACACCGAATAACAGTGTATGGCGCGAATCACAAAGCTATCCTAACAAAACTTAGCCTAACCTGACCAAACAAAACTTAACCTAACTCAAACTATCGTGCCGCGACCGCTATTGCTTGCATCCCCTGAGTCGAGCAGAGCATAGTAGAGCAACGTAGAACACAGAAGTCAACCGAATGGCAGTGTATGTTACAAAAGTCGAGGATACCTCAACCAAACCTGGCCTTACAGAACCTAACAGAACGTAGCATAACTGAACATAACGTGAGTTTACCACTGACCCTGGCATCTCCAGAGCCAAGCAGAATGCAATAGAGCACAGTAGATCACAGAAATCCACCGAATAATAGTGTATAGCTCGAAAGTCATAGCTATCATAACCAAACTTATCCTACCCTTACCTAAACAAACATAACCTAACCCAAAATAAAGCGTGACGACCACTATTGCTCGCCTTCCCAGAGTCGGGCAGAGTATAGTACAGCAATGTAGAGCGCGGAAATACACCGAATAGCAGTGTATAGCACAATAGTCGAGGACACCCTAACAAAACCTTGCTTAACCTATGCTAACTAAACGTAGAATATCTCAACATATTGTGAAAAAAGACAAAGTAGCCTATCCTAACCTAGCTAAACTTTTCATAGCCAAGCGTAACCTAACTGAAATTAACATGAAGAGGTCACTGTTGCTGGCCTCCACAAAGGAAAGCAGAATGTACTAGGGCACAGTGGTCCGCCGAAACCCAAACTATTGCAGTGATAGGCACAAAGGCCGAAGATGTCCTAACCCAACCTGACAAGGCCTAACCTAACCGAACGTAAACTAACACAACTTAACGTAACGAGATCACCGTCGCTGGACTCCCCAGAGCCAAGCAGAGAATATTAGAACACAGTAGAGTGCAGAAGTCCGCGGATAGCAGATTATAGCATAAAAGATTGGACTACCATGTCCTAACCTCACCAAACGTGACATACCCGAACGTAGCATAGCTCAAACTAACCTGCCGAGACCACTGCTGCTGGCCACTCCAGAGCCAAGCAGAACATACTTGAGCACACTGGAGCGCAGAAATCCGCCGTATTGCAGTGCAAAGCACAAGAGTGGCGATAACCTAACCTAACGTGACTTAAGCTAACCCAAAGTGAAGCAGCCTATCCCAGCTTAACGTGTAGCAACCACTATTTATTGTCCCCCAAAGTCGGCAGAGTATTGAAGAGCAATGTAGATCGCAGTAATCTAGCGAACAGCAGTGTATACAACAAAAGTCGGTGCTATCATATCCTGACCTATATCATAAAACCAAACGTTACCTTACTTAAAGTAACGTGTCGAGACCACTATTACTGGGTTCCCCAGAGACAAGCAGAACGCACTAGAGCACTCTACAGCGCAGGAAGCCATCAAATAGCAGCGAAAAGCACAATCGTCAGTGACACCATGACCTCATCTAACATAGCATGACCAAACCAAACGTAAATTGACTAAACCTAACGAGCCGATTCCACTATTGCCCTCCCATAGCCGAGCTGAACATATTAGAGCACAGCAGAGTGCAGAAACCCGCCGAATGGCTTTATATGGCACAAAAGTAAAGCTTGCCTCTCCTAACCTAACCAATCGTAACATAAGCAAACGTAGCATAACGCAACCGAACGTGACGCGGCCACTATTGTAGACCTCCACATAGCAAAGAGCACATATTAGTGGAGAGTAGAGCCCAGAGATCCATATAGTCGCTGTGCGTAGCAGAAATGTCAAAGCTACTATGTCCAAAGCTAACCAAACTTAACTTAGCCAAACGTACCTAACTAAGCCTACCGTGCCGCGACCACTATTGCTGGCCTCCACAGTGTCGGCTAGAGTGTAGTAGAGCACAGTAGAGCGCAGAAATGCACCGAGCAGCAGCGTATACCACGAAAGTCGAGGCTATCCCAACCCAAACCAAATCAGCACAGCCTAACAGAACGTAGCATAACTGCACCTAACGTGCTTAGAACGCAATTGCTGTCCGCCCGAAAGGCAGGCAGAGCATATTGGAGCACAGTAGAGCGCAAAAATCCGCCGAACAGCATTGTGTAGCTCAAAAGTCAAACATACCCTTTCCTGCCTGGCCAAACGTAACACAGCAAATGCAGCCAGCTCAAACTAGCGTGGCGAGACCACTACAGCTGGCCTCCCCAGCGTCTAGCAGTGAAAGGTAGAGCAATGTAGAACGCAGAAGTACACCGAATAGCAGTGTCCAGCACAAAAGTCAAAGTTCCCTCCCCTAAATTAACAAAACGTAGCGAAACCAAACGTAACTTAATAAAACCTAACGTGCCGAGACCACTACTGCTATTCTCCCCAGAGCAAAGCATAACATATCAGACAGGAGTAGAGCTTAGAAATCCATAGAATCGCAGTATATAGCAGAAGATTCAGATATGCCCAACCTAACCCAAACCAACATATTATATCCGAACGTTGCCTAAATCAACGTAACGCGCCGCAGCCGCCATTGCTGGACTCCCCAGGGCCAAGCAGGATACGGTAGAGCTAAGTAGAGCGCAGAAATCCACCGAATAACAGTGTATACCACGAACGTCAAAACTATCCCAACCTTACACAATTAACCATGACATAACCGATCGTAGCCTAACTCAACCTAACGTGCCGAGACAACTACTACTGAATCCCCAGTGCCAAGAAGAACACACTTGAGCATAGTAGGACGCAGGAAGCCACGAAACAAGAGCGAACAGCGCAAACGTCAGAGGTACCCATTCCTTGCCCGACCAAAACTAACCAAGACAAGTGTAGACAATATAATCCTAACGAGCCGTGTACGCTACTGGTGGCCTCTGCATCGGCAAGCAGAGCGTATTAGAGGAGAGTATAGCGCAGGTGACCAAAGAATGGCATTGTATAGCAGAAAAGTGAAGGCTATCCTGACCTAACCCAGACTAAACTAACCTAACCCAACGTATCCGAACACAGCCTAAAATGCCGAGACAACCGTTGCTGTCATCCCGGAGCAAAGCAGAGCATATTATGGCACAGTAGAGCGCAGATATCCACCGCATAGCTGTGTATAGTACAAAAGGCAGATGTATCCCTTCATAACGCAACCAAAGGTAACATAAGCAAACATAACGTAACTTAGCATAACGTGGCGAGGCCGCTATCGCTGGCCTCCGCAGTGCTAAGCAGAACATATCGCAGCACAGTAGAGAGCCAGAGCCCACCGAATAGCAGTGTACACCACGAAAGTCGAAGCTATGCATGCCGAACCAAAACTAGTATGACCTAACCAGACATAGACTAAATCAAACTATTGTGCCGTGACCCCGATTGCTGGCCCCCTCAGAGCCGAGTAGGACATAATAGAACACAGTAGACCGCAGAAATCAACCGCATTTCTGTGTACAGCAAAAAAAGTCACAGATATCCTTTCATAACCCAAAGAAACCTAACCATACCGAACGTAACCTCACTCAGCCTAACGGGGCGCGGCCACTATTTCTGGCCACCCAAGAGCAAAGCAGGGCACATTAGAGCTCAGTAGGGCGGACAAATCCACCGAAAAGCAGTATGCAACACAAAAGTCAAAGGTGCCCTATCCAAACCTAACCAACGAAATACCACAGAACGTAACCAAGCTCAACCTGACGTGCCGCCACCACTACTGCTGGCATCCGCAGAGTCAAGCAGAATATATTATAGTAGAGCAGGGAGCTGAAATCCAAGAAATCTCAGTGTACAGCAGAAATGTCGAAGATATCCATATCCAACCAAAACGAAGGAACCTTACCTGACATAGCCAAACACAACGTAACGTGCCGTGTCCACCATTGCTGGATTCCCCAAAGTCTAGCGGATTGGAGTAAATCACAGTGGATAGCTGGTATCCACCGAAAACTTGTTTACAGCACGAAAGTCAAAACTAACCTAGCCAAACCTAACATATCCTAACCAAACCAAACGTAACATAACTCAAGCTATAGTGCCACAACCGCCATTTCATGCCTCGCCAGTGTAGAGTAGATTATCGTAGAGCAACGAAGGTCGCCGAAATCCACCGAAGAGCAGTGTATAGCACAAAGGTCTAAGCTACCC
>NW_016908344.1:218594-246218 GCF_001483705.2 Eufriesea mexicana | reverse complement strand
TTATCCAAAGGAGGTCTATCTCAACCTATCGTGCCGAGACGACTACTACCGTCCTCCCCAGAGTCAATCAGAGTATAGTAGGGCAACGTGTAGTGTAGAAATCTACTGAATAGCAGTGTATAGCGCAAAAGTCAAAGCAACTCTATCCTAACATATCCAAACGTGTCGTAGCAAAATGTAACCTAATATAATCTAACGAGACCAGGCCACAATTGCAGGCCTCCCACAGACAAGCATGACATATTAGAGCACAGTAGAGCTCATAGGTCCACCGAATAGCTGCGTATAGCACAAAAAGCAAAGCTACCCTAACCAAACTTAGAAATCTACTGAATAGCAGTGTATAGCGCAAAAGTCAAAGCAACTCTATCCTAACATATCCAACGGTGTCGTAGCAAAATGTAACCTAATATAATCTAACGAGACCAGGCCACAATTGCAGGCCTCCCACAGACAAGCATGACATATTAGAGCACAGTAGAGCTCATAGGTCCACCGAATAGCTGCGTATAGCACAAAAAGCAAAACTACCCTAACCAAACCTAGCCTAACTTAACCTAGCCACAAGTAACATGACTCAAACTAACGTGACGCAGACACTATTAGTGGGGTCCCCAGAGCCCAGCAGAGAGTGATAGAGAACAGTACAGCGCAGAACTCCATGGAATCGCAGTTTATAGCAGAAAAGGCAAAGCTACCAAGCTTAACGGAAGCAAACGCAACATAACCAAGCGTAGCCTATCTCAACCTAACTCGCCGAGACCACAATTGCTAGCTTCCTCGGGGCCAAGTAGAACGTACTAGGGCACTCTAGAGCGCAGAAATCCACCGCGTTGCAGTGTAAAGCATAAAAGTCAAAGACGTCATAATCTAACCCAAGCAAACCTAACCTAACCGAACGTGACATGTCTCGAACTAACGTGCCCAGACCGTTATTCATTACCTCACTGCACACGAGCAGAACATATCCGGGGAGAGTAGTACGCAGAAACACATAGAATCGCTGTGAATGGCAGAAAATTGAAACGTATCGAAGCATAACCCAAGCTAAGATGACCGAACCGAACGTAGCCTCACTCAAATTATCGTGACACCATCACCACTACTGGCCTTCCCAGAGTCGAGCAGAGCATAGTAGAGCAATGTAGAGCTCAGGAATTCACTAATAGCAGTGTATAGTGCAAAAGTCAAAGCTATACTTACCTAACCTGACCAATCGTAGCAAATCCAAAAGTACCCTAACTAAACCTAACGTGCCTGGACCACCATTGCTGACCTCCCAGAGCACACTAGAATATACCAGAGAACATTAGTGCGCAGAAATTCGCCGCAAAGCAGGGTAAAGCACGAAAGTCAAAGATATTCTAACCAAACCTAACCTATCCTAACGTATTTGAACGTAACATGTCTCAACCGAACGTGACGACGCCACTATTCCTGACATCCACAGAGACCAGCAGAGAGTGATAGAGCACAGTAGAGCGCAGAAGTCCATGGAATAGCAGTTTGCAGCAGAAAAGTCAGAGCTACTCTAAACTAACCCAACGTAGCCTAAACTGCCCAATAGAAATCTATCACCATCTAACTTGCGGCGGTTACTAGTTGTGGTCTCCACAGAGAAAAGCAGAGAGTATTAGTGGAGAGTAGTGCGCAGAAATTCACAGAACCGCAGTTTATAGCAGAAACGGCGAAGCAACCAAACTTAAGCGGAGCTAACGTAGCAGAAGCAAACGTATTGCAGCACAAACTAACGTGCCGAGACCACTACGGCTGGCTTCCCCATACACAAGCAGAGCCTACTAGAACACAGTAGAGCGCAGAGGTCCACCGCATATCAGCGTATAGCACAGAGGTTGAAGCTATCATAGCCAAACCTTTCCTAACCTGCCCAAGCATAGCGTAACCTATCTCAAACTAGCGTGCAGAGACCACTGTTGCTGCCCATCCCAGAGCCATGCAGTATATATTAGAGCAGAGCAGGTCGGAGAAGCACATCGAAAAGCAGTGTATAGCACAAAAGTCAAAGCTATTCCCTCCTGGCCTAACCAATCGTAGCGTAACCAAACGTAACGTAGCCGAACTTGTCGTGCCACGACCGCTATGGCTGGCCTCGCGAGTGCCAAGCGGAGTATAGCGGAGCAATGTAGAACGCTGAAATCGTCCCAACAGCAGGGTATATCACAAAAGTCAAAGATAACCTGACGAAACGTAACATAGCTACACCTGACCTGCCGAGCGCAATATCCCTGTCGTCGACAGAGACAAGCAGAGTGCCACAGTGGACAGAGGAGCGCAGAAGTTCATAGAATAGCAGTGTGTAGCACAAAAGTCAAAGCTATCGTAACCTAACGCAATGTAACCTAACCTAGCCAAACGTAGCCTAACACAACATAACGTGCCTAGCCAAATATTGCCGGAATCCCCGTCGTCAAGCAGGGCATACTAAGGCGCAGTAGAGTACAGAAATCCACCGAATAGCAGCGTATAGCACGAAAATCAATGCTATCCTGTCCTAACCTAACGAAACGTGACATAGCCAAACGTAACATGACTCAAGCCAAATTGCCGCGACCACTATTGCTGGCCTGCCAAGGGTGGAGCGAAGAATAGTAGAAAAATGAAGAACGCAGAAGTCCGCTGAAATGCAGTGTATAGGACACAAGTCAAAGCCACCCTAGCCAAACCCAAGGTAATCTAACATAACCGAACGTAACCATGCTCAACGCAACGTGCCGAGACCACCATTGCTGACCACCCCAGAGCCATGCAGAGCATAATAGGGCACAGTAGAGCGCGGAGATCCACGGAAAAACAGTGATCACCTCGAAGTCCAGGCTATCCAAAACAAACCAAAGCTAATTTAACGTAGCCAAGCGTAGCATAACTCATGCTAACGCGGAGAGACCGCTATTGCTGTACTCCTGAGAGCCAAGTAGGGGATACTAGAGCACAGTAGACCGCAGAAATCCTTCGAATAGCTGTGTATACCTCAAAAGTCAAATCTATCGTCTCATAACCTGACCAAAAGAGACATAACCAAACGTAACCTATTCCAGCCTAACGTGCATATGACACTATTGCTGGTCTCCTCAACGCCAAGCAGATCTTATTAGAGGAAACTATAGAGCAGATGTCCACATTATGGCGGTGTATAGCAGAAAAGTCAAAGCTGCCCGTACCTAACCCAAACAAACCTAACCTAGCCGAACGTAACCTAACTTATCCCAGCGACGCATGACCACAAACTATCCCCAGAGCCAAGCAAAACGTATTAGAACGCAGTAGAGCGCAGCAATTCTACGAATGGCAGTGTACAGCACAAAAGTCAAAGCCATCCTAAGCATACTTAACAGAACCAAATCTAACCTAACGTAACCCGACACAACCTAACGTGGAACGACCACTATTGCTAGCCACACCAGAGCCAAGGAGAATACATTAGATGAGAGAGGAGCGCAGAAATCAATAGAATCGCAATGTATAGCAGAAGAGTCAAAGCTACCCAAACGTAACCAAGACCAACGTAACATGGCCAAACGCAGCCTAACTCAATATAACGTGCCGCGACCACTATTGCTGTTCCCCCAGGGCCAACAAGAATAAAGTAGACGCTAGCAGAGCGCAGAAATCCACCTAATAACAGTTTGTACCACGAAGTCAGAGCTGCCCAAACATAACCCAAAGTAACATAACCTATCCAAACCTAGCATAACCAAACACAACGTGCCGAGTCCACTACAACTGGCCTCCCCAGAGACGAGCAGGGTATAGTAGAGCAATGTATAGAAAGTTACCATATCATAACCTAGCCAAACGTAACATCACCAAACGTGAGATCACCTAACGTATCCTAATACAACATAACGTGCCTAGCCCAATATTGCCTGGCTCCACATCGCCGAGCGTAACATGTTGGAGGAGAGTAGAGCACAGGAATCCACCGCACGGCAGTGTGCAGCAGAAAAACCAAAGCTATCGTCACCTATCACAAGCTAACCTATCCAAACCAAACATAACATAGCTCAGACTAACGTGCGCAGGCCACTATTTCTTGCATCTCCAGAGTCTAGCAGTATATACTAGATCAGCATAGAGCGCAGAAATCCAACAAATAGCGGTGTATAGCATAAAAGACTATGCTATCCATTCCTAACCTTACCAAACGTGACATAACCGTACGTTATGTACCTCAACCTAACGTGTCGAGGTCACTACTGCCGGCTTGCCACAGTCGAGCAGGGTATAGTAAAGCAACGCAGAGCGTAGAGATCTACCGAATAGTAGTCTACAGCGTAAAAGTCAATTCTGCCCTATAATAGCGTATCCATACGTAATATTAAAATACGTAACCTATCTTAACTTATCGTACCGAGGCCACTGTTGCTTGTCTCCCGAGCGACAAGCAGAATATATTGGAGAACACCAGAGTCCAGAAATCCAACAAATAGCAGTGTATAGCACAGATGCCAAAGAAATCATGACCTAAACTGCTTTAACCTAACCAGACCAAGCGTAATCTAACAAAAACTAACGAGCAGGGCCCACTACTGCCGGACCCCCCATCGCCAAGTAGAACATATTAGAGGAGTCTACAGAGCAGAAGTTCAAAGAATGGCAATGAACAGCGGAAAAGTCAAAGATACCCGCACATAGCCCAGAAAAGCCTTACCTAACCAAACGTAACCTAACTCAACCTAACGAGCCGAGACTATTATTGCTGGCATCCGCAGAGCCAAGCGGAATATACCAGAGCGCAGTAGAGCGCAGAAATCCACCGCAATGCTGTTTATATCAGAAAAGTCATAGATATTCGGATCAAACCTAACCAAACCTAACCCAACCCAACGTACCCTAACTCAATCTAACGTGTCGCGGCCACTATTTCTGGAGTCCGAATAGGCAAGCGGATGCCAGTAGAGCAACGCAGAGCGCAGATATCGATCGAATGGCAGTGTGTAGCACAAAAGCCACAGCCATCCTAACCAAACTTAATCAAACTTAACCTAACCAGACGACACCTAGCACAACCTGTCGTGCCACGAACACTATTGCTGGCCACCCCAGAGTCAAGCAGAATACATTCGAAAAGTATAGAGCGCAGAAATCAATGAAATCGCAGTGTGTGGAGGAAAAGTCAATGCTACCCAAATGTAACCCAAACCAGCATAACCTGACTAAACGTAGCCTCACGGAACCTAGCGTGCAACGACCACTATTGCTCGCCACCTTAGAATCGAGCGGAGTATAGTAGTGCAATGTGGAGAGCAGAAATCCACCGCATAGCAGTGTATGGCACAAAAGTCTACGCTGTTTTGTCCCAGCATACCCAAGTTTGTCAAAAGCAAACGAAGCGCAACTAAATCTAACGAGCCGTGACCACTATTGCTGGCCTCCCCAGAGTCAAGCAAAATGACCTAGAGCACTGAAGAACGCAGAAATCCATCGTGTTGCCGCGAATATCACGAAACGCCGTATATATCCTAACCCAACGCGACATAGCCTGACATAACCGAACGTAGCTTAACTCAAAATGACGCGCAGCGGCCGCTGCTCCTGGCCTCCGCAGATCCAAGCAGAATGTGGCAGAGCACCGTCGATCACAGAAATCCACGGAAGAGCAGTGTAAAGCACGTAACTCTTAGTAGCATATACTAACCTAACCAAACGTATCATACCCAAACGTAACCTAACCCAACCTAACATGGCGGGTCCACTATTACTGGCCTCCACAGAGACAAGCGGATTGTACTAGAGCACAGTCGTGCGCAAGTATCCTCCGCATTGCAGTGAAGAGCGCAAGAGCCGAAGATCCTAACCTAACCTGATCCAAACCAGCCAAACGGAACGTAGCATAACTCAACGTAGCTTGCCCCGACCACCGCTGCATGTGTCCGGAAGCCAAGCACAATATAGTAGAGCACAGTAGATCACAGGGATCTACCACATAATACTGTATAGTATGAATGTCATAGATATACTAACGAAATTTTACCTAACCTAATAAAACCAAACATACCCAAACGCAAACTAACGTGCCACGACCGCCACTGCGCGCTCCGTAGAGTCACGCGGAGTATAGTGGAGCAATTTAGAGCGCGGATATGGTCCGAAAAGCAGTGTACAGCACAGAATTCGGAGAAATCCTAACCAAACATTCCTAACCGAACCCAACGGTACATAACCTAACACAACCTGACGCACCTTGACCGTTATTGCTGGCGACCACGGTGCCAATCGTAGCATATTAGAGCGCCATAGAGCGCAGAAATCGTCCGAAAGCAGTGCACATCACAAAAGTCTATGTAGCCTATCCTAACCTAGCCAAAAGTAGCATATACAAACGCAGCATAACCCAACCCAATATTACGAGACCACTATTGCTGGCCTCCTGAGAGACAAGCAGAATGTACTAGGGCACAGTACAGCGCAGAAGTCAACCGGATTCCCGAGAATAGCACGAAAGCCGCAGATACCTTAACCTAATCTCACATAGCCTAACCTAGCAGAAGGATTCATAACCCAACATGGCGTGCCGCGACCACTGCTCCTGGCCTCCTCAGAGTCAAGCAGAACATACTATATCACAGTGGAGACCGGAAATGCTGCAAAGGCAGTGTACAGCACCAAAGTCAAAGCCATTCTATCCAAACGTAACATAAGCCAATCAACATATTAGAGGAGAGAAGAGAGCAGGCGCCCATATTATAGCAGTGTATATCAGAAAACTCAAAGATATCCCAACATAACCCAGAAGAACATGAAATAACCAAACGTACCATAGCACAAACTAGCGTGCCTAGACTACATTTGCTGGCCCCCTCCGTGACTGCCAGAGCATATTAGTGCACAGTAGCGCGCAGAAACACACACGGGTGCATTGTAACCTGTCGAAGCATAACCATATATAACCTATCCAAACGTAACATAAGCCAATCTAGCGTGCTGCGAACACTGCAGCTGGCGCACCCAGAGACGAGCGGAATATGATAGACCACAGTAGGGTGCAGAAGTCCAAAGCATAGCCGTGTTGAGTACAGTAGTCCTTGGTATCATAATATAACCCATCCTAACCTAACATAGACAAACGCAATCTGTTACAACCTAATGGGTCGCGATCAGTATTGCCGGCATCAACAGAGCCATGCAGACCATAGCAGAGGATAGTAGAGCGCAGATGCATAGAGTAGCTGCGTGCAGCACAATATTCAAGGACACCCTTACTTAATCGAACGCAATCTGCCTCAACCAAACGCGACGCGACCACTATTGCCGGCCTGCCCATAGTCTAGCAGGGCATAGGGGAGCAATGTGCATCGCAGAAAACCACCGAATAGCATTGTATAGCACAAAAGTCTAAGCTGCACTAACCAAACATTTCCAAACATACCATAGCCAGATGTAACATAAAACAACCTAACGTACCTATAACACCCTTGCTGACTACCGAAGAGCCGAACAGAATATACGAGAGCACAGTAGAGGGCAGAAATTCGACGTATAGCAGTGTATAGAGCAAAGAACAAGGCCATCATAACGAAACCTAACCAAACCTAGCCCAACCAAACGTAACCTAACTCAACGTATAGTGTCACGACAGCTATTGCTGGCCATCTCAGCGTACAGCAGAGCGTAGCAGAGCAGAGCAGGGCGCAGAGCAGAGCAGGGCGCAGATATCCACCGAATGGCAGTGAATCGCGCAAAAGATGGTGCCGCCGTTTTTCGACCTAACCAAGCGTATCATAAGCAAACGTAGCCTAACTCAAACTGACGGGCCGAGACTACTATTTCCGGCCTCCGCTATGCCAGGCAAAATATACTAGGGAACGGATGGGTTTAGAAATCAACAGCACTTCAGTTCATATCACAAATGTGAAGGGGATATTGACCATACCTAACCAAACATGACCAAACCAAACGTGACATAGCACATGCTCTTGCGCCCCGTCCACTATTTCGGCCGCCCCATGGACAAGCTGGATAAGATCGAGCACAGTAGAGCGCAGAAGTCCATAGAATGACAGTGTTTAGAAGAGAAGCCAAACTTACGCTAACCTAACCCAACGTAACCTAACATAGCCAAACGTAATCTTATTCAACCCGACGTGACGCGACCTGTATTGCTGGCATCCACAGATTTGAGCAGTGTTGGGTGGAGAACAGAAGAACCCAGGAAACCACCGAATAACAGTGTATACCACGAAAGCCAAAGCTGCCCAGTCCTAAACCAAACGAAAGTAGCCTGACCCAACGCAGCCTAACTCAACCTAACGTGTCGAGCCGAATATTGCTGGCCTTCCCAGAGCCAAGCGGAGCATATTAGCGGTCAGTATATCGCAGAAGTCGTCCGAATAGCAGCATATAGCACAAAAGACTATGCAATCCTCTCCTACTCTAACGAAACGTATGATAGCCAAACGTAGCCTATATGAGGCTAACGTTCCGGGGCCAATATTACTGGCCTTCTCAGTGTCGAGCAGAGTATAGTAGGACAATGTAGGGATTAGAATGCCACCGAAAAGTATTATATAGCTCGAAAGTCACAGATACCCTGGCCAAACCCGACCAAACATAACCCAAACGAACGTCGACTAACTGAACCTAACGAGCCGAGCCCACTATGCTGGCCTCCACAGAGCCAAGCGGAACATGTTAGTGCACAGTGGAGCGCAGAAATCTACCGAATGGCAGTGTGCAGAACAAAGGCCAAAGCCATCATAGCGAAACCAAACCCAACTTGTCCATACTAAACGTAACATAACTCTACCAATCGTGACACGGCCACTATTTCTGCCCACCCCAGTGTCAAGAGGAGTACAGCAGAGCAGCGTAAAGCGTAGAAATCCACCGAATAGCAGTGTACAGCTCAAAAGTGAAAGTTATCACATCCTATCCTAACGAATCGTGACACCGTCAAGCGCAACATAATCCAACCAAACGTGCCTAGACCACTATAGCTGATATCCCCATCGCCAAACAGAACATACTGTAGGACAGGAATGTGCACAAGTCGACAGGGTGGCAGCGTATAGCAGAAACGTCAAAGTCATCCTAACCTGACCTAAACTAGCCTAACCAAAACAAACGTACCGTAACACAAACTAACGTGCCGAGAACCGTATTGTATTGCTAGCCCTCTGAAAGCGAGTCTGAACAAATTAGAGCGCAGTAGAGTGCATATGTCGGCCGAATAGGAGTGTATAGCGCAAAAACCATAGCTACCTTAGTGTAACATATACAAACATAACATGACCGAACGTAACCTAGCCAAAACTGACGTGCCCAGACAACTATTTCTGGCCTCCCCAGAGCCAAGCTGATTTTATTAGAGGAGAGCAGGACGCAGAAATCCATGGAATAGCAGTGTATAGCAGAAAAGTCAAAGCTTTCCGAACATAACTCAAGCATTCATGGCCTAACCAAACGTAGTCTAACACAACCTAACGTGCCGAGGACAATACTAATGGCCACCCCAGAGTCGAGCAGATTATAGTAGAGCAATGTGGAGCATTGAAATACATCGAATAGCAGTGTACGGTACAAAAGTCAAAGATATGCTGACCAAACGTAACCGAACGAATCCTAGCCAAGCGTAACATAATAAGAAGTAACGTGCCGCGGCCGCTATTGCTGGCGTCCCCAGAGACAGGCAGAGTATGTAAGAGCACAGTAGCTAGCAGAAATCCACCTCATTTCAATGTGCAGTGCAAAAGTCAAAGACATTCTTTCCTAGCCCAAACAAACCTTACAAAA
The DNA here is from genome assembly GCF_001483705.2 of Eufriesea mexicana. Taxonomy (NCBI): domain Eukaryota; kingdom Metazoa; phylum Arthropoda; class Insecta; order Hymenoptera; family Apidae; genus Eufriesea; species Eufriesea mexicana. The sequence continues at coordinate 236,468 of NW_016908344.1, read as the reverse complement.
CCTACCGCGCTGCTGCCACTATTACTGGCTTCTACAGAGCAAGGCAGAGCATATTAGACCCCAACAGCGCACAGAAATCAACCGTATAGCAGTTTACAGTACTAAAGTCATGGTCACCTTAGCCTAATCTAACAAAGCATAGCATAACCAAACGGAACACAACTGCAATTAACGTGCCTAGAATATTGTTACTGACCACCACAGAGCCCATCAGAATATACCAGAGCACAGTGGAGCGCTGACATGCGCCGCATTGCAGTGTAAAGCACAAAAGTCAAAGCTATGCTAACCTTACCTGACCTAACCTAACCTAACCAAACGTGGCGGAGCTCAAAGTAACGAGCCGGTACCACTATTGCTGTGTTTCGCAGAGCCAAGCTGACCATATTAGAGTACCTGAGATTGCTGGAATCCGCTAAGTGGCAGTGTACAGCACATAAGCAGGAGCTCTCCTCTCCTAACCTAACCAATCGTAACATACACAAAGGTAAAATATCTCAACCGGACGTGCAGCGACCACTATTGCTGGCGTCGCCAGAGCCAAGCAGAGCATATAAGAACAAAGTAGGGAGTAGAAATCGAACGAGTCGAAGTGTATAACGCAAGAGTCAAATCCATCATAACAATACCTAACCTAGCTAGCCTAACCAATCGTAACCTAACTCAGGCTATCGAGTCACGACCACTATTGCTGACCAGCTCATAGACGAGCAGAGGACAGTATAGCAATGTAAACCGCAGAAATGCATCGAATGACAGTGCTTAGCACAAATGTCAAAGCTATACACTCCTAACGTAACCAATCGTAGCATGCCCATGCGTAACCAAGCTCTACCGTACGTGCCGCGACCGCTGTTGCTGGCCTCACCAGAGCCAGGCAGAACACATTATAGGAGATGGGACAGCCGAAATACACATAATCGCAGTGTACATCAGAAAAGTAGAAGCTATCCAGACCGGACCCAAGCATACATACCACAGCCAAACGTGACCTAACACAGCCTAACCAACCGCGGCCACAATTTCCTGCCTCTACAGAGCCAAGCAGTACATGCTAGAGCAGTGTAGCTCGCAGAAATCCACCGCATTTTAGTGTACAGCACTAAAGTCAAAGATGTCCTACATAAACCAAACAAGCCTAACCTAACCAAACGTAACCTAGCCCTAACTAGCGCGCCGCGGCCGCTAGTTCTGAACTGCCCTGAGTCGAGCAGGGTAGAGTAGGGCAATGTAGAGCCCAGACATCCAGCGAATGGTAGCGTAAATCACAAAAGTCGAAGCAATCCAATCCTATCCTATCGAAACGTAATAAAGCCAACCGTAACATATCTTAACGTAATGTGCCGAGACCACTATTACTGGAATCCGCAGAGCCAAGCAGAACACAGTAGATCATAGCGGAGCGCTGGCAGCCACCAAATAGCAGCGAATAGAACAAATGTCAAGGATACCCTTACCTTACCATACCTAACCTAACCCAACCAAATGTAGACTAAATGAACCTAACGGGCCGAGTGCAATATGCTGGCCTCCCAAACGCCAAGCAGAAAATATTAAAGGAGAGCGGAGCGCAGAGGTCCAATGGATAGCAATGTATAGCAAGGATGTCAAAGCTATCCCAACTCAACCCAGACAAGCCTAACCTATCAAAACGTAACCTAACGCAACCTAGCTTGCCGAACCCACTATAGCTGGCATCCCTGAGCCAATCAGACCGTATTATAGCACAGTAGAGCGTAGAAATCCACCGAACAGCTGTGTATAGAATAAAAGCCGGATCTATCCTATCCTAACCTAACCAAACGTAACCAAACCAAACTTAATATGCCGTGACCACTATTGCTGGCACCCACAGAGCCGGCAGAATATGCTAGAGCACAGTAGAGCGTAGAAATCCACCGCATTGCTGTGCATAGCACAGAATACTAAGGCAACCTGACCAAACAAAATCTAACCTAACCTAACCAAGCGCAACATGCCGCGATCACTAATATGTTACATTTGCGAGGTTAGGTTAGGTATAGTTCGGTTGAGATAGCCATGACCTTCGTCTGTACACTGTGTTTCTATGGATTTCTGAACTCTCCTCCCCTAACCTGAGCTGCTTGCCTCTTTGGTGGTCAGCAGTAGTGGCCACGGCACGATATGCACGATAGCTAGGTTGCGTTTGGCAATGCTACAATTTGCTATGTTAGGACAGTGTAACATTGACTTCTTTGCTGCGCGCTGCTATACGGAGAAGTTCTGCTCCCTACTGTGCTCTAATATTTTCTACTTTTCTCTATGGATGCCAGAAATTGTGGTCTCGGCACGATAGACCGATTTCGGTTACGTTTGGTTAGCTAAGGTTACGCTAAGTTCGGTCGGGATGGCTTTGACTATCGTGCTATACACCGTTATTCGGCGGATTCTTGCGCTCGACTGTTCTCCACAACATTCTGTCTGGCCCTGTGGCGGCCAGCAGCAGTTGTCTCAGCACGTTGGTTTGAGTAATGTAACGTTTGGTAATGTGAAGGTTTTATAAGTTAGGATACAGTAGCTTTGACTTTGGTGCTATACACTGATATTTGTTGGATTCCTGCGTTCCCCTATGATCTAATACGTTCTGCTCGGCTCTGGGGATGCCAGCAATAGTTGTCTCGGCACGTTAGATTGATATATGTTACGCCTATTGTGTTACGTTTGTCTATGTTAGTATAAGATACCTTTGACCCTTCTGCTGTACACTGCTATTCGGTGGATTTCTGCGCTCTACTGTGCTCTACTACATTCTGCTTGGCCGTGGTGCGGCCGGCAATATTGGCCGCGGCACGTTATGTTGAGGTATGTTACGTTTGGTTAGGTTACGTTGGTGTGGGTTAGGTTTGGGTAGCTTTGACTTTTTCTTTATACGCTGATATTGTACGGATTTCTGCGCTCTGCTCACCTCTAGTATGTTCTGCTCGGCTCCGGGGAGGCCAGAAATTATGTTCCCGGCACGTTACGTTAAGTTACGCTACGTTTGATTGGATTACGTTAGGTCAGGCTATGTTAGCATATCTTCGACATTTGTGTTGTAGACAGCAATGGGGCGGATTTCTGGGCTTTACTGTGCTCCACTATATTCTGCCTTGCCCTGGGGAGGACAGAAACAGCTGTCCCGGTACGATGGGTAGAGTTATATAGCGTTTTGTGATGTGAAGGCTGGTTCTGTTGGTATAGGGTAGTTCCGACACTTGCGAAGTTCACTGCTATTAGGTGCATTTCTGCGTTCTACTATGCTCTAGTGTGACCTGCTTGGCCCTGGGGAGGCCAGCAATTCTGTTCTCGGCTCATCAGTTTGTGATAGGATGCGTTTGGATACGTTACGTTTGGCTGCGGAGGGATATGATAGGTTTAATCTTTGTGCTACACACTGCTATTCGGTGGATTTCCGTGCCCTACCCTCCTGTATTATGTTCTGCTGGGCTCTGGGGACGCCAGCAATATCTGCCGCGGCACGTTAGGTTGAGCTAGGTTACGTTTGGTTGTGTTATGATTTTTCATGTTAGTAAAGTATATCTCCGACTTCTTTGCTACACACTGCTATTCGGTGCATTTATGCGCGATACTGTGCTCTAGCATTTTCTCCTTGGCACTGGGTAGGCCAGCAGTTATGGTCTCGGCATGTTAAATTGTGTTAGGCTGCGTTCGGTTTGGTTATGCTAGGCCATGCTATCCTAGGATATACATTGCAATGCTGTGGATTCCTGCGCTCTGCTGTTCTCTAGTTTTCTCTGCTTGGCGCCGGGGAGGCTAGCAATAGTGTTTTCGGCACTTTAGGTTCGGTTCGGTTACGTTCGGTTATGTTACGTTTGGTTATGTTAGGATGGGGTGGCTATCACTCTTGTGCTATACACTGCGATTCTATGGGTCTCTGCGCTCTTCTTTCCTCTTATATTTTCTGCTTTGCTCTGGGGAGGGCAGCTACAGTGGTTACGCAAATAAAGGTTGTGCTGTGTTTCATTCTGTTACGTTACGTTTGAATAGGTTAGGACAGGATTGCTTTGGCTATTGTGCTGTACAGTGCTATTCGGCGGTTTCTACGCTCTATTCAGCTGTAGCACGTTCTGCTTGAGTCTGTGGAGGCGATCAATAGTGGCCTCGGCACGTTTTGTTGATGTAGGTTACATATGGTTACATTGCGTTTGGTGCGGTTAGGAACGATGGCTATGGCTTCCGCGCTGTACACTGCTTTTCGGTTGATTTCTACACTCTACTGTGCTATAGTATGTTCTCCTTGTCTCTGTGGAGGCCGGAAATAATGGTCTCGGCATGTTAGTATGAGTTACGTTGCGATTGGCTTGGTTCGGTTAGGATAGGTTTTGGTTAGGGTAGTTTTGACTTCTGTGCAATACACTGATATTCGGCTGAACTCCCCGCATGATTGAATGAGTTAAGACACGTTTGGTCATGCTACGTTTGCTAGTGTTATGTTCGGATATGTTCGCCTTTTCTGCTTATCACTTCGACTCTATGTATTTTTGCGCTCTGCTCTCCTCTATTATATTCTGCTTGGCCCTCCGTAGGCCAGCAATATTGATCTCGGCACTTTAGGTTGAGTTATGTTACGTTTGGTATGGATTGGCCTTTGATTAGGCTTGGTTGTAGTAGATTTGACTTTTCCGCTATACACCGCTGATCTATGTATTTCTGTGATCTGCCCTCCTCTAACATGTTCTGCTCTTTTCTGCGGAGGCCACCAATAGTGGTCATGGTACGCCAGGTTGTGTCATGTAACGTTTGATATGGTTAGGTTGGGATATGTTTGCTAACTATGGCTTTGGATTTTGTGCCGTACGCTGCTATTCGTTCGATTTCTGCGCCCTACAATGCTCTAGCAGATACTTCTTCGCACGGGGAGGCCAGAAACGGTGGTATCGGAATGTTAGGTGGAGTAAAGTTGCGCTTCGTTAGGTTAGGTTAGTTCGGGAGGGTGTGGATAGCTTCGGCTTTTCTGCTATACACTGCTAGTCTATGGACTTCTGCCCTGCGCTCCTCCCTAATATCTTCTGCTAGGCTATTGCATGGCCAGATATAGTGGCCGCGACATGCTAGTTTCAGTTATACTACGTTTGGAAAGGTTTGGTTAGGTCCCGTTAGGTTAGATTAGCTTTGTCTTTTGGGCTTCCGACTGCAATTCTATGGGTTTCTGCGCTCTACATTTCTCTTTCATATTCTGAACGTCTCTCGGGACGCCAGTAATAGGGGTCGCGGCACGTTACGTTGGGTTTCCTTACTCATGGTTAGATCAGGTTAGGATAAGTTTGGTTAGGATATCTTTGACTTTTGTGCTGTACACTGCTGTGCGGATGATTTCGGCGCTCCAGATTGCTCCAGTATATTCTATTGGCTCAGCGGAGGCCAGCAACAGTGGTCTCGGCATGTTATGTTGTGTTATGTTTCGTTCGAAGTGTGCAGGTTAGTTATGGTTAGGCTAGGGGTTCTTTGACCTTTCCGATATACACAGCTATTCTATGTATTTCTGCGCTCCGCTCTCCTCTAACATGTTCTGCTGGGCGTCCGGCAGGCAAGAAATTGTGTTCGCGGCACGTTAGGTTGCGTTAGGTTACGTTCGGGCGGGTTAGGTTATGATAGGTTTGGTAAGGGTAGATTTGACTTTTGTGCTTTAAACTGCTAATCTATGGACTTCAGCGCTCTACTGTCCTCTATCGTGATCAGCATGTCTCTTGGGACTTCAGCAATAGTGGTCGCGGCACGTTATATTGCGCCACGTTACGTTCGGTTAGCTTAGGTTAGTTTGGGTTTGGTTAGGGTAACTTTAGCTTTTCTACAATACACTCCTCTGCTGTGGATTTCAGCGCTCTCCTGTCCTCGAATATGATCTGTTTGCCTCCGATGAGGCCAGAAGTACTGGTCGCGGTACGTTGTGTTTAGTTAGATCTTCCTTTGGCTAGGTTCGCTTCGGTTGTGTATGGTCAGGATGACATTGGATTTGCACTTTACACTGCTATTCTATGGATTTCTTCGCTCTAGTCTCCTCTAGTATGTTCTGCTATGCTCTGCTGACGCCAGCAGTTGTGGTCGCGGAGCGTCATATTGGGCTAAGTTACGTTCGGTTATGTTAGGTTAGTATAGGTTTGGCTAGTGTAGCTTTGACTTTTATGCAATTCACTGCCGTTCCATGGATTTCTGCGCTATGATCTCATCTAATATGTTCTGCACGTGTCTGGGGAGGCCGTGAAATGTGGTAGCCTCTCGTTAGTTAATTTAGGTTACTTTCGGATGGGCTAGGCAATATTCTCTTATGTTAGGGTGGCTTTGACTTTTCAGCGGCACGCTGCTATTCTATGGATTTCTGCGCTCCACTCTGGTATAACACGTTCTGCTTGGCTCTGTGGGGGCCAGCAATTTTGGCCGCGTCGCGTTAGGTTGAGTCAGATTACGCTTGGATACGCGAAGTTGGGCTGAGTTTGCTTAGGGTTGCCGTGTCCTTTGCGCTACACGTCGCTAAGCTATGGATTTCTGCTCCCTACTGTGCTCTTTCACATTCTGCATGTCTCTATGGATGGCAGCAATAGAGGTCGCGGCACGTTATGTGAAGATATGAGACTTTCGGTTATGTTAGGTCAGGATAGAGTTGGTATTGATAGCATAGACTTTTGTGCTATACACCGCTACTCAGCCGATTTCTGCTCTCTACGTTGCTCTAGTATATTCTGCTAGGCTCTCGGAGGGCAGCAACTGCAGTCTCGCCACTTTATTTTGAGTTAGATTATGTTTGGTTATGTTAGGCTTGTTTGAGTTAGGTTAGGATAGCTTCGACTTTTCTGCTATCCACCGCTAATTTATCGATACCTGCGATCTACCCTCTAATATGTCCGCAATGTCTCTTGGGACGCCAGCAATTTTGGTCGCGGCAAGTTACGCTGATTTGTGCTACGTTCGGGAAGTTCAGGTTAGCTTGGGTTAGGCTAGAGTTACTTCAACTTTTCTGCTGTGCACTGCCGTTCTATGGGTTTCATCGCAGTGCTCTCCTCTAGTATCCTCTGCCCGGTGCCGGGGAAGCCAGAACTTGTGATCGCGGCACATTAGGTTGAGTTAGGTTACGTTTGGTCGTGATAGGTTGGAATGCGTTTGGTTAGGATAGACTTGACCTTTGTGCTGCACATTGCTGTTCCGTGGATTGCTGCGCACTACTCTCCTCTATCGTATTCAGCATGTCTATGGGGACGTTAGCAATAGCTGTCGCGAAGCGTTATCCTGAGTTAAGTTACGTTCGGTTAGGTTAGGCTGGTTTGGTTTAGGCTAGGATAAATTTGACTTTCCTGCAATACGCTGCTGCTCAGTGGATTTCTGAGCTGCGCTCTCCTCTAGCATGCTCTCGTTGGCTCCGTGGAGGGCAGAAGCAGTGACGCGGCTAGTTAGTTTGAGGTACGTTACGTCTGGTTAGGTATGCCACGTTTGGTTAGGTTAGGTTAGGTCAGATTAGGTTTGGCTTTCTTCGGCTTTTGTGCTACTAGTACTCTCTGATAGTCTCCGTGGACGCCAGCAATATTGGTCTCGTCATGTTATGTTGCGTTATATTACGTTCGGACATGTTAAGTTTGGCAAGGTCAGGACAGGCTACTTTGACTTCTGAGATATTCACGGCTATTCGGTGGGTTTCTGCGCTCTAATGTGCTCTAGCATGCCCCGTTTGGCTCCGGGGATGTCAGCAATATTGGTCTCGACACGTTATGTCGATTTTCACTACGTTTGGGTACCACAGGAACGGTCGGGATATGTCTGAGTACGTTCGATTATTGTGCTATACACTTCAATGCGGTGGATTTCTGCGCTCTGTTGTGCTTTAGTATATTCTGCCTGGCACTGGGGAGGTCAGAAATATTGGTCTCGGCACGTTAGGATGAGTTATGTTAGGTTTGGCCGCGTTACTGTTTGGCTAGGTTATGACAGGGTAGATTAGACTTATCTGCTACACAGCTACTCGATGGTTTTCGACGCTCTACTGTGCTCCAGCGTGCTCTGTTCAGTTAGGCGCATGCCAGCTATTGTGGTCTTCGCAAGTTAGGTTTGGTTAGGATAGTTTGTGATATATCAGCATATGTTTGACATTTATGCTATATGCTGCCATTCATTGGATTCCTACGCTCTACTCTCTCTAATATGAGCCGCTTTTAGATGGGGAGGGCAGCAACAGTGTCCTGGGCAGGTTAGGTTAGATTAGGCTGCGTTTGTTTATATTACGCTTGATTAGGTTAGGATAGGGTAACTTAGACATCTGTGCAATACACGGCTATTCGGTGTATTCTTGCGCTCTACATTGCTCTACTATACACTGCTCGACTCTGTGGAGGCCAGCAGTAGAACTTGTGGCATGATATGTTAGGTTATTTTTCGTTTGATTATGTTACGATTGGTTAGGCTAGGAGGGGATAGCTTTGACTTACGCGCTGTACACTGCTCTCCGGTGTATTTCTTCGCTGTACTGTTCTCTAATATGGTCTGCATGGCTCTGGGGTGACCAGCAGTTGTGGTCTCGCATTGTTAGGTTACGTTATGCTACCTTTTTAGTGGTAACATTAGTTTGGGTTTTGTTTGGATATCTCTGGCTTCGAAGTTAACACTGGCATTCGGATTATTTCTGCGCTCTACTGTGACCTGCCATATTCTTCTCGGCCTCGTGGAGTCCAGCAATTACGGCTGCGGCACGTTAGGTTGGGATAGGCTACGTTTGGTTAAACTACGTTGGCTTGGCTTAGGTTTGGATAGCTTTGAATTATATGCTACAAACTGCGAATCTATTGTTCTCTGCGCCCTGCTACCCTCTAATATGTCCTGCCTTGCTCTGTGAAGGCCAGCAGTAGTTGTCGCGGCACGTTAGGTTGAGTCAGATTACGTTTGGATAGGTTTGGTTATGTTAGGTTTGGTCAGGTTAGCCTTGACTTTTGTGCTATACACTGATTATCGGTGGATTTCTGTGCTCCAAGTTGCACTACTATGCCTTGTTTGTCTCTGGGGAGGTAAGCAATACTGGTTTAGGCACGTTAAATTGAGCTGTGTTACGTTCGGTTAGGTTAGGATTGCTTGTGTTAGATTATGATTTATTTGACTTTTGCCCTCTACACTGCTATGCGGTGGATTTCTGCGCTCTACTGTGCCGTAGTACCTTCTGCTTGGCTCTGTGGATGCCGGCAATACTGGTCGCGGCGCGTTACTTTGAGTCATGTTGCCTTTGGCTTTGTTAGGTTTGGTTCTGTTTGGCTAGGATAGCTTCGACTTTCATGCTATACATTGCTATCAGGTGGATTTCTGCGCACTACTGTGCTCTGGAATACTCTGCTAGGCTATGGGTGGCCGGCGATGGTCTCGGCACGTTAAGCTGAATCACGTTACGTTTGGTTACGACACGTTTGACTGGGATAGGATAGGATAGCATTGACATTTCTGCTGTACACTTCTTTTCTGTGTATTTCTGAGCCCTAATCTCCTCTCATATGTCCGGCGTGGATGTTGGAAGACCAGCAATAGTGGTGCCGGCACGTTAGGCTGAGGTAAATTACGTTCGGCTAGGTTAAGTTGCTTTGGGTTATGTTAGGACAGCTTTGACTTTTCTTCTACACACTGCAATTCTACGGACTACTCGCACAACTGTGCTGTATCACCCGCTGCTGGTCTCTGGGGAGGCTAGCAATAGTGGTCGCGCCACGTTAGGTAGTGTCAGGTTCCGCTTGGCTATGTTACGCTTGGTTATGTCAGGGTAGGGTGGCTTCGACTCTTGTGCCATACACTGCGGTTCTACGGATTTCTGCGCCGTACCATCCACTAATTTTTTTGCTTAGCTCAGGTGAGGGCAGCAATCGTGGTCTCGGCACGATAGGGTGAGCTATGATACTTTCGGTTTGGTTGGGTTTGGTTAGGTTTGGTTAGGGTAGCTTTAACATCTGTGCTGTATTCTGCTATTCGGTTGATTTCTGCGGTCCACGTTGCTCAAATTGTCTCTGCTTGGCTTTCGGGAGGACAGCAATACTGGTCGTGGCACGATAGGCTGTGCTACGTTACCTTTGGTCATGCTACGGTACGTTAGGTTAGGGTAGGACTGCTTTGACCCTTGTGCTATATATAGCAATGCGGCGGATTTCTGCGCTTTGCTGTGCTCTAGTCTATTCTGTTTGGCTGCAGTCACGCAAGCAACAGTTGTCTTCCCACATTGCGTTGTGTTAAGCTACGTTTGGATAGGTTGGTTTTTGTCGGGTAAGGATAGGCTATCTTCGACTTTGCGCTATACATCGCAGTGCAGTGGATTTCTGCGTTCTACTGTGCTGTATTATATTCTGCTTTCCTCTGTGGATGCCAGGAACAGTGGTCTCGGCACGATAGGTTGTGCTACGCTGCGTTTTTCTATGTTAGCCTTGTTTAGGTTATGTAAGGTTAGCTTTGTCTTTTCTGCTAAACACTGGAATCCTGTGGACTTCCGCGCTCTAGTCTCCTCTAATATGATCTCCTCGGCGATGTGGATGGCAGCAATGGCGGCCTAGACGCGATAGGTTTAATTGGGTTACGTATGGCTATGTCACGTTTTGCTTGGTTAGGATAGGATAGCTTTGAGTTTTGTGGTAAACCCTGCTTTTCTGTTGATTGTCGCGATCTACGTTGCTCTACTATACTCTGCTCGAATCTGGGGAGGCGAACAATAGTGGTCGTGGCACGGTAGGTTGAGTTATGTAATGTTTAGTCAGATAAGGTTGTGTTAAGTTTGGTTAGCATAGCTTTGAATATCGTGCTGTATACTGCTTTTCGGTGGGCCACTGTGATATAGAGCGCTCTGCCATATTCTGTTTGGTTCACTTTATGTTGTATTATGCTACTTTGGTTAGGTTAGGTTAGGTTAGATCAGGTTAGTTTAGGATGCCATAGACTTTAGCATTATACACTGTCCTTCGGTGGATTCCTGCGCTCTACATTGTTCTACTATGCTCTGATCCTCTCAGTGGTGCGAGCAATATTGGTCTTGGGCCGTAAAGTTGAATCATGTTACGTTTGGCTAGGTTAGGTTTGGTTACGATTGGTTAGGACAACTTCGACTTTCGTGCTGTAAACTGTTATTCGATGGATTCCTGCGATATAATTTTCTTTAATATGTCCAGCTTAGCTCTTGGAAGGCCGGTAAGTGTTGTGTCGGCACGTTACGTTTGGTTAGGCTACGTTTGGTTAGGTTAGGTTAGGTTAGGTTAGGTTAGGTTAGGATGTGTTAACGCGTTAGACATCCGCCTTCGCGAGCGACCATGTACCTACGGCCGGGGAGACCGTCTCTCTCTCCTGTTGTAACCTAGGTCAGGGCGACCACGAGCTGACGTGAGGGGGCCCGTCAGTTCGAGAGACGGTGGTCTGGGCGCGTGGCGTCGCGTGATGGTCGTGCGGCGTCCGCAGGGTATGCGTGCGTTTCGGTGCGGTGGTATGCGTGTTGTGTGCGAGTGAGTGTGTGTGTGTGTGCCTGTAAACGACCCGTCTCGCGCGCATGGACATGATTGTTTCGGGTGCGATTACCCGTCGCGCCGGGAGGGAACTGCGGTTCCGTCGCGGGGGCGTCCTTGCAATTGCGTCGCCGCGAAGTCCAGGGCGCACCGAAATGCGAAGGGCCGACCATCGTGGGAGTTTTAGTAGGTAAAAATCCCACATAACCCCGCCCCCACCCCTTACGGGGCCGGGTATCTTTGGAAGATTTCCCCCACGTGAAAAAAAAGGTTAGGTTGGGTTAGGTCAGGATGTCTGTGACTTCTGTGCTTTACTCTGCAATGCGGCAGATATCTGTTCTCTACACTGCTCTGGTATATTCTGCTCGGCTCTGGGGAGGTCATTAACAGCGGTCTAGGCACACTAGGCTGTGTTAGTTTACGATTGGTTTTGTTACGTTTGGATACGTTGGACAAGGAAGTCTTCGATTTTGCGACATTCACTGCCATTCGGTGGATCCCTGCCCATCACATTTCTCTACAAATCTCTGCTCAACTACTGGGAGGCCATCTATGGTTGTCGTGGCACGATGGGTTCACTTAGGTTATGCATTGTTGGGCTAGGTTAGGTTGAGTATAATATGAGTAACATCGACTTTCGTGCCATACGCAGCTATTCGGAAGATTTCTACGCTCTACTGTGCTCTATTATACTATGCTTGGCCTTGAGCACGCCATCAATATTTGTCTCGGCACGTTATGTTGGGTTATGTTACGCTTCGTTATGTTAGGTTCGGTTAAGTTCTGTAAGGGTAGGTTTGACTTTTGTGCTATACACTCTTGATCGTAGGATACATGCGCACGACTGTGCTCTATCACGTTCCGGTTGGCAGTGGGCAGTACCGAAATAGTGGTCGCGGCACGTTACGATGAGATAGGCTACGTTTCGTTGGGCTACGTTTACCTGGGTTAGATATGCAGAGTTATGAATTTTGTGATATACATTGCGATTCTATGGACATCTGCGCTCTACTTTCCTCTGATATGTTCTGCTTGTTTTTGGGGAGGCAAGCAATAGCGGTCGCGGCGCGATAGGTTTTGTTAGTCTACGTTCGCTTATGACACGTTTGGTTAGGTTTGGACAGAGTAGCTTAGACTTTTGTACCATACGCGGCTATTAGTTGGATGTCCGCACTCTACATAGCTCTACTGTACCCAGATCGACTCAGGGAGGCGAGCAATAATGGCGGTGGCACGTTACGTTGTGTTATGTTACGTTTCGCTGGGTTAGCATACGGTAAGTTTGGTTAGTTTAGCGTTGAATTTAGTGCTATACATACCTATTCGCAGGATTTCTGTGATGTACTGTGCTCTACTGCATTCCACTTGGCTCTGGGGAGGCCAGGAGCAGCAGTCACGCGACGTTATGTTGAGCTATGCCACGTTTGGTTAGGTTACGTTAGGACCGGTTAGGTTGGTATATCTACGGCTTTTGTGCCATACACTGAAATGCGGTGGACTTCTGCGCTCTGCTGTGCTCTAGTATAACCTGCTTGGCGTTGGGGCGGCCAGCAATAGCGGTCTCGGCACGTTAGGTTGTGTTAGGTTACATTTGGCGTGGTTAGGAGTGGATAGTTCAGACTTTTGTGTTGTACACTGCTCTCCGAGGATTTCTGCACCAGACTGTCTTCCAATGTTTTTTGCTTGGCACTGCCTAGACCAGCAATAGTTGACTCGGCAAATTAGGTTGGGGTTACGTTACGTTTGGTTAGGTAAGGTTAGGTTAGGCTTAGCTCGGCCAGGCAACATAGACTTTTGTGCCAAACACTGCTGTTCGGCGTATTACTGCGCTGTACTGTGCCCTACTAAATTATGCTCAGCCCTCTGGATGCCAGCAATATTGGCCTCGAGACGTAAGGTTGAGTTATGCTATGTTTGGTTAGCCTTGTTTGTGTTAATTTCGGTAACAGTAGTTTTCACTTTCGCCCAATACACTGTTATTAGTTGTATTTCTGCGGTCTACTGTGGTCTACCATATTCTGTTTGCGCTATGGGAATGCCAGGAGCAGTGGTCGCTGCAAGTTATGTTGAGATATGCAACGCTCGGTTTGGTTAAGTTGGGTCAGGTTATACTATGCTATCTACGGCTTTTGTGCTGTTCACCGCAATGCGGTGGATTTCTGCCCTATACTGTGCTCTGGTATGTTCTGCTTGCCTCTGTGGAGGCCAGCAATAGCTGTCCCGCCTTGTTAGTTTGTGTTATGCTTCGTTTGGATTTGTTACATTTGACTAGGCTAGGATAGGCTACTGTGACATTTGTGCTATGTACTGCATTTCGCAGGATTTGTGCACTCGACTGAGCTCTACTATATTACGCTTGGCCCTGTGGACCACAGCAATAGTAGCGGCACGTTATCTGGAGTTAGGCTACGTTTGAAAAGTTTATGCTATTTAATACTTGGATATGGTGCCTTCGGCTTTCGTGCTGTACACCATTATCCGTGGGTTCCTGTGCTCTACTGTGCTCTACCGTTTTCTGTTTGGCTCCGCGGAGTCCGGCAGCAGTGGTCGCGGCACGCTCTCTTGAATTAGTCTACGTTTGGTTTGGTTAGGTTATGTGCGGTTACGTTAGGACAACTTCGACTTTTGTGCTTTTCACTGCAATGCGGACTATTTCCGCAAACTACTGCGCCCCCGCAACGACCACTTGTCTCTGTGGGGGTCAGCAATATTTGTCTCGGCGCGTTAGGTTTAGCTTGGCTACGTTCGCATGTGACATGTTTGGATATGTTAGGACAGAATATCGCAGGCTTTCATGCCATTCACTGCCATTCTGTGAATTTCTACGCACTATAGCGCTGGAATATGTTCTGCTTGACTCTGGGGTGGCCAGAAATAGTGGTATCGGCACGCTAGGCTGAGTTATGTTACGCTTCGTTATGGTAGGTTAGGGAGGCATGGTTTGGACTTTTTTGACTTTAGTGCCATAGACTGCTATTCGGTGGATTTCTGCGCTATGCATTTCTCTACTATACCCTGCCCAACAATGGGGATGCAAGGAATAGTGACCGCGGCACTTTATTTCGAGTTAGATTATGCTTGGTTGTGTCCGGTTGGGCAAAGCTTGGCTCGGACAGCCAATCTTTCCAGCTATACACCTTTTTCGGCGGATTTCTGTGATCTACAGTACCCTACAGTTTTCTGCTTTGCTCTGGGGATGCCTGGAACAGTAGTTTCGGCTCGTTACTTGCAGTTATGCTACGTTTCGTTAGGTTAGGTAAGGCCATGTTATGTCTGGATATCCACGACTATTGTAACATACACTGCTACTGGGTGGATTTCTGCGCCCTATATTGCTCTACTATACTCAGCTCGTCTGTGTGTAGGCGAGAAATCGTGGTCGCGGCACGCTTGTTTGAGTCAGGTACCGTTTGCATAGGCTAGATTAGTTTAAGTTCGGTGAGGATAGCCATGGCTTTCGTGCTTTACCCTGCTCTTTGGATTATTTCTGCGCCGCACTCTGCTCTACTATATTATGCTTCGGCCTGGGAATGCCACCAATTGTGGCCGCGGCATTTTACTTTCTGGCAGGCTACGTTTGGTTGGGTTATGTTAGCTTGGGTTCGTCTGGATACAGATGGCTTTTGTGCTGTACACCGCGATTCTATGGATTCCTACGTTCTACACTCCACTTACGTGTTCTGCTTGGCCCCAGGGAGGCCAGCAATAGTGGTCGCGGCAAATTCGGTTGAGTTAGGTTACGATTGGTTAGGGTTGGAGACGATTGCTATGCCTTTAGTGTTGTAGTCCGCTATTTGGTGGATCTCCGGGCGCTACAGTGCTCTAACGTATTCAGCTTGGCTCTGGGAAGGCCAGCAATGATGCTTTCGTTACGTTACGTCGAGTTAGGCTACGTTCGGTTAGAATAGGGCAGGCTAAGTTTGGGAAGGATAGCTTTATCCTTTGCGCTATACACTGCTATTCGGTGTACTTCTGCATTCTACTGCGCGCCAGCATGTTCTTCTTGGCTCTGGGGATGGCAGAGATAGCGGCCTCTGCACGTTAGGTTGAGTGAGGATATGTTTGGCTACTTTCCGTCGGCTTGCGTTAGGTTTGCGTAGCTTTGGCTTTTCAGATATACACTCCGGATCTACGGATTCCTACATTCTACTCTCCTATAGTCTGGCCTGCTTGGCTCTGGGGAGGCCAAGTATAGTGGTCGCTGCACGATAAGTTTAGTTAGGTTACGTTAGGTTAGGTTCGGCTATGTTGGTTCTGGTTTGGATAGCTGTGACTTTTCTGCTGCTCTTGCCATTGTATGAACTTCTAACCTCTACACACCTGCAATATACTCTGCGAGGTTCTGAGGATTCCAGCAATAGTATTCTCGGCACGTTATGTTTAGTTGGGCTACGTTCGGATAGGTAGGGTTAGGACACGTTAGAATATCTTTGACACTTGTGCGACAAATTACAATTGAGTGGATTACTGCGCCCTGCTGTGCTGTGGCATACACTGCTTGTCCCTCGGGAGGCCAGCAATAGCGGTCGCGGCAGGCTAGGTTAAGCTAGATTACGCTCTGTCAGGGTAGGTTACGTTGTGTTAGGTTACGACAGCTTAGACTTTTATGCCACAGACTGCTATTTTATGGACTTCTGCTCCCTTCTGTTCGCTATCACACTCTGCTGACATATGTGGATGCCAGGTATATTGCCTTCGGCAGGTTATGTTGAGTGATGTTACGTTTGGTTTGGCTAGGTTTGGTTAGGTTTGGTTAGAATAGATTTGACTTTTGCGATATACACTGCTGTTCGATAGGTATCAGCGTTCTACATTGCTCTGTTGTACTCTGCTTAGCTTTCGATAGACCAGCAACAGCGTTCGGTGCACGTAAGTTTGCGTTACGTTACGTCTCCTAATGTTATTTTTGTATAGGTTTGGATAGGGTAGCCTCGACTTCTGTGCTATGCACAGCTATTCGGTGGATATCTGCGTTCTACTGCGCAGTAATTTGCACTGCATGGCGCTGAGACGGGGCAGCGATAGTGGTCTCGGCACGTTGGGTTGAGTAATGCTGAGGTCGGTTAGTTTACGTGTGGTTAGGTTAGTATAGGGCAGCTTTGACTTTTGTGCTGTACACAGCTTTTTGGTGGATTTCTGCGCTCTACCGTGATCTAGTATGCCCTCCTCGGCGCAGTGGATACCAGCAATGGTGGTCTCGGCGCGTTAGGTTGAGTTTGGTTTCGTTTGGCTAGGTTAGGCTATGTCAGGTTAGTTTAAGATAACTTTGACTATTCTTCCTTGTGCTTGAGTGCGTCGGATTTCTGCGCTCTCCTGTGCTCTGGTATATTCTGCTTTGCTCTGGAGAGGTCAGCAACAGGTGTCTAGGCTCACTAGATTGAGATAGGTTACGTTTGGTCTAACCATGTTTGTTCATGTTAGGCTAGGATAGCTGTGACTCTTGAGCTGTGCACTCCTATTCGGTGGATTCCTGCGCTCTGTTGTGATCTAATATTCGCTGCGTCGCTCTAGGAATTCCAAAAATAGTGGCCACGGCACGTTAGGCTGAGTTAGGTTACGTTTGGTTAGGTTCGGTTTGCGTGTGTTAGGTAAGGATATCTTTTACTTACGTGCTATACACTGCCATTCCATGGACCTGTGATCTCTACTATGCTCTATCATATTCTGCTTGTCTCCGGGGATGCCACCAATAGTGGTCGCGTCACGATCGGAATAGTTGTTCTACGTTCGTCTAGGATAGATTAAGCCTTGTTGGGTTAGAGTATCTTCTACCTTTATGCTATACATTGCTATTTGCTCGCCTTCTGCGCTTTACTGTCCACTTCTGTAATCTGCTGTACTCTCGGGAGGCAAACAATTATGGTCATGGCACGATAAATTATCTTATGTTACGTTCGTTTATGTTACGTTTTGTCCGGTTAGTATTGGATATCTTTGACTTTTGTGCAATACGCTGCTGCACAGATAATTTCTGCGCTCTACTGTGCCCTCCTGTGCTCTGCATGGCAGTGGGGAGGCAGGCAATTGTGGCCTCGGCACATTAGTTTTAGTAGTGTTACGCTTGGCTTGGTTAGGGTAGGTTATGTGTGGTTAGGATGGCATTGACGTTTGTGCTGTATGCTGCTATTCGGTGGACTTCTGCGCTGGAATGTGCTCTAGTAATTTCTGCTTGACTATGCGGCGGCCAGCAGTAGTGCTCTCGGCACGTTCGCCCGAGATATGTTTCGTCTGGTTATGCTACGTTTGGTTTGGTTTGGATAGGATCGCTTAGACTTTTGTGCAATACACTGCACTTCGGTGCATTTCTTCGCTCTAAATTTATCTGCTATATTCTGTTCGACCCTTCGGAGTCCAGCAATGGCAGTCGCGTCAGGTTAGGTTGAGCGAAAGAACGTTCGGTTACGCTAGGTGACCTTGC
>NW_016908344.1:216917-218270 GCF_001483705.2 Eufriesea mexicana | reverse complement strand
CTATGTTAGGTTCGGGTAGCTCCGACTATTGTGCTGTGTACAGCGTTTCTATGGATTTCTGCGCTCTACCTTCCTCTAATATGTTTAGCTTAGCTCTAGGGAGGCCAGCCACAGCGGTCGCGGCACTTTAAGTTGTGCTATGTTACGTTTGTATTGATTAGGTTACGTTTGGTTAGGCTGCGATAGCTGTGACTTTTGTGCTACTCACCACAATTCTATGGACTTCTGCTGCATATTTTGTGCTACCACACTCTGCCTCTTTCCGGGGACGCCAGGAGTAGTGGCCGCGGCACGACTGGTTGGGTTATGTTACGTTTGGTTATGGAATTATTATCTTATGTTACGTTCGTTTATGTTACGTTTTGTCCGGTTAGTATAGGATATCTTTGACTTTTGTGCAATACGCTGCTGCACAGATAATTTCTGCGCTCTACTGTGCCCTCCTGTGCTCTGCATGGCTGTGGGGAGGCAGGCAATTGTGGCCTCGGCACATTAGTTTTAGTAGTGTTACGTTTGGCTTGGTTAGGGTAGGCTATGTGTGGTTAGGATGGCATTGACGTTTGTGCTGTACGCTGCTATTCGGTGGACTTCTGCGCTGGAATGTGCTCTAGTAATTTCTGCTTCACTATG
Source organism: Eufriesea mexicana (assembly GCF_001483705.2). Taxonomy (NCBI): domain Eukaryota; kingdom Metazoa; phylum Arthropoda; class Insecta; order Hymenoptera; family Apidae; genus Eufriesea; species Eufriesea mexicana. Next base: position 217,640 of record NW_016908344.1, on the reverse strand, counting down.
CGGCGGCCAGCAGTAGTGCTCTCGGCACGTTCGCCCGAGATATGTTTCGTCTGGTTATGCTACGTTTGGTTTGGTTTGGATAGGATCGCTTAGACTTTTGTGCAATACACTGCACTTCGGTGCATTTCTTCGCTCTAAATTTATCTGCTATATTCTGTTCGACCCTTCGGAGTCCAGCAATGGCAGTCGCGTCAGGTTAGGTTGAGCGAAAGAACGTTCGGTTACGCTAGGTGACCTTGCGTTATTTTAGGATAGCATTGACTCTCGTGTTAGAAGCTGTTATTAGGGGGAATTCTCCGCTCTACACTACTCTACTGCACTCTGCTCGAATTTGTGAAGCCCAGTAGTAGTGACCGCGGCACGTTATTTTCATTTATGTCACGTTTGGTTACGTAAAGGTTTGTTAAGTTAGGGAAGGATGGCTTTAACTTTTGTGCTATACAGTGCTATTCGGTATATTTTCGCGCCTTACGGTACTCTAATATGCTCTGTTTGCCTCCGGGGATGCCAGCAATAGTAGTCTCGGCACGTTACTTTGAGATCGGCTACGTTTGGTTATGTTACGTTCGGTCTGGTTATGGGAGGATAAATTGGATTTCTGTGTTTTACATTGCTGTTCGGTGGATATGTTCGCTCTACTGTGCTCTAATGTGCTCTGCTTGGCTCTGGCGACCCTGGAAATCGTACTCTCGGCACCTTAGGTTGAGTTAAGCTACGTTTGGT
>NW_016908344.1:174973-216311 GCF_001483705.2 Eufriesea mexicana | reverse complement strand
TGTGCTCTACACGGATATCCTATGGACTTCTGTGCCCCACTGTGCTCTAGTACATTCTGTGTGGCTCTGGCGGTGCCAGCAGTCATGGTCTCGGCACGTTAGTCTGAGTTATATTGCACTCGTTTATGTCAGGGTTGGTTTGGTTAGGGTAGGATAGCTTAGTCTTTTGCGCTACACATTGATATTCGATGGACTCCTGCACTCTACATTGCTCGAATATGCTCTTCTAGACCCTCGGTAGGCCAGAAATAGTGGTAGCCCCAAGCTAGGTTGAGTTACATTACGTTCGGTTAGGTTAGAATACGTTGTGTTTGGTTAGGATAGCCTTGAGTCCTGTGGTACACACTCCTATTCTATGTACATCTTCTCTCTTCCGTGCGCTATCGCACTCCGCTTGTTCCTGTGCACGCCAAGAATAGTGCTCTCGGCACGTTAGGTTGTGTTATGTTACCTTTGATTAGACTAGGTTTCGTTAGGCATGATTAGGATAGCTTTGACTTTTGTGCTTTACACTGTTATTCGGACGATTACAGCGATATACGTTGCTCTGCTATAATCTGCTTAGCTCTCGTGAGGCCAGCAATAGCGGTCGTTGAACGTCAGTATGAGTCACGCTACGTCTGCTTATGTTACGCTATGATAGGTTAGGAGATGATGGCTATTACTTTTGCCGTGTACACTGTCATTCGGTGGATTTCTGCGCTCTTCTGTGGTCTACTGTGCTCTGCTTGGCGCTGAAAATTCCAGCAGATGTTCTCTCGGCACGATAGGTTGAGTTAGGCTTCGTTTGGCTATGTTAGGCTTCGTCAGGTTATATAAGGGCATCTTTGACTATTTTGCCTCGCACAATAGTGCGGCGGCCTGCTTCGCTCTCCTCTGCTGTAGTATATTCTGCTTTGCTGTGGGGATGTCTGCAACAGTGGTCTAGGCACGTTTGGTTATGTTAGGCTACGCTTTGTTGTGGCACGTTTGGTTATTTTAAAAAAGTATAGCCCTGTCTTTTGCGCTGCGCGCTGCTATTCGGTGAACTTCTGCGCTCAACTGTGATCTAATATTCCCAGCTTCGTTCTGGAAATACCAGAAATAGCGGCCGCGGCTCGTCATGAAGGGTCAGGTTGTGTTTGGCTAGGTTGGGTCAGGCTAAATTTGGTCAGGATAGCTTTAACTTTTGTGCTTTACGCTGCTATTCGGTGGATTTCTGTGCCTCACTGTGCTCCCGTATGTCCTCATTGGCTCTGGGGAGGGCAACAACAGCGGTCCCGGCACGTTAGGTTGAGTCATGCTACGTTTGGTTCTGCTCCGTTGGTTTTCGTTTGGCTTGGGTAGCTTTGACGTTTTTGATATACACAGCGACGATGTTGGTTTCTGCGTCCTGCTCTCCACTAACGTGTTCCCCTTGACTCTGTGGGGGGAGGGGGAGGGCAGCAATTGTGGTCGCGACACGATAGGTTGAGTTGGGTTACGTTTGGTTATGTTACGGTTGGTGAGGTTAGGACAAGACGACTTTGACTTTAGTGCTATAGTCTGCTCTGAGGCGGATTCCTGCTCCCTAGACAGCTTTAATATTTTCAGCCTGGCTCTGGTAAGCCCAGCAATAGTGGCCTCGGCTCGTTATGTTGATACACGATACGTTCCGTTCGGTTGGTATACGCTAAGTTTGGTGAGGATTGCTTTAACTTATGTGCTGTAAACTGCTGTTCGGAGGACTTCTGAGCTCTACTGCGCTCCAGTATGTCCTGATTTGCCCTGGGGAGGCCAGAAATGATGGTCTCGGCACGGTAGCTTCTGCCAGGTTACGTTCGGTTAGGTTGGTTCAGGCTTAGTTTGGTTAGGGTAGCCTTAACTTTTGTGCACTACACTGCCATTCTGTGGATTTCTGTGCTCTGCTGTGCTCTAGTACGTCCAGCTTGGCTCTGGGCAGTGCTACAATAGCGGACTCGGTACGTCAGGTTTTGTTATGTTACGCTTGCTTATGTTACGGTTGCATAGGTTGCGAGGGGATAGCTTTGACTTTTGTGCTATTGTCTGCTATTAGGCGGATACTTTCTCCCTACAGTGCTTTAATATTTTCAGCCTGATTCTGGGAGGGCCGGCAATAGCAGCCTCGGCACGTTGCCGTGTTTCAGGTTGCGTCCGGTTAGGTTGGGTTAGGGAACATTTGGTCAGGATAGTTTTGCCTTTTGCGCTTTACGCTGCTATTCGGCAGATTTCTGCGATCTACTGCACTCTAGTATGTCCTGCTTGGCTCTGGGGAAGGCTGCAATAGAGGCCGCGGCACGTTTGGTTTAGATACGGTTGGTATTGTTATTTTACGTGTGGATAGGTTTGGAGGGGATAGTTTTGACTTTAGTGATATAGCCTGCTCTTAGGTGGATTTACGCGCCATAATGCTCTGTAATGTTTCCAGATTGTCTCTGCGAATGCCAGCAATAGTGGCCACTGCCCGTAACTTTGTGTCCTGTTACGTTTTGTTAGGTTGAGTCAGGATATGTTTTGTCAGGATGGCTTCAACTTTTGTGCTCTACGATGCTATTCGGTAGATTTCTGCGATCTGCTGAGCTCTAGTAAGACCTGCTTGACTCTGTGGAGTGCAACAATACCGTTGTCGGCACGTTAGGTTGAGTCAGGCTACGTTTGGTTATGTTCTGTTCGTTTGGGTTTGCCTTGGGTAGCTTTAACCTTTCTGACATACACAGCGCTTAAATGGGTTCCTGCTTTCTACTTTCGACTAATGTGTTCCGATTGACTCTGTGGAGGCCAGCAATAACGGTCGCAGCACGTTAGGTTGAGTCAGGCTATGTTTTGTTATGTTCAGTTGGTTTGGGTTTGGTTTGGGTAGCTTTGACTTTCCTGATATAAAAAGCGATGATATTGATTTCTGCGCTCTTCTCTCCACTAACGTGTTCCGCTTGAATCTGGGGAGGCCAGCAATAGCGGTCGCGGCACGTTAGATTTAGTTCGGATACGTTCCTTCATGTTACGCTCGTTTATGTTCGGAGAGGATGGCGTTGACTTTAGTGCTATAGTCTACTATTAGGTGAATCTCTGCTCCCAACTGTGCTTTACTATTTTCAGCATGGCTCATGGAAGGACAGCAATAGTGGTCTCGGCTTGTTATGTTTAGTCAGGTTACGTTCGGTTAGGTTGGTTTAGGCTACGTTTGGTCCGGATTGCTTTCACTTATGAGCTGTACACAGCTGTACGGTGGATATCTGCGCGCTACTGACCTCTAGTACGCCCTGCTTGGCTCTGGAGAGGCCAGAAATAGTGGTCGCAGCACGTCAGGTTAAGTTAGGATACGTTCGGTTATATTACGATTCTCTAGGTTAGGTGAGGATGGCAATGCCTTTAGTGCCACTGTCTGCTATAGGGTGGATTTCTGCGCCCTACAGTGCTCTACTCTTTCCAGCTTGGCTCCTGCAAGGCCAGGAAGGGTGGTCTCCGCACGTTATTATGAGTCAGGATACGTTCGGTGAAGCTGTGTTGGGATACGTTTGTTAAGGATAGCTTTAACTTTTGTGATGTACACTGCTATTGGGTGGATTCCGGTGATCTACGTTGCTCTACCAAGCTCTGCTCGTCTCTCGCGAGGCCGGCGTCCTTGGTCGCGGCACGTCAGGTTGGGTTAGGTTACGTTCCGTTAGGTACGGTTAAGATGTATTAGGTTAGGATAGCTTCGACTTCTGTCCTACAGAATGCTACTCTATGGGCTTCTGCGTTCTTCAGTTCGCTTTCACACACTGCGTCTTTGTGGTTGTCAGCAAGAATGCTTTCGGCAGGATAAGTTGAGATATGTAACACTCGGTTAGGTTAGGCTTTGTTAGGTTTGTTTGGGCTGGCAATGACTTTTGTGCTATATGCTACTATTCTGATGGCTTCAGTGTCCTACATTGCTCTGTTATACGCTGCTTGGATCTCGTGAGGCCAGCGAAAGTGGTCGTGGCAACCCACGATATGTTACGTTACGTCAGGTTATGTCACAGGTCAGGTTAGGGGAGGATAAATTCGATTTTTGTGTTATACATTGCTATTCGGTGGATATGTTCGCTCTACTCTGCTCTAATGTGCTCTGCTTGGCTCTGACGACTCCGGCAATTGTAATCACGGCTCGTTAGGTACAATTATGTTACGTTTGGTTAGGTAATGCTTGTTTGGGTTTGGTTTGGATTGTTTTGCCTTTCGTGTTATACACTGTCATTCAGTGGAATGCTGTGTCCTTCCGTGCACTGCTATACTCTGCACGAATCTGTGTAGGCCAGCAATAGTGGCCGCGTGACGTTATTTTGTGTTATATTTCGTATGTCTATGTCGCCAATTGCTGGGGTTGGAAAGGATGGCTTTGACTTTTGTGCTATACACTGCAGTCCGGCGTATTTCTGCGCTTCCCATAGATCTATTATACTATGCTCGATTGGAGGGAGATTAGAAATAGCGGTTGTGGCACGACAGGGTGAGTTTGGATGCGCTTGGCTACGACATGTTATTCTGCGTTATGTTTGGATATCCTTGGCTTAAGTGGTGTAGACTGTTGTTCAGTGGATCTATGCGTTCTACTGTCGTCTAGCATATTCCGCCTGGCGCTGTGGAGGCTGGCAATAATGGTATCGGCACGTTAGCTTGAGTTAAGCTACGCTCGGCTGCGTTACGATTGGCTATGTTCGGATGGTGTAGCTCCGACTATTGTGCTATGCACAGCGATTCCATGGATTTCTGCGCTCTACCTTCTTCTAATATGTCCAGCTTGGCTCTAGGGAGGCCAGCCATAGCGGTCGCGGCACGGTAAGTTGAACTAGGCTACATTTGTGTTGATTAAGCTACGTTTGGTTAGGCTGCCGTACGTCTTTTGTGCTACTCACCGCAATTCTGTGGACTTCTGCTCCATATTGTGCGCTACCACATCCTGCCTCTTTCCGGGGAAGCCAGAAACAGTGGCCGCGGTACGTTAGGTTGAGTTATGTTACGTTTAGTTCTGTAATGCTTGGCTAGGTTAGGATGGGATAGATTTGACTTTTGTCTGTACACTGGTATGCGGTGGATTCCTGCGCTCTACAGCGCTCTAATATGTTCTGCTCGGCTCTATGGTGACCAGCAATAGTCGTCTCTGTAGGCTGGCTTGAGTTGTGTTACGCTTGTCCTGGCCAGGTTAGGAAAGGTTTGGTTAGGATAGGTTCGAATTTTGTGCTATACACTGCTATTCGGACGATACCTGCGCTCTGCGTTACACTACTAGTATCTGCATGTCTCTGGGGAGGCCAGCAATAGCGGTCGTGGCGCGTTTAGCTGTGTTCTGTTACGTGAGGTTAGGTTAGGTTAGGTCAAGTTTGGTTAGGATGGCATTGACTTTTGTGCTATACACTGTTATTCGGTGGATTCCTTTTATCTGCTGTGCTCTACTTTATTCTGATTTGCTCTGGCGAGACCTTGAGGAGTGGTCTCAGCACGGTACCTGGATTTATGTAAGGTGTGGCTAGGTTAGGTTGCGTAAGGTTATGCTAGGGTATCTGCGGCTTTTGTGCTGTACACTGCGAAGCGGTGGGTTTCTGCGCTATACTGTGCTCTGGTAAATTCTCCTTGTCTCGGTGGAGGCGAGCAGTTGTAGTCTCGCCAAGTTTGGTTGAGTCATGTTACGATAGGAAATGTCACGTCTGGCTAGGTCAGGATAGACTACATTGACTTTTTTGCTTTACACTGCAATGCAGCGGATTCCTGCGTTCTACCTTGCTCTAGTGTATTCTGCTTGTCTCTGTGGATGCCAGCGGTATCGGTCTCAGTAGTTTAGGTTGAGCTTAGCTACGTTTGCTTATGTTACGTTTGGCTAGGTTAGGGCAGAATAGCTTACACTTTTGTGCCATACGCTGCTAGTCGGTCAACATCTGAGGTCTAATGTGCTCCAATATGCTCTGCTTGGCTTTGGGGAGACCAGAAATATTGGTCTCTTCACGTCTTGCTTAGTTACACTGCGTTTGAATGGGACAAAGCAACGTCAAGCTATGTCACGGTATGCCTGACTTTTGCGCTGTACACCGCAATGCGGTGGCTCTCTGCGCTCTGCTGTGCTCTAGAATACTGTGCTTGGATCTGTGGAGGCCAAAAATTGTAGTCCCGGCACGTTAGTTTGTGTTGGGTTATGTTTCGTTTTGTTAGCTTAGGCTAAGCTCGGCCAGGTTAACTATGCCTTTCGTGATATACACTGGTTTTCGGAGTATTTCTGCGCTCTGCTGTGCTCTGGTATATTACCCTTAGCCCAGGGAATGCCAGAAATGTTGGTCTCGGCTCGTTAGTTTGAGTTAGGTTGCGTTTGCTTGGTTTAGATTGGACTAAGTTCGGTAAGGATAGCCTTGACTTTCATGCTATGCACTGTTTTTCGGTGTATTTCTGCACTTGACTGCGCTCTACTATATTCTGAATGGCCCTGGGGAGGCCACCAATAGCGTCCAAGGCACGTTGTGTTGAGGTAGGCTACGTTTGGTTCTGTTATGTAAGCTTGGGCTAGGTCTCGATAAATACGACTTTTCAACTGCACACTGCGATTCTATGGATTTCTGTGATCTGCTGTCCTCTAGCAAGTTCCGCTCGACCCTGTGTATCCCAGCAACAGTGGACGGTTTGCGTTAGGTTGTGTTATGTTACATTTCCTTATGTAAAGGCTGGACATACTACGATAAGGTAGCTTCGACTTCTACGCTGTACACTCCAGTGCGGCGGATTTCTGCGCACTAATGTGTTGCAGTGTTTTCTGCCTGGCTCTGGGAGGCCAGCAATAGCAGTCTCGGCATGCTAGGTTGAGATAGGTTACCATTGGTTGGTTTAGTTTGGGCTATGTTCGGTAAGGGTAGGTTCGACTTTCGTGCTATACCCTGTAGTTCGGTGGCCTTCTGCGCTGGATTGCGCTCTGCTACATTCTGCGTGTCCATGGGGATGCCAGCAATAGCCGCGGCACGTTATGTTAGTTAGGCTACATTTGAATATGTTATGTTATGTTATGTTTGGTTAGGGTGGCTGCGACTTTCGTGCTGTACACTATTGTACAGCGGGTTCCTGTGATCTGTTGTGCTGTACTAAATTTCGCTTGGCTATGGGGAGATCAGGAGCAGTGGTCGCGGCACGTCATGCTGGGCTATGCAGCGTTAGGTTGGGCTTGATTATATCAGGTTGCGTTAGGGTATCTCCGGCTACTATGCTATTCACTGCAATGCGGTGGATCTCAGCGCTCTGCTGTGCTGTAGTACATTCTGCTTGTCCCTGTGTATACCAGCTATAGTGTTCTCTTCCTATTAGTTTGGGCTTGGCTATGTTTGGATGTGTTACGTTTGCCTAGGCTAGGAGAGTCTAATTTGACTTCTGTGCTAATCACTGTTGTTCGGTGAATATCTGCGTTCTAATGTATTCTAATATGCTCTGCTTGGCTCTGCGGATGCCGGAAATATTGGTCTCGTCGCGTCGTGCTCAGGTACGCTGCGTTTGGATAAGTTATGTAAAGTCAGGTTACTTCAGGTTATGCCTGACTTTTGTACAATACACGGCCACACGTTGATTTCTGCGCGCTAGTGTGCTCTAGTATGTTCTGCTTGGCTCTGTGGTGGCCAGGAATAGTCGTCTCGGCACGTTTGGTTGAGCCATGCTACGTTCGGGTGTGCTACGTTTGGCGAGGTTAGGATGGGATAGTTCAGACTTTTGTGCTATACACTGCCTTCCTTGGATTTCTGCGCTCTACTGTGTTCTAATATTTCCTGCTTCGCTCTGGGTAGGCCGACGTTAGAGATTTAGGCGCGTTAGGTTGGGTTACTTTACGTTTGGTTATGTTAGGTTCGTTCAGGTTTGGCTAGGACACCTTCGACTTTTGCGCTATTCACTGCAATGTCCTGCGTTTCTGGGCACTATTGTGCTCAAGTACATTCTGCTGGCCTTTGTGGAGGCCAGCAATGGTGGTCTCGACATGTTAGGTTCGGTCAGGTTACGTTTGGTTTTTTTACGTTTGGCTAGTTTAGGATAGGCTACTTTGCCTTTTGTGCTATTCTGTGCCAATTCGGTGGATTCCTGCACCCTACATTTCTCTACTATACTCAGCAGGACTCCGGTGATGCGAGCAATAGTGGTTGTGGCACGTCAGCTTCAGTCAGGTTACGTTTGGTTGGGTCAGGTTAGGTCAGGTTGAGTTAGGATATCTTCGACTTTTGGGCTCTTCGCTGCAATGATTTGCGTTTCTGGGCACTAGTGTGCTCTAGTACATTCTGCTTGACTACGTGGGGGTCAGCAATTGTGGTCTCGTCATGTTACGTTCGGTCATGTTGCGTTTGGTGTCGTTAGGATAGAGTAGTTTAGGCCTTTGGGCTATACATCCATTTCCGCGGATTCCAGCAATCTACTGTGTTCTCATATTTTCTGCTTGGATGCGGGGGCGGGCGGCCAGCGATAGATATCTCGGCACGTTATCCTTAGTTGCACCACGTTTGTGTATGTTAAGTAGGGTAAGGTTAGGCCAGTATACGACTGACCCTTAAACTATACACTGCAATGTGGCGGATTTCTGTGATCTACTCTGCTCTACTACATTCTGCTAGGCTCTGGGGAGGCCGGGAGCAGTGGCCGTGGCACGCTATGTTGAGCAATGGTACCAGCGGGTAGATGAGGTTTGGTCAGGTTAGGTTAGGTTATCTACGGCTTTTGTGCTATTCGCTTCAATACGGTGGACTTCTGCGCACTACTATGCTCTAGTACTTTCCGCTTGTACCTGTCGTGGCCAGCATTTGTGGTCCCGCCTTTTTGAGTTGTTTTGGGATAGGCTTGGATATGTTACGTTTGGCTAGGTTAGGATAGGATACTTTGACTTTCGTGCCATGCACTGCTATTCCCTGGTTTTCTGCACTCCAGTGTGCTCCAATATGCTCTGATGTTCGCTGAGGTGGCTAGTAATAGTGGTGTCTGCACGTTAGCTTGCGTTAGGTTACGTTTCGTTAGGTTAGGTTAGGATGGTAAGGTCAGGATATCTTCGGCTCTTGTGCTATACATTGAAATGCAGTGGATTAATGCGCTCTGCCGTGCTGCAGTATACTCTGCCTGGCGATGGGGTAGCAACAAATAGTGGTCTCGGCTGATTAGGTTGAGTAAGGTAACGATTGGTTATGTTACGTACGGTAAGGATAGGATGTGATTGTTTAGACTCTTGTGCTATACACGGCTATTTGGTGGATTACTGCGCCATACATTCCTGTATATTCTCAGCTGGACTCTGGGAGGCGGGCAATAGTTGTCGTGGCACGTCAGGCTGTGTTATGTTTCGTTCGGTTAGGTACGGTCAGACGAAGTTTGGTAAGGATAGCTATGACTTTCGTACCATGCACTCTTATTCAGTGGATTTCTGTGATCAACTGTGCTCTGCTACATTCTGCTTGGATCATGGGAGGCCAGGAGCAGTCGTCGTGGCGCGTTATGTTGAGCTATGCTACGTTTGGATATGTTAGGTTAGGTCAGGTTAGGTTATGATATATTCGACTTTTGTGCTACTCGCGGCAATGCGTTGGATTTCTGCGCGCTACGGTGCCCTAGTACATTTTGCTTGTCTCCGTGGAGGCCAGCAATAAGGGTCTCGTTATGTTAGGTTGGGCTGGACTTCGTTTGGATATGTCAGGTTGGGGTGTGTTAGGATAGGCTACTCTGACTTTTGTGCTTTACACTGCTTTTCGGCGTATTTCTGTTATCTGACGTGCTCTACTACATTCTGCTTTGATCTGGGGAGGCCAGGAGCAGTGGTCGCGGCACGTTATTTTGAACTCCGCTACATTTTGTTAGATTAGGTGATGTCAGGTCAGGTTAGGATATCTACGGCTTTTGTGCTATTCACTGCAGTGCGGTGGATTTCGGCGCACTGCTGTGCTCAGTACATTCTGCTTGCATCCGTGGAGGCCAGCAGTAGTCCTATCGCCATATTAGGTTGAGATATGTTACATTCGTATATGTTGCGTTTGGCTAGGATAGGAGAGGCTACTTCGACTTTTGTGCTATACACTGCTATTCCGCGGATCTCAGCGCTAGGTTTTGCTCTATTATGCTCAGCTTGGCTCTGGGGTGTCCAGTAATAGTGATCCCAGCACGTTAGGCTGAGTAAGGTTACGTATCGCTAAGTTAGATTAGAGAGGCTCGGTTACGATTTCATTGACTTTTGTGCTGTAAACTGTAATACGGGGGACTTCGGTGCTATACATTGCTCTACCACACTCTGCATGACTCTTTGGAGCCGAAACATGGTGGCCGTGGCACGTTAGGTTGGGTTAGGCTACGTTTAGTTAGGTTACGTTAGCTTGGGTTAGATCTGGGTAGATATGACTTTTGTGCTATACACTGCGATTCTATGTGCTTCTGCGACCTAGTGTCCTCTACTAAGTTCTGATCGACTCTGTGGAGGCTGGCAATAGTGGTCGGGGTTTCGATAGCTTAAGTTATATCACGTTTGTTTATGTTAAGATTGGATACATCAGGATAGGATAGCTTTGACTTTTGTGTTGTACACTACTATTCCGCGGAATCCTGCGTTCTACCGTGCTCCAATATATTCTGCTTGGCTCTGGGTATGCCAGCAGTAGTGGTCTCGGCACGATAGGTTGTGTCTAGCTTCGTTTGCATATGTTACGCTTGGTTAGGTTAGCTATTGTGCTCTAATACGATCTGCTTTGCGCTGGATAGGCTAGCAATACTGGTCTCGTCACGTTATGTTTGGTTACGCTACTTTTGTGTAGGTTACGTTAGGTCAAATTGGGTCAGGATATGTTTGACCCTTTGCTATACACTGCATTACGGTGGATTTCTGCCCTCTATCGTGCTCTAGTACATCCTGCTTGTCCACGTGGAGACCAGCAGTAATGGTCTCGTCATGTTTGTTTGTGTTAGACTTCGTTCGTGTGTGCTACGTTTGGCTAGGTTATTATTGGCTGCGATGATCTCGGTGATATTCACTGCTATTCGGTTATTTTCTGCGCTCAAATGTGCTCTAATGTGCTCTGCCTGTCTCCGGAGATGCCAGCAATATTGTTATCGTCACGTTATATATAGATACACTACGTTTGGATAGGTAACGTATGGTATGTTTATGTCAGTGTATGTTTGACTTTTGCGCTGTACACACCAGTGCGGTGGATTTCTGCGCCCTGCTGCGCTGTAGTATATTCTGCTTGGCTCTGGGGAGGCCATCAATATCAGTTTCGGCGCGTTAAGTTGCGCTACGCCACGTTTGGATATGTTACGATTGTTGAGGTTAGGATAGGGTAGTTTATACATCTGTGCAATACACCGCCATACACCTACATCTGCGCTCTACAGCAGTCTACTAATTTCAGCTTGGCTCCGGGGAGGCCAGCAATAGTGGTATCGGCGCGTTAGGTTTGCATATGCTAAGTATGCATATGACAAGTTTAGCTACGTTTGGACAGAACAGCGTTGACTTTTACGCCTTTCAATGCTATTCGGTGAATTTCCGCGCCCTACTGCACTCTAATATCTCCTGCTTGGCTCTGCTGTGTCCTGTGGTAGTGGCCCGAAGCCAGCCAAAAGCCATCCGAGTGTCAACGTATACCACGAATGTCAAAGATATCCACACCTTACCCAAAGTAATGTAATCTAGCCAAACGTAGCCTTACTTAACCTAACTTGCCGAGACCACTGTTACTGTCCTCCACTGGTTCGAGCATAGTATAGTAGAGGAGAGTAGAGCCCAGAAATCCATAGAACAGTAGTGTTGAGCACAAAAGTCAAAGCTATCCTAACCTAACCCAACCAAATTTAACGTAACCGAACGTAATTTAACACAAACTAACGTGCCGTGACCACACTTTCTGGCACCACCAGTGCAAAGTAGAGCATGTTATATCACACAAGAGCGCTGAAATCCACCGAATAGCAACGTACAGCGCAAATGTGAAAGCTGTCCTAGCCTAGCAAACCCAAACATAGCATAATCGAACGTAACTTCTCTCCACCTAAAGTGCCTAGACCACCATTGCTGAACTCTCCAGAGCCAGTCACAAAATACCAGGGCGCAGTGGAGCGCAGAAATCCGCCTCACTGCAGTGTAAATCTCTAAAGTCAAAGCTACCCTAACCTCACCTGACCTAACCAAACCTAATCAAACGAAGCCGAACTCAACGTAATGTGCCGACACCACCGATGCTGTCCTTCCCAGAGCCAAGCTGAACATAGTAGAGCACGATAGAGTGCAGAAATCCGCCAAATGGCAGCGTACACTGCAAAAGTCAAAGCTATCCTCCCCTAACCGAACCAACCGCAGCATAACCAAACGCAGCCTAACTCAGCCTAGCGTGCCCTGACGACCATTGCTGGCCTGCCTAGAGCCAGGCGGATGCCACTAGAGCACAGTATAGCGCAGGACTTCAACGTATACCAGTGTATTGCACAAAAGTCCGAGCTATCCTGTCCTAACATAACGAAACGAAACCTTACTCAACCGAACGTGCCACGACCACAATTGCTGGACTCCCAGAGACCAGCAGAGGCTTGTACAGAAATGCATAGCGCAGATGCCGACCGAATAGCAGTTTACAGCACAGAAGTCAATGGCATCCTAACCAAATTTTACCTATCCCAACATAACCGAGCTTAACCTCTCTCGTCCAAGCATGCCACGACCGCTATTGCTGGTGTCCCAAGATTCAAGCAGGTGCTAGTAGAGCAATGCAGCGCACAGATATCGTCCGAATAGAAGTGTAGAGCACAAAAGTCAAAGTTATTTTAACCAAACCTGTCCTAACCTAGCCAAGCAAAGCTTAACATAACTCAACCTCGCGTGCCGAGATCACTACTTCTGTCCTCCTCAGAGTCGAGTAGAGAACATTAGAGCGCAGTAGAGCGCAGAAATCCACCAAAATGCAGTGTATAGCACGAAAGTGAAAGCTATCCCGTCCTAACCTAACCAAACCTAGCATAACGTAGCGTAACCTGACTCAAGCTAACGTACCGCGGCCACTACCGGTGTCCACACCTGGACCGTGCAGAACACCTTAGAGGAGAGTAGGACGAAGAAATCCATAGAATTGCAGCGTACAGCAGGAGAGTCAAAGTTATCCAAACCTTACCCATGATGGCATAAACTAACGAAACCTAACCAAGCTCAACGTAACCTGCCGCGACCACTACAGCTGGCATCCCCAGGTTCTAGCAGATTGGAGTAGAGCACAGTGAAGGGCAGGAATCCTCCTGATAGCGATGCATAGCGCCAAAGTCAAAACTACCACATCCGAACCTATCCAAACGTAATATAAACGAACGCAACCTACCTAAACCTAACGTGCCGCAACCACAAGTGCCAGCTCCCCCAGAGACAAGCGGAATATGATAGAGCACAGCAGAGCACAATAGGCCATAGAATATCGGTGTTGAGCGCATATGTCAAAGCTATCCTGACATAACCCAAAGAAACCTAACGTAACCAGACGTAACAAGTCCCGACCTAACGTGTCACGACCAGCGTTCCTGGCCTTCGCATAGTCAAGCTGAACATAATAGAGGGGAGTAGAGAGCAGAAATCCATAGAATCGCAGTTGTTAGGCGAAATGTCAAAGCTATCCAGACCTAACCAGTGTCAACACAAACAAACCAAACGTCTCTATACTAACCTATCGTGCCGAGGCCGCTATTACTGGCTTCCGCATACCAATCAGGCCACACTAGGGTACAGTAGGGCTTTGAAATCTACCGAACAGCACAGAACACCATGAAAGTTAAATCTATCCAATCCTAACCTAAACAAACGTAACGAAACCAAACGTAACCTGACTCAACATAACGGGAGGAGGCTACTATTACTGGCCTCCCCAGAGTCGAGCAGATTATAATAGGGCAGCGTAGAGCGCAGGAATCCGCCGAATAGCAGTGTATAGCACGAAAGTCGTAGCTACCCTAACCTACACTCTCCAAACGTAGTTTAGCTAAACGCATCATAACTCAACACAACGCGCCGGGACCAATATTCCTGGCCTCCCCAGGTCCAAGCAGAGCATACTGGAGCACTGTAGAGCGTTGAAATCCACCTAATAGCAGTGTGCAGCACAAAATTCAAAGATATCCTCTCCTAACCTATCCAAACGTAGCATAGCCGAACGTAGCCGAACTGAACGTAACGTGCCGAGGACACCATTGCTGGTCTCCCCACAGCCAAGCGGAACATACTAGAGAACAGCGGAGCGCAGAAATTCACCTGATAGCACAAAAGTCAAAGTCATCGTATCCTAAATTAACCATTCGTGACATAGCAGAACGTTACATATCCTTGCCTAAAGTGCCGCGAACGCTATTGCTGACCTCCCCAGAGTTGAGCAGAACGTAGTAGAGGAGGGCAGCGCACAAATCCTTAGAGTCGCAGTGAATAGCGGAAAAGTTAAAGATATCCGAACCTAACCCAGGCTAACGTTACCTAGCCAAACGTGGCATAACTCAACAAAACGTGCCGCGACCACAAATGCCGGCCCCGCAATGGCCTAGCAGAATATAGTAGAGTACAGTAGGGCGCAAACATCCACCGGATGCAAGTGGATTGTGCGAAGGTTAAAGCTATCCTCACCAGACCCAACGTAGCCTAACCTAACCTAACCAAACGTAACCTATCTCAACCTTACATGCCGCGACCACAATTGCTAGCACGCATAGCCGAGCAGTTCACACTAGAGCAATGTAGAGAGCAGGAGTCCACAAAATATCAGTGTATAGCATAAAAGTCAAGGCTGCCATACCCAAACCCAACCAAACGTAGCATAACCGAACGATATCTATCTGAACCTAACCTGCCGAGACCACTATTGCTGGCATCCCCAGGGCGAAGCGAAACTTATTAGAGCATAGCAGAGCGCAGAGGTCCACGGAACAACATTTTATACAACGAATGTCGAAGCAAACCTATTCTAACCCGAACTAGCATAACCTATCCAAACGTAGCTTAACGCAAACTGTTGTGCCACTACCAACATTGCTGGCCCACCAGAGACGAACAGAGCATAGTAGATCGCTGTAGAGGGTAGTAATCCAAGGAATAGCAGTGTGTAGCACAAAAGTAAAAGCCATCCTAAACAAACCAGCCATAACCAGCCTATCCGAACTTAGAGTAACTAAACCTAACGTGCCGAGATCACAATTGCTGGCTTCTCCAGAGTGAAGCAGAATATGATAGACCGCAGTAGCACAGCGGTCCATAGAGTAGCAGTGTGTGGCACAAATGTCGTAGATACCACTCCAAACCCAAAGCAACCAAACTTAACCAAACGAAACCTAACACAACCGAACGTGCAGCGACAGCTTTTTCTGGCCTCCCGGGAGTTGCTCTGGGTGTAGCAGAGCAATCTAGAGCGCAGGAATCCGCCCAAGAGCAGTGTATAGCACAAAAGCGGTAGTTCTCCTATCCTAACCTATCCAAACGTAACATACCCAAACGTAACATTCCCCAACCTAACGCGCCTAGACCAATATCTCTGGTCTCCCCATCGTCAAGCAGAACATACTGGAGGAGAATAGAGCGCAGAAGTCAATAGAATAGCAGTGTATATCAGAAAAGCCAAAGCTGTCCAGATCTAACCCGAGATACCATAACCTAACCAAACGCAGCCTAACTCAACCTAACGTGCCGATGCCACCATGTCTGCCCATCCCAGTCGAAATCAGGGCATATTAGAGCACAATAGAGCCGAGAAATCCACCGAATATCAGTGCACAGCACAAAAGTCATAACCATCCTGTCCCAACCTTACGAATCGTAACGTTACCAAACGTAACCGAACAGAACCTAACGTGCCGCCACCACCATTGCTGGCATTCACAGAGCCAAGCAAAGAATATTAGACCAGGGTAGAGCGCAGAAATCCAAGGAATCGTGGTGTGCAGCAGAAAAGTCAAAGATTCCCAAACCTAACCCAAATTACCGTAACACAACCTAACGTGGCGTAACTCAACATAACGTGCTACGGCCACTATTTCCGGCCTCCCCAGGGACCAGCAGTACATATTAGAGCACAGCAGGGTGCATAACTCAAGCGTATCGCTATGCAAACCACAAAAGTCTATGCTGTCCTATCCTAACCTGGCCAAATGTAACGTAACCAAACCAAACGTAACTTAAACAAACGCATCATAACTCCGCCCAACGTGCCGAGAGTACGATTGCTGGTCCCCACAGCGCCAGAAGGAGCAGATTAGAGGATAGTAGAACACTGACGTCCATGGAATCGCAGTGCCTAGCACGAAAGTCAAAGATATACCTTCCTAACGATAACAAACGTAACCTAATCCAACCTAATGTCTCGAGACCATTATTGTTGGCATCCTCAGAGCCTTGCAGAGCATACAAAATCACAGTAGAGCTCAGAAATTCATCGTATAGCAGTGTACAGCACAAAAGTCAAAGATATCCTTTCCTAACCGAACCCGACCTAACATAACCAAACGTAATATATCTCAACCTAACGTGCCACGACCGGTATTGCTGACTTGCATAGCGTCAAGCAGAGCATACAACAGGAAAGTAGGGCGCAGAATTCCATGGTATATTAGTGTATGGCGGAAAAGTCGAAGCTATCTCCTCCAAACCTAACCAATCGTAGCTTAAAGAAGCGTACCTTGGCACAACCTAAGGAACCGCGACTGCCAATGCTGGCCTCACCGGAGCCGAGCAGGGCAGAGTGAAGCGCAGAAATCTAACGTATACCATGGTATGCAACGAAAGTGAAAGCTATCAAAAGCTAACCCAAGCTAACGTAACCTAGCCAACTGTTGGTTAAGTAAACCTAACGTGCCGGGTCCGCTATTGCTGCCCTCGCTAGAGCCAAGCAGAGCGTGTTATTGCACAGCAGAGCGCAGAACTCCACAGAATAGTAGTGCATAGCTCAATACTCATATATATCCTGGCCTAACCTAACTAAATGTAACATAACCAAACGTAACATGGTACGACCTAATGTGCCTAGATCACTATTGCTGACGTCCACAGAGACAACCAGAATATAATGGAGCACAGCAGAGCGCAGATATCCGTCGCACTGCCGCGTAAGGTACGAAAGTCAGATATATCCAAACCTGTGTCAAACAAATAGAACATTACCAAACGAAGCCTAACTATACATAACGAGACCGAACCACTATTGTTGGGCGCCCAATGGCCGAGCAGAATACAGTAGAGCGCAGTAGAGCGCAGAAGTCCACAGAGTAACTGTGTATACCACGAAAGTCAAAGCTATACTGGCTTAACAGAGACAAGCATAAGCCAACCGAACGTTGCCTAACTCATCCTAGCGTGGCGAGTTTACTACTACTGGTCACCACACAGTCGATCAGGGTATTTTATAGCGATGTAGGGCGTAGAAATCCACCGGAGAGTAGTGTATAGCACAAAAGTCAAAGCCAACATCTCCTAACAAAGCCAATCGTAACATAACCGAACGTAACATAATACAACCTGACGGGCAGCGCCACTATTGCTGGTCTCCCCAGAGTCCAGCAGAGTATAGTACAGCACAGTAGGGCGCAGAAATCCACCGAATAGCGCTGTATAGCACAAAAGTAAAGGCCATTCTATCCTAACTAACCAAACGTGACGCAACCAAACGTAGCATAACAATACCCAACGTGCCGAGACCGCTATTGCTGGCATCCCCAGAGCCAAGCAGGAAATATTAGGGCACGGAACATCGCATAAACCCACCGAAGAGCAGTGTATAGCGCGAAGGTCGAAGCTATCGTATCCTTACCTACCCCATCGTAACATAACCAAACGTAACATAACTGATACTCACGTGCCACGAAAACAATTGCTGGCCTCCCCAGAGACAGGCAGAATGTATTAGAGCACGGCAGAGTGCAGAAGTCGACCGAATAGCAATGCATTGCGCAAAAGTCAAAGCAACCCTGTCCTAACCTAGCCAAACGCAACGTAACAGATGGTATCCTAACCCATCCTAACGTGGCGAGACGTTTACGGCTGTCCGCTCCACATGAGGGCAGAACATGTTGAAGGAGGGTAGAGTGCAGAAGTCCATGGATTAGCAGTCTATAGCACAAGAGTAAACGCAACGTCTTCCTAATCTAACCAAACTTAACAAAACTGAACGCAAACGAAATAAAGCCTGCGATCCGAGGACACTACTGGTGGCCTCCCCATAGTCAAACAGAACACACTAGAGCGCAAGATAACGCGGAAGGGCCGGGAATAGCAGTGTATGACTCAAAAGTCAAAGCTATACCATCCTATCCTAGCCAATCGTAACATATGCAAACGTAAACAAATTCCACCTAATGTGTCGAGACCTCTGTTGTAGCCCTCCCCAGGGGCAAGCAGAATATACTTGAGAACACTACAGCGAAGACACCCGCCCAATTGCAGTGTATAGCACAAACGTCAAAGATATGCAATCCATACCTGTACTAACATGAACTAGAGAAACGTCGCATGAGTCAACATAAAGTGCCGTGACCACTATTGCTGGCCTCCCCAGAGCCAAGCGGCACGTGATAGAGCACAGTCGAACGCAGAAGTCCACCGAGTTGCGGTGTATAGCACAAAAGTCAAATCTATCCACTCCTAACCGAACCAAACGTAGCTTATCCGAACGTAACCTAACCCAAACGAACGTGACGAGACGTGTACTGCTTCCCACCCCAGCGCAAAGTAGAGCATGTTGCAGAAGTGTAGGGCGCAGAATTCCATAGAATAGCGGTGTACAGCACAAGGCCAAGCTACCCCATCCTCCCCTAGCCTATCGTAACCTAGCCGAGTGTAACGGAACTAATTCTACCGTGTCCATGTCACTACTGCTGGCCTCCCCAGTGCCAAGCAAAACATGCTAGAGCACAGTACAGCGCAGAGACACACCGAATTTCAGTCCATAGCACAAAAGTCAAAGCTACGCTATCCAACCCTAACCAAACGTAACCTAATTCAACCAATGTGCCGAGGTCCCTATTGCAGGCCTCCACGGAGCCGAGCAGTACATACTGGAGGAGAATAGAGCGCAGACATCCACCGCATTGCAGTGCATAGCACAAAAATTTCAAGGCTACACTATCATAACCTAGTCAAACGCAACGTGGCCAACCGAAACATAGCTCATCCCAACAGGCCGAGACCACTATTTCTGGCATCCCTAGAGTCGAGGATGTTATAGTACAGCTATGTAGAGCGCAGATGTCCAACGAACGGCAGTGTATAGCACAAGAACCAAAACTACATCTTCCTAACCTAACCAAACTTACCGCCAACAGGCGTCACAGTACTCATCATAACGTCCGAGACGTACATTGCAGCCGTCCCCAGATACTAGCTGAACATACCAGAGGAGGATAGAGCGCAAAAATGGATAGAATCGCAGTGTATACAACAAAAGTCTTAGACGCCTTGTCCTAACCTAACCAAACGTAACATAACAAGACTCACCTTAAATCAACCTAACTTACCGAGACCACTGTTGCTGGCCTCCCTAGAGCTTAGGAGGATATAGAAGATAACAGTAGAGCGCAGAACTCCACCGCATTGCAATGAATAGCACAATCGTCAAGTATAACCTAACCTAACATGGCCTAACATAGCCTAACTAAACGTTGTCTAACAAAACAACGTGCCAAGAGCAAGATTGCTGGCCTCTACAGAGACAGGCAGAGTATATTAGAGCACAGCAGACAGCTGAAGCTCAACGAATAGCAGTGTATGGCGCAAGAGTCAATGATACCCTAACCTAACATTGCCCATCCTAGCCTAACCAAACGTAGTGTAACACAATATTATGTGCTGAGTCTACTATTGCTGGCACCCCAGAGCCAAATAGTGCCGAATAGAGGACGGTAGTGCGCAGACATCCACCGCACAGCTGTGTACAGGGCAAAGGGGAAAGCTAAACTACGCTAACCTAGCAAAGCGTAACACAGAGATGCGTAACCTTCCTATACCTACCATGCCGAGATCACTATTTCTGTCATCCCTAGTGCCGAGAAGAGTGTAGCAGAGCAGCGTAGGGCGCGGGAATTCTCCGGTTAGCAGTGTATGGCACAAAAGTGTAAGCTAACCTATCCAAACCAAACCACACCTAACGTAAACGAGCGTAACATAACCCAACCTAACGTGCCGGGGCAACTATTGCTGCCCTCCACAGAGCCAAGCAGAGCATATTAGAGGAGAGTAGAGTGCGTAAAACCATAGAATCGCAGTTTATAGTGCAAAAGTCAAAGCTACCCCATCATAACATATCGAAACGTAGCATAACCATACGTAACGTAGCTCAGCCTAACGCGCCGAGACTACAAATTTTGGCCATCCCAAAGCAGAACTGATTATAGCAGAGCAATGAAGGGCGCAGAAATACACCGAACAGCAATGTATAGCACAAATCTCAAAGAAACCATAACCAAACATACCTACCCAAACCGGACCGAACGTGACCTGACACAAACTTACGTGCCGAGACGACCTTTACTGGCCTCCCCAGACACAAATAGAGCGTATTAGAGCACAGTAGAGCACAGAAATCCACCGAATAGCTGTGTATAGCACAAAAGTCAAGGCAATCATTTCTTGACATAACCAGTCATAACGTAACCAAACGTACACGAACTCAACCTAGCGCGCCGCGACCACTACATCTGGCCTCCCCGGAGCCGATCGGAGCAAATTAGAGGAGAGTAGAGCGCAGAAATACATTGAAACGCAGTGTAGAGCATGAAGGTCAAACCTACCATATCCTAACATAACCAAGCGCAGCCAAACCTAACGCTTCCTAACTCAAACTTCCGGGCCGAGGACACTATTGCAAGCAGAGCCCAAAAGAATATAATAGAGAACAGTAGAGCGCAGATATCCACCAAAAGCAGTGTACAGCACAAAAAGTAGAAGCTACCCTATCGTGTCCGAGCCAACCGTAATGAAGTCGAACGTTACATAGCTCAACCCAACATGCCGAGACCACTAATTCTGGCATACCCAGAGTCGAGAAGGTTACAGCGGAGCTACGTAGAGCGCAGCAATCCAACGAATAGCAGTGCAGAGCACAAAAGTCAAAGGTACCCTATCCTAACCTAACCAAACGTAACACGTACAAGTGGAAACTAATTCTACCTCACTCGGCGAGATCAGAGCTCCTGGCATCCCCAGAGCCAAGCAGGGGATATTAGGGTGCAGTAGAACGCATATATCCATCGAATAGCAGTGTATAGCACAAAAGTTAAAGCTACCCTGCCGCAAAATTCCAATCGTCGCGTAACCAAACGTAACGTAACATATGCCAACGACCCGCGACCACTATCGCTGGCATTCCGGGGCCAAGCATAATATAGTGGAGCACAGTAAGGCGCAGAAATCCACCGGATAGCAGTGAATAGCACAAAAGCCAAAACGACCCTATCCTAACCTAACCGAACGTAATGTAACAAAACTTAACATAACTCAAACTAACATACCGAGTCCACTATTGCCGTCCTCCCAAGAGTCAATCAGAGTGTATTAGAGCAACGTTGAGCGTAGGAATCTGCCGAATAGGGGCGCATGGCACGGTAGTCAGAGGTATCCAAACATTACCTGGACCCCACCTAAACTAACCAAACATAACCTGCCGAGAGCACCATTGCTAACCTCCACAGAGACATACAGAACATATTAGAGCTATGTAGAGCGCAGGAATCGACAGAATAGCAGTTTACGGCACAAAAGTCAAAGCTCCCCTCCACAAACCTAATAAAGTGTATCTTAACCGAACGCAACCCATCCCAATCTAACGTGCTGCGACCACTATTGCCGGCCTCCCCGGAGCCAAGTTGTTTATAGTAGAGCAATGCAGAGCGCAGAAATCCACCGAATGTCAGTGTACAGCACATAAGACGAAGCTACCTTATCCTAAGCTAACCAAATGTAACATAACCGAACGTAGCCCCTTTCAACGTAACGAGTCGAGAAAACTGTTGCTGCCCCCCAGAACCAAGCAGAATATGATAGAGAACAGTAGAGCGCAGAAATCGGCCGCACTGCAGTATATAGCACAATAATCGCGGATATCCTAATAAAACCTGCCATACCCAAGCCGAACGTATCTTAGCGTAATTCCAAATACGATGACAAGGCCACAGTTGCAGGCTTCCCCAGGTCCATGCAGAGTATACTAGAGAACAGTAGAGCGCAGAGGCCCGCCGCTTTGCAGTGGATGGCACAATAATCACGGACATCCAAGCCTCACCCGAACAAACCTAAGCAAAGCAAACGTAGCCTAACTCAACCTATCGCGCCGAGAACACTGCGGCTGCCCTCCCCAGAGCCAAGCAGAAAATATTACAGGACAGTAGAGCGTAGGAAACAATGCAACAGCAGTGTATAGCACAAATGTCAAAGACATCCTGTCCTATCCTAACCGCACGTAACGTAACCGAACGTAACCAATCTCACTCTAACGTGACGAGTCGTCTATTGCTACCATCCAGAGAGCCATGCAGCACATATTTGAAAAGACTTGAGCGCAGAAATCCACCGAATAGCAGTGTATTGCACAAAAGTCAAAGATATCCGAACCCTACCTGAACTAACCTAATCTATCGTAACGTAGCCTAACTCTGTATAACTCGCCGAGACAGCTACTGCTCCCCCCCCCCAGATGCTAGCAGAACATACTATAGCACACCAGAGCGCGGAAAACCACGCAATTGCAGTGTATCGCACAAAAGTCAAAGATACCATGTCCTAACCTAACTACACGTAACGCAACCGAACGTAACCTAACTCAATCTAACGTGACGTGTCGCCTATTGCGGCCCTCCGCAAAGCCAAGCAAAACGAATGAGAGGAGAGCAGAGGGCAGAAGTCTATAGGATCGCAGTGTATAGCACAAATGTCATAACCACCTTAACCTAACCTAACCAAAGGTAATATAACCGAACGAAACCTAACACTGCCTGACATGCCCAGGACACTATTGCTCCCCTCCGCGGAACCCAACAGCATGTACTAGATCACAGAAGAGCGCTGATATCCGCCGCAGTGCAGAATATAGGTCAAAAGTCGGAGATATCCTTACATAAGCTGCGCTACCCAAGTCTAGCCAATCGTAACTTGCGGCGACTGCAATTGCTGGCCACCCCAGTGCCTAGCAGAAAATATTGGAGCACGGCAGAACGCAGAAATCCACCGAATAGCAGTGTACAGCGCAAAAGTCAAAGCTACACTTTCCTAACCTAACCAAACGCAACAAAGCCAAACTTAACGTAATTCAACCTAACGTGGCGAGACCTCTATTTCTGGCATCCCCAGAGACAAGCAGAATATACTAGAGCACAGTAGATCGCAGAAACATACCGCACTGCAGCGTACAGCACAAAAATCAAAACCACCCTTATCTATCCCGTCCATACCTTACGTAACCGAACGGAATACAACTCAACCTAACATGCGGCGTCCAATACTGTTGGACTTCCGAGAGTCAAACGGAACATAGAGTACAGTAGAGCGCAGAAGCCGGCCGCATTGCAGTGTGCAGCACAAAGGTCAGAGCCCCCCTATGCTAACATAACTTAGCCAAACTAACATAACTCAATGTCTCGTGCCGCGAACAGGATTTCTGGCGTACCCAGAGCCAAGCAGAACATATTAGAGGAGTGTAGGTCGTAGAAATCCACCGTATAAGAGTGCGTAGCACGAAAGCCAAATCTATGCTGACCATACTACACCTACTGCAACCAAACCGAGCCATGCGCAATGTAACCCAACCAAACGTGCAGACACCAATACTGCTGGACTCCACGGAGGCAAGCAGAACATACCAGAGCGGAGTAGAGCGCAGAAGTCCTCCGAGTAGCAGTGTACAGCACGACAGTCGAAGCTACACTGCACTAAACTTACCAACCTTAACATAACCAAACGTAACCAAATGCAATCTACAGTGCCGCGAACACTATTGCTGGCTTGCACAGGGTCAAGCAGAATATAGTAGAGCACAGTAGAGTGCATATATCCACCGAGCATCGGTGTACAGCACGAAAGTCACAGCTACGCTTACCGAACCAAGCACAAACTAACATAACCAAGCGTACCGTAGCTCAACCCAAAGTGCCGAGACCGCCATTGCTGGCCTCCATAGATCCAAGCAGGGCGTTTTAGAGCAATCCAGAGCGCAGAAAGCTGCCGCATTGCAGTGCACAGCACAAAAGTTAAAGATATCCAAACCACTCCTGAACTAACGTAAACTAACCAAACGAACCGTGAGCACTACTGCTGTCCTCCGCAGAGCCAAGCAGGATATACTAGGGCACAGTGAAGCGCAGACATCCGCCGCTTCGCTGTGTACAGCACAAAGGTCAAAGGTATCCAAACCTTGCCCGAACAAACCTAGAAGGGACAAACGTAACCTAACACAACACAACTTGCCGAGACCACAATTTCTCTCCTCCCCAGAGCCAAGCAGGACTTGCTCGAGCACAGTAGAGTGGAGAAATCCATCGAATAGCTGTGTGCAGCAAAAGAGTCAAAGCCAACCTGTTCTAACATAACCAATTGTAACATAACCGAACGTAACCTGACACAAAATAACGTGCCGCGCCCGCCATAGCTGGCCTCCCCAGAGTTCAGCAGAGTAAGTACAGCACAATAGAGCGCAGAAATCCACTTAATATCAGTGCATACCACGAAAATCGAAGCTATCCAAACCTGACCCTGACTAACACAACCAAACCAAAGGCAGCCGATCTCAACCTTACTGCCGAGGTTATTATTGCTGGCATCTCCACAGCCAAGCAGAGCACACTAGAGAAAAGTAGATCGCATAAATCCGCCGAACAACATTTTATGCCACGAAAGACAAAGCTATCCTTGCCTAACCCAAACAAGCGTGACCAAATACAACGTAGCCCAGCTCTATGTAACGTGCCGAGACAGGCATTGCTGACCTCCCCAGAGCCAAGCACAATATATTAGAGCAGAGCAGAGCGCAGGTATCCGACGTGTTGCGGTACATAGCACAAAAGACAGAGATAACGTAGCCTCACCTGTCCCATCGCAACCTAGCCAAACGTAGCCTAGCGCAACAAAACGGGCCGAGAGCACTTTTGCTGGCCTCCTCAAAGGCAACCCGAGGCCAATAGAGAAATGCTGAGCGCAGATATCGACCGAATATCAGTGTATAGCACAAAAGTCAAAGCAGTGAAGTTCTAACCTTACCAAACGTGACGTAAACTATCGTAGCCTATCTCAACCCAACGTGACGAGACAGCTAATGCTGTCCTCCCCAGAGCCAAGCAGTATATACTACAGAACAATGAGGCGCAGGTAGCCAACGAATAGCAGTGAATAACACAGAAGCAAAGGTACCCTATCTTTACCTGTCCCAACCTGACCTAACCGAACGTAGCCTAGGACAACATAACGCGCCGCGACCGCTGCTGCTGACCCCCAAGTGCCATGCAGGATGCAGTTGAGCGCAGTAGACGACTGTTATCCGCAGAATAACGGTGCATAGCATGAAAGACGAAGCCATGTTTACCAAACATAGCCTAACCTGACCCATCCAAGCGTAACCTGACCAAACCTAACGTGCCTCGGCCACTATTGCTGAACTGCCCAGAGCCAAGAAGAATATACTAGGGCACAGTGGAGAGCAGAAGTGCACCGCATTGCAGTCTAGAGGACAAAAACCGAAGATATCCTAACCTAACCCAAACACACCTAACCCAACAGAATGTAACGTAACGCTACCCCGCGCACAGCGGCCGCCATTTCTGGCCACCCCGGAGCGAAGCAGAGAATATTAGATAACGGTATGGCGCAGAAATCGAACGGATAGCTTTGTATAGCACAAAACTCAAAGCTATCCTGTCCTAACCAAACCAAATATAACGTAACCAAATGCATTATAACTCAACCTAACGTGTCTAGAATACAATTGCTGACCACGCAAGGGCCAAGCTGATCATATTAGAGCAATCTGGAGAGCGCAATCCCACCGCATAGCGGTGTAAAACACACAAGTTTAAGCTGTCCTATTAAAGTCTAGCCAAACGTGACACAAGCAAACGTAATACGTCTCAACCTAACGTGCCGAGACCACAATCGCTGGCCACGCCAGAGCAAATCAGAACATACTAGAGCAGGGTAGAGGGCAGGAATCCACCGAACAGCAGTGTAAACAATGAAGGTCAAAGCAATCCGAACCTAACCCAGACAAATGTGGCCGAACCATATGTAGCCTATCTTAATGTAACATGCCGAGAGAATTATTGCCGGCCCTCAGAGTCGAGCAGAGCAGAGTATAGCAGAGCAATGTAAGGCGCAGAAATCCACCGAAAAGCCGTGCATAGCACAAAAGTCTAAGCTGTCGTACCCTAACATAACCAAACGTAACATAGCCAAACGTTACCTGACACATCCAAACGGGCAGAGACCACCATTGCTGCCATCCCCATAGCCAAGCAGGACATATTAGCGAAGAGTAGAGCGTAGGAATCCATAGAATCGCCGTGCATAGCACAATAGTCGAAGCTAACCTATCGCGACGTAGCCAAACGTAACGTAGACGAATGTAACATGACTCAACCTAACGTGCCGAGTTTACTATTGCTGACTACCCCTTAGCAAAGCAGGGAGCATTTGAGCATACTGTAGCGCAGAAATTCCCCGAACAGCATTGTATAGCACAAAATTCGAAGCTATCCTATCCTGACGTAACCAAACGTAACATATCCAAACGAAGCATAACAAGCCATGACGTTCCGACACTACTGTTGCTGGCCACCCCAGAGCCAAGCAGATCATGTTAAAGCAATGTAGAGAGCAGAAATCCGCCGAACAGCAGTGTATATCACAAAAGTCAAAGCTATCCTATCCTAATCTAACCAAACGAAGCATAGACAAACTTAATATAGCGCAACCTAACTACCCGAGACCAAACTTGCTGCCCTCCTCAGAGCCAAGCAGAGCATACTAGAGCACAGTGAGGTGCAGAAATCCACCGAATAGCGGTGTATAGAATAAAAGTCAAAGCTATCGCTACTTTACCTAGCCAACCACAACACATCCAGACGTAGCCCACCCCAACCTGACGCGCCTAGGCTACTGTTGCTGATCTCCCCAGAACCAAGCGGAATATAACAGAGCACAGTAGAACGCAGCAGTCCGACGCATTGAAGTGTAAAGCAAAGAAGTAAAAGAAGTCCTAACATAACCCGATCTAACCAAACCGAACGAAACGTAACCTATCCCTATCTAACGTGCCTAGCCAAATATTGCTGACCTCTCCATGGCCAAGCAGCACATATTAGGGGAAAGTAGAGCGAAGAGGTGCATATAAAGCAACGTGCAGCACAAAAGTCAAAAATATCTTAATCTAACCCAAAGAAACCTAACCTAACCAAGCTTACACTAACACATCCTAACGCACCGCGGCCACGATTTCTGGATTCCCCAGAGCAAAGCGGTGAATATCAGGTCACAGTAGAGCGCTGGAATGCAACGAATAGCAGTGTACAGTGCAAAAGTCGAAGCTACCATTGCCTAACGCAACTAAACGTAGCATGACCAAACGTAACCTATCTCAACCTAACGCAGAACCAATGTAGAGCGCAGAAATATACCGAGTAACAGTGTATAGCACAAGAGTCGAAGATACTACCTCCTAATCAAGCCACACGTAGAGTAGCAAAACGTAACATAACAAAACCTAATGTCCTGCGACCACGATTGCTGGCCTCCACAGGGGCAAGAACAATATATTAGTGGATATTGAAACGCAGAAATCCGTAGAAACGCAATGTATGTCAGAAATGTCTAAGAAACACATGCCTAACCCAAACCGACAGGACCGAGCTAAACGTAGCCTAACTGAGCATGACGTGACGCAAACAGTATTGCTGGTATCGCCGGGTCCAAGCCGAATATAGTAGAGCAGAGTGGAGCGCAGACGTGAGCCGAATAACAGTGTACAGTGCGAAAGTCAATGCTATCGTAGGCGAACGTAACAGAACATGACAAAACCAAACGTAGCACAGCTGCACATGGCGTGCCGAGACCACGATTGCTGGCCTCGCCAGAGCCAAGCAGAAAATATTAGGGCACAGTAGAGCGCAGAAATCCACCGCATTGTGGCGTATAGCACAAAAGTCGAAGAAATCCTAACATAACCTGACCTAACCCATCCGAACCTAACGTAGCCTATCTCACCATAAGGTGCCGGGACCACAACTCCTGGCATCCGCATATCCAAGCAGAACACCCTAGCGCAGAGTAGAGCGCAGGAATGCTCCTAACAACAGCGTGTGTCAAAGAAGTCAAAGCTATCATATCCTAACATAGGATAAGGTGGCCAGCAGTAGTGGTCGAGTCACAATAGGCTTAGAGAGGTGACATTTGGCTATGCTTCGATTGATTAGGTTTGGGTAGAATGGCATTGACTTCTGCGTTATTCACTACCATCAGGTAGACTTCTGCGCTCCGCTCTGCTCTGGTGTATGTTACGTTGCCTTAGTTAAGGTTAGGATGGGATAGATTTCACTCTTGTGCTATAGACTGATATTCGGTGTGTTCCTGTGATCTACTGTGCTCTGATATGCTCTGCTTTACTCTGTGGATGCCAGAAATCGTGACCGAGTCACGTTGGTTTGTGTTTCGTTACGTTCGGTTAGGTTTTGTTAGTTTGGGTTAGGCTTGGATAGCTTTGGCTTTTCTGCTATTCACTGAGGTCTTATGGACTTCTACGATCTACTATCCTATGGGATGTTCTGCGTGGCTATCTTGAGGCAGCAAAAATGGTCTCGGCACATAAGGTTTATTTAGTTCACGTTCGGCTTTGTTACGTTCGCCTATGTTAGTACACGGTAGCAATGAGCTTTGTCCTATACACTGCCATTCGGTGGATTTCTGCACCATGACGTGCGCTAACTTGTTCTGCTTGGCACTGTGGAGATCAGCAATTGTGGTCTCGGCACGTTACGTTGAGGTAGGTTACGTTCCTTTACGCTACGATTGGCAATGTTACGACAGGATAGCCTTGACTTTCGTGTTATGCACTGCTATTCGGTTTATTTCTGCGCCCAACTGTGCTCTAGCATATACGGCTTGGCCCTGAGGAGGCCAGCAATGGTTGTCTCGTCACGTTAAGTTGATTTCTGCTACTTTTGCTTATGTTACGTGTGGTCAGATTAGGATATGACAGCCTCGTCTTTCGTGCCCTACGCTGTCGTTTGGTGGATATGTGCACTCTAATGTGATCTACTACATCCTGCTTGGACCGGGGCAGTCAAGCAATTGTTGTCCCGTCACTTTCGGTATAGCTACGTTACGTTTGGCTGTGTTACGCTTTGCTAGGTTATGACAGCATAGCTCTGACTTTTGTGCTACTCAGTGCTATTGGGCGTACACCTGCGATCCACTGTGCCATATCATGTTCGGCTTTTCTATGGGGCGCACAGCAATAATCGTCACGGCACCTAAATTTCTGTTATGTTACGTTCGGTTTTGTTACGTTTGGTTTGGTTAGGACAGGATAGCTTTAACTTTTGTGCTGTACACAACTACTCTATAGATTTCTAGGATCTACATTGCTCTACTGCCCTCTGCTAGGCTCTGGGAGGCCAGTAATAGCCGTCGTGGTACGTTCGGTTGTATTAGGTTACGTTAGTCTAGGTTGTGTTGGTTTGGTTTAGGTTTGGATATGTTTGACTTCACGGCTATTCGCTCCTGTTCTATGGAATGCTGCGCACTTGTCTCCTCTATTATATTCTGCTTGGCCCTCTGGAGGCAAGTTATAGTGGCCGCGGCATGATAGGTTGGGTTTGGCTATTTTCGGCTCTGCTACGATTTGTTGGGTTAGGGTAGGATAGAATTGACTTTTGTGCTATATGCTGTTATTCCTCGGCTTTATGCGCTCTACATTTCTTTACTGCACTGAGCTCGACTCTGGTTATGCCAGAACATTGCTCGTGGCACGATATGTTTTGATATGTTACGTTCGCTTAAAATGGGTTAGGCAATGTTTGGTTGGTATAGCTTCGACTTTGGTACTACAGACGGTTAGACGGTGGATTTCTGCGCTCTACCCTCCGCTAATAAGTTCTGATTGGATCTTTGAAGACCATATATCGTGGTCGAGGCACGTAACCCTGAGTTATGTTCAGTTTGGCTATGTTATGCGTGATTGGGTTAGGTCCGCGCCGCTTAGTCTCTTGTGCTACACACTGCCATTCTATGGACTCCTGCGTTCTACTGAGCTCTATCTAAATCTGATTTTCTCTGCGGACGCCAGCAATAGAGGCCGCGGCACGTTATGTTGAGCCATGTTACGTTCGGTTAGGTCATTTTCGGATATGTTTGGTCAGGGTAGCTCCGACTTTTGTGCCATACGCTACTTTTCGGTCGATTTCTGCGCTCCACATTGCTCTAGTATATTCTGCTTGGCTCAGTGGAGTTCAGCAACAGTGGTCTCGGCATGTTATGTTGAGTTAAGTTACGTTTGGTTAGGCTAATTTGCGTTGGTTAGGTAAGGTTTTCTGCGTCTTCTGTGCTGTGCCATTATGTTCTAATGATTTCTGCGTCCTGCTCTCGCCTAATATGTTCTGCTTTCCTTCGTGGAGGCCAGAAACTATGGTCGCGGTAGGTTAGTTTGAGTTAGATACCGTTTGGTTAGGTTTTGTTATTGCGGGTTAGGCTAGGATAGCTTTGACTTTTTTCCTCCACACTGCAATAATATTGATTTCCGCGCCCTACTCTGCTCTTTCATATTCTGCCAGTCTCTGTGGACGCCAGCAGTAAATGTCGCAGCACAATACGTTGAGATATGTTGCATTCGGATAGGTTAGGACAGGTTAGGTTAAGATATTTTTGACTTTTGTGCTTCACACTTCAATGCCGTGGATTACTGCGCTCTACTGTGCTCTAGTATATTCTGCTTAGCTCTGGGGAGGCAAACAGGCGTGGTCTCGTTTCGTTAGGTAGGGCTATGCTACGTTCGGTTACGTTACGTTTTGCTATGTCAGGATAGGGTAGCTTCGTCTACTCCGCTGTGCACAGCGATTCTATAGACGTCGGCGCTCCACTCTCTTCTAATATGATCTGCTTGCCTCTGAGGAGGGTAGCAATAGAGGTCACGGCATGTTAGGTTGAGCTATGGTACGTACGGTTGCGTTAGGTTTTGTTAGGTTAGGATAGGGTAGCTCTGACTAACATGTTATACCCTGCTATGCGTTGAACATCTGCGATCTACTGCGCTCTAGTATGATCTGCTTGGCTGTGTGAGGCCAGCAATTGCGGTCTCGGCACGCTAGGTTAAGATAGGCTGCGTTTGGTTATGTCACGTTTGGCTTGGTTAGGAGATTATAGCTTAGACTTTTCTCATATACACTGATATTCGGTGGTTCTCGGCGCTCTACTTTGCTCTAATATGCTCTACTTTGCGCTGTGGATGGCTGCAATAGCTTTCACGGCTCGTCAGATTCAGTTAGGCTGCGTTCGGTTAGGTCACGTTTTGTCAGGTTGGGATAGGATAGCTTTCTCTTTTGTGCTATACATTGCAATTCCATGGATTTCTGCGCTCTCCATTGCTCTACTGTACTCTGCTCTACTCTCGGGAGGCCAGCTGTCGTGGTCGCCGCACGATAGGTTGAGTTTTGCTACGTTCGGTTAGGTTACATTTGTTTGGGTTGGGATTGGATGGTTTTGACTTTTGTGCGATACACTGCTATCCGGTGGATTTCTGCACTCTACTCCATTCTAGTATTTCCTCTTTTGATCTGGGAATGCTTGAAATAGTAGCCGCGGTCCGTTAGGTTCTTCTTGGTAACGTTTGGTTAGGTTAGGCTTCTTTGGGTTAGGTTAGGGTACCTTTGACGTCCGTGCTATGCACTGCCATTCCATGAACCTCTGCGCTCTACTCTTTTCTGTCATGCCCTGCTTGGTGAAGGAGAGGTCAGCAGTTATGGGCTAGGCACGCTAGGTTGGGTCTGGTTACGTTTTATTAGCTTAGGTTAGTTCACATTCTGTTAGGATGTCTACTCCTTTTTTGCTATACACTGCTATTCGAGCTGGTCCAATGCCCTACATTGCTCTGCTATACTTTGCTTAGCTCTAGCGGGGCCAGCAATGGCTTGCGTGGCACGTCAGGTCGTGTTATGTTACGTCTGCTACGTTACGTTTGGTTAGGCTAGGATTGGATAAGTTTCACTTTTGTGCTCTACACTGCTATACCGTGGATTTCCGCGCTCTACTGTGCTGTAGTATATTCTGATTATCTCTGGGGAATTCTGTAATAGTAGTCCCTGCACGATAAGTTGAAATAGGATACGTTTGGTTAGGTTACGTTAACTATGGTTAGGTCTGGATATCTTCGACTTTTCTGCTATTCACTGCGATCCTATGTGTTTCTGCACATTACTCTCCAGTATCATTATTTGCATGGCTCTGGAGAAGCCAGCAACATTGGTTCCGGCAAGTTGGGTTGAGGTTGATGACGCTCGGTTACGATACGTTTGGCTTAGATAGGATGGGGTAGCCTTAACTCTTATGCTACACACCGCTATTCGGCGGAATTCGGCGCTCTACGTTGCTCCATTATGCCGTGCTTGCCTCTTGGGAGGCCAGCAATATCATTCTTTGCACGTTATACTTAGATACGTTACGTTCGGCTTATCAAGGTTGGGACAGGTTGGGTTAGCACATCTTTGACATTTGTGCTGCACACTGTAGTGCGGTGGATTGCTGCGCCCTACTGTGCTCTAGTATATACTGCTTGATTCTGGGAGGCAAGAAATTGTGGTCTCGGCGCGTGAGGTTGAGTTAGCCAACGTTCGGTTACGTTACGTTTGGTTAGGTTAGGGTAGGATAGCTTTGACTTTTGTGCTTCACACAGCTGTACGTCGAGCTTCTGCGCTCTGCTGTGCTCTAGTATGATCTGCTTCGCTGTGACGTGGCCAGCAATATTATTCTATGCACGTTATATTTAGATATGCTGCGCTTGGCTCGGCTAGGTTAGGACAGGTTTGGATAGGATAACTTTGGCGCTTGTACTACACACTGCAGTGCGGTGGATTGCGGCGCTCTACTGCTCTCTAGTATATTCTGCTTGGATGTTTGGAGGCCAGCAGTAGTGGAATCGACACGTTAGGCAGAGTTATGTTGCTTTCGTTTGTGTAACATATGGTATGGTTCGGAGAGAATAGCATTGACTTTTATGCTATACACTGATATTCGGTGGGTTTCTGCGCTCTACATTGCTCTACTATACCCTGCTCGGCTCCGGGGATGCCGGCAATAGTAACCTCGGCCCGTTACTTTGTGTTAGGTTACGTTTGGTTACGTCATGTTTGTCTGGGTAGGTTTGGATTGCTTCGATTTTCCTGCTATACTCTGCGAACCTATGGATTTCCTGCGCTCTGCTCGCCACTATTACTCTCTGCTTCGCGCTACGGAGGCCAGCAATACTGGCCGCCGCACGTTAGTTTGAGTTAGATTACGTTCGGCTATGTTAGGTTAGATTTGGTTTTTCTAGAATAGCTTTGACTAATGTGCTCAACACTGATACCCTGTGGACTTCTCTTATCTACTGCGTTCTATCATATCTTGCTAGTCTCTGCGGAAGCCGGCAGTCGTGGTGGTGGCACGACAGGTTTTGCTGCGCTATGTTTGCTTAGGTTAAGCTTGTTCTGGCTAGGTTTGGATAGGTTCGACCTTCTTGGCATAGACTGTCACTCGGCGGATTTCCGCGCCCTTTTCTGTTCTAGTACACTCTGCTCGACTCTTGGGTGGTCATTAGTTGTGGTCGTTGCACGTTACGTTGTGTTTGGTTACGCTTGGGTATGTTGCGTTTGGTTTGGTAAGTGGGGGACAGCTTAGACTTTTGTGCTATGCACTGCTATTCGGAGCACATCTGCGCTATACATTGCTCTGCTACGGTCTGCTCTCCTCGCAGGTGGTAAGCAGCAGTTGCAGGTGGTCAGCAGCAGTGGTCGCGGCACGTTAGATTTGGTAATATTACGTTTGGCTACATTATGTTACCATGTGCTAGGATAGGATATCTTTGACTTTTGTGCTACACACTGCTATTATATGGACTTCTGCGCTCTACTGAGAGCTATCGCACTCTGGTTGACGCTGTGGACGCGAGGAATAGTGCTCTCGGCGCGTTAGTTTGTGTTATGTTGCGTTTGGTTGTGTTAGGCTTTTCTGTGCTTGGATAGTGTAGCTCTAACTTTTGTGCTACAAACTGCTGTACGGTGGATATCTGCGCTCTATTGTGCCCTAATATATTCTGCTTGGCTCTGCGGAGACCAGCAATTGTGACCTCTGCACGCCAGTGTGGGTTACGTTACGCTTGGCTTGGCTAGGTTATGATATGTTTGGTTAGGGTAGCTTCGGCGTTTGTGCTCTACACTGCGATTCGGTCGATATCTGTGCACTGGATTACTCTACTAGCAGCTGCTTGAATCTGGGAGTCCAGCAGTGGTGTTCGTGGCACGTATTCTTCTGTCAGGTTACGTTTTGTTAGGTTAGGTGAGGCTAAATTTGGTTATGGTGGCTTTGGTTATTGTGCTATACACTGCTATCCGTTGGATTCCTGCGATCTACTCTGCTCGAATATGATCAGCTCCGCTCTGGGAAGGAGAGCAATCATGGTTTCTGCACATTACTTTGAGTTGGGCTACTGTTGGTTAGGTTATGCTAGGTCAGATTAGGTTAGGCTATCTCCCACATTTGTGCTTTACACTGAATTGCGGCGGGCTTGTGCGCTCTACTGTGCTCTAGCGTATTCTGGTTGGCTCTGGTGAGTTCAGCAATAGTGGACTAGGAACGTCAGTTGGTGTTATGTAGCGTTTCGATATGTTATGTTTCGCTAAGTTATTCTAGGACAGCCACCACATTTGCGCTGTATACAGCCATTCGGCGGTCTTCTGCGCTATACTGTGTCCTAATACGCTCTGCTTGGCTCAGGGTAGGCCAGCGACAGTTGCCTCGGCGTGTAAGCTTCTGTTACGTTACGTCCGGTTATTTACGTTTGGCTATGGCCGCTGAAGGTAGCATTGACTTTCGTGATATACTCTGTTATTCGGTGGATTTCTGCGCACTACTCTCCTGTAATATGTCCTGCGCGGCTACGCGGAGTACAGGAATAGTGGCCGCGGTACGTTAGATTCAGTTATGTTCGCTTGGTCATGTCAGGATTTGTTATGTTGGAATAGGGTAGCTTTGACTTTTTTGCTACACACTGCTATTCGCTGCATTTCTGCTCTCTACCATGCGCCAGTATGTTCCGTTTGCCTCTGGGGTGGCAGTAATAGAGATCTCGGCACGTTATTTTGGGCTATGCTACGTTTGGTTTGGTTAGGTTAGGTCTGGTTACGTTAGTGTGTGTTCGATTTTTCTGCTATACACTGCTATTCCATGGACTTCTGCGGAGTACTCTCCTCTACTATTCTCTGCTTCGCGCTGCGGAGGCCAGCAATTTTTGTCTCGGCGCGATAGGTTGAGTTATGCTACGTTTGGTTAGGATTGGATATTTTCGACTTTTCTGCGGTGCACTGCTATTCTATGGCTTTCTGCTCTCTACCCTCCTCCAATATGTCTGCCTGACTATGTGGAGGCCAGCAATTGTGCACGTTATGTTGCGTTAGATCACGTATGGTTATGTTAGGTGAGATTGGGTTCGGTTTGGGTGGCCTTGACTTTTGCGCCCAACATTGACATTTTAGGAAAATCTGTCCTCCACTCTGCCTTATCATAGGCCGCTTCTACCTGGGGACGCCAGCAATAGTGATCGCTATCATTTTACATAACATAACTCAATCCAACGTGCGATACCACTGTTGCTGGCATAGCTAGGGCCAAGCAGCATATAGTAGGGCAATGTAGAATACAGATATCCACCGAATAACAGTGCAAGGAGCAAAGGTCACTGCTATCCTAACCGAAGTATACCTAACCTAACCTAACCGAGTATAACATTCCTTAGACCAGCCTGCAGAGGCCGCTGTTGCTGGCATTCCCTGGGCCAAGCAGAATATGGTAGAGTGAAGTAGAACGCAGAAATCCACTACTGTATGGCACAATAGTCAAAGATATACGAACTTAGCCTAAACCAATGTAACCAAGACGAACGTAGCCTTCTCAACATAGCAGGCCTCGAACGCTGCTCCTGCCCTCGCCATGGCCAGGCAGGTAATAGTAGAGCACCGTAGAGGGCAGGAATCATTCGAATAACGGTGTACAATACGAAAGTCAAAACTATCCTATCCGAACATAACCAACTTTCACATAGCCAAACGTAACATATCTCAACCCATTGTGCCAAGACCACAATTGTTGTCCACCCCAGAGACAAGCAGAGCATATCAGAGCACTGTAGGGCCCAGGAGTCCACCGAGTAGGATTGTATAGCACAAACGTCGAAGCTTTCGTACCCTCACTGAAACGAAAGGTGATGTTACCAAACGCTGCATATCTCAACTTAACATGCCGAGACCACTATCGCCGGCCTCCCCAGAGCCGAGTAGAACATATTAGAGGAGAGTAGTGCTCAGAAGTCCATAGGATCGCAGCGCAAAGCGCAAAAGTCAAATCTACCTTTTCCAACCTGGCCAAACGTAACATAAACGAACGTAACCGAACACCACCTAACCTGCCGAGGACTCCCTTTCTGATACCTGGCCAAACGTAACATAAACGAACGTAACCGAACACCACCTAACCTGCCGAGGACTCTCTTTCTGACGTCGCCAGCGCCAAGCAGAATATAGTAGAGCGCAGTAGATTGCAGATATCCGCCGAAAAACAGTGTATAGCACGAAAGACAGAGCAATCCTTAGCAAACGAAGCCTAGCCTAAAATAACCAAGTGTAACCCAACCCAACCTAACGTGTCACGGACGATATTGTTGGCCTTCCCAGTGTCGAGCAGAGCATAGTAGAGCAAAGTAGAGCGTAAAAATCCACCGAATAGAAGCGTATATCAAAAAAGTCAAAGCTACGATATCCTAACCTAACCAAACGTAACGCAACCAAACGTAAAATGCCTAATCCTAACGTGCAGTGACCACTATTTCTGGCCTACCCGAAGGCAAGAAAGACACTAGAGCACAGTTGAGCGCAGATATTCACCGAAAGGGAGTGAACAGCTCAAAAGTCAAAGCTATCCATCCCAGCCAAGCCAAACGCAACGTAGCCAAGCGTAACTGAACACTAACTAACGTTTTGAGCCCACCACCGCTGTCCTCCCAAGAGCCAAGTAGCAAATATTAGGACACAATGGAGCGCAGAAGTCCACCGAGTAGCGCCGTATAGCACGAAGATCAAAGCCATCCTGACAAAATTTAGCCTAGCCTAACTTAGCCACGCGTGACATAAGACGACCTGTCGCGCCAGGACCAATATTGCCGGCATCCGCAGAGCCGAACTAAACATATTAGAGAACAATAGGGCGCAGCAATCCGCCGCATTGCAGTGCATAGCACAAAAGTCAAAGCTACCCCATCGTAATCTAACCAAACTTAACGTAACCGAACGAAGCCGAACACAACCTGAAGAGCCGAGGACAAAACTGCTGGTCTGCCCAGGCCCAAGCAGAACATACTAGTGCACTGTAGAGCGCAGAAATCCACCAAATATCAGTTTACAGCGCAAAAGTCATAGCTATGCTATCCTAACCTAAGCAATCGTAACATGACCTAACGTAACATATCTCTATCTATCGTGCCGCGAATACTATTTCTGGCCTCCAAGAACCGAGATGAACGTATTAGAGGAGAGTAGAGCAGAGAAATCCATAGCGTCCGAGTGTATAGCAGAAAAATCTATGCTAACCGAACCTAACACAGACCAACGAAACCTAGCCATGCGTAGACTTTCTCAACATAACGTGCCACGAAAACCATTGCTGACATCACGGGGGCCAGGCAGAATATAGCAGAGCACAGGGGAAAGCAGAAATCCACCGAAGAGCTGCGTATAGTAAGAAGACGAAGGTATCCTAACAGATCCGAGCACAACCTTGCCAGCCAAACATAACATAGCTCAACCTAACTTGAGGAGACAACCATTATGGGACACCCCAGAGCCAAGCAGAAGACACTAGAGCACAGTAGGACGCAGTAGTACACCGAAGAGTGGTGTATGGCACAAAATTCGCAGCTATCCTGTTCTAACCTAACCAACCGTAACATAACCAGACGTAATGTATCTAAATCTAATGTGCCGCGACCATTATCGGCGTTCACCTAAATGCCAAACGGAGCAAACTAGAAGACAGTAGATCGCAAAGGTGCATAGTGTAGCAGTGTGCAGCGCAATAGTCAAAGATATCCTAACCTGTCACAACGTATCATAGCCAAACCAAACGTAACATAAGACAACCTATCGTGCGGCGACCACTATTGCTGGTCCCCTGAGAGTCTAGCAGTATATGCCACAGGACAGGAGAGCGCAGAAGTCCACAGAAGAGCAGTGCACAGCACAATAGTCAATGCTATCCTGTCCTAACATAGCCAACTTTAACATAACCAAAGGCAAATAACTCAGACTGACGTGCCGAGACCAGTACTGCAGGCCACCCCAGAACCAAGCAGAATACATTAGAGCACTGTAGAGCGCAGAAAGACACCAAGCAGCAGTGTATAGCACAAAAGTCAAAGAAATCCTAACCTAACCTGTCATAACGTAGCCTAACCAAACTTAGACCATCTAAACCTGAGGAGCCGAGTTCGCTATT
Source organism: Eufriesea mexicana (assembly GCF_001483705.2). Classification (NCBI taxonomy): domain Eukaryota; kingdom Metazoa; phylum Arthropoda; class Insecta; order Hymenoptera; family Apidae; genus Eufriesea; species Eufriesea mexicana. Next base: position 177,628 of record NW_016908344.1, on the reverse strand, counting down.
GCTGACAACCCCATCGTCATGCAGAAGATATTAGAAAAACGAGGGTGCTGAAATCCACAGGGTCGCAGATTATAGCAGAAGAGTTAAAGCTACCCTATCCTAACCTAACCGAACGTAGCGTTACCAAACGTAGCATAGCTAAACATATCGTGCCACAATCGCTATCGCTGGCTTCCCCAGAGTCGAGCAGAGTATAGTACAGCCCAGTGGGGCGCAAGAATCTACCGAATAGCAGCGAGTAGCACAAAAGTCAAAGCTATCATGTCCAAACCTATCCTAACGTTACATGAACAGACGCAACCCAAACGTAACCCAAATTTACGTGCCACTACCGCTATTGCCGGCCCCACTGGAGCTAAGCAGAGTATAGGAGAGCACTGTATAACGCTGTAGCCGTCCGAACAGCAGTGTATAGCTCACAAGTCAAAGATACCCTAGACAAACCTAACAAAACCTAGCCTGACCAAACGTAACCTAACTCAAGCTAACCTGCCGAGAGCACTATTCCTTTCGTCCACAGAGAAAAGCAAGGAGTGATAGCTCACACAAGAGCGCAGGGGTCGATAGAATAGCATTGTGTAGCACAAAAGGTAAACCTAGCACAGCGATACCTAACATAGCCAAACGTAATCTAACATAACCTAAAGTGTAGCGGCCACAACTGCTGGCTCCCCGTCAGTTGAGCAGCGTACAGAGGAGCAATATAGATCTCAGAAAGCCGCCGAATTGCAGTGTGGAGCACAAAAGTCTAAGCAATCATATCCTAACCTAACCAAACGTGACATAACGAAACGCAACATATCTCAGATTGACAGGCCGAGACCAATACTGCTGGCCTCCCCATAGCCAAACAGAATATACTAGAACACAGTTCAGCGCAGGAATCCATCGAATAGCAGTGGCTAGCACAAAGTTCAAAGTCAACGTAACCAAATATATCCAAACCTCACCTTACGAAACGTAACCTAACCCAACGAAACGTGCCGCGACCGCAATTGCTGGCCTCCCAAGGGACAAGCGGATGCCAATAGAGCAACGCAGAGCGCAGATACAGACCGAATGGCAGTGCATAGCACAAAAGTCAAAGCCATCCCATACAAACATGACCTAGGCTAACCTGACAAGGCATAAACTAACCCAAAATATCGTGCCGCGTCCTCGGATGCTGGAATCCCCAGAGACAAGCAGGTGTCAGTAGAGCAATACAGTGCACAGATATCGACCGGGTAGCAGCGTATAGCACAAAAGTTATAGATACCCTGACCAAGCCTATCCCAACGTAGCCAAGCCAAGCGCAAGCAGACCCTGCCTGGCATGCCGAGGCCGCTATTGCTGGCTTATGCAGAGCCAAGAAGAACATACTAGAGCAGAGTACAGCGCATAGGTCCACCTAAATGGTGTTTAAACCACGAAATTCAAAGGAATCCGAACCTATTCCACACTATTATATCCTACCCAAACGTAGCCTAACTCAACCTAACGTGCCGAGACCGCTATTACTGTCCTCCCACGAGGAGAGCAGAGTACCGTAGAGCACAGTAGAGCGCAGAGTTCCAACGAATAGCAGTGTATAGCACAAAAGTCACCTTTATCCTCTCCTGAACTATCCGAACGCAATACACGCAAACGTAACCTAACTTAACCTGACACGCGGAGACCAATATTTCTCAACGCGCCAGGGACAAGCAGAACATACTAGAGCATAGTATAGTGCAGGAGGCTTCCAAATTGCTCTATACAGCACAATAGTCGGAAAGATCCTAACCTAAACTGACCCATTCTAACCTAACCGAACGCATAATAACACAACATGACATGCCATGACCACAGTTGCTGACCTCCCGAGAGTCGAGCTGAGGCTGTCAGAGCAACACAGCGAGCAGATATCGACCGAGTAGCAGTGCAGAGCACAAAAGTCTAAGCTACCCTATCCATGCCCAAACAAGCGTAACGTAACAAAGCACAACATAACGCAGACTGACGTGCCGAGACCACTATTGCTGACCTCCCCTGCGCTAAGCAGGGCATATTAGAGCACAGCAGAGCGCAAATCCCACCCAGTGTACAGCACAAAAGTGGAAGCAGTCCCATCCTAACATAGCAAAACCTTACGTCCCCGAACGCAGCTTGACTCTAGCAAACGTGCCACGAACACTATTTCTGTCCTCCCCAGAGACAGGCGGAAGCAGGTAGAGCAGCGCAGTGCACAGATGTCGACCGAATAGTAGTGTATGGAGCATAAGTCAAGCCTTTCTTAAACAAGACTTTCCTTACCTAGCCATGCCAAACGTATATTGACTCAACCTGGCGTGCCGAGAACACATTTCCTGGTCTCCCCAGAGCCAAGCAGAACATATTAATGGAAATTGGAGCGCAGAAATCAATAGAATCGCAGTGTATAGCAAAAAAGTCAAAGCCATCCAATCCTAACACAAACAAATATGATCCGACAAAACGAGGACTAACTCAACATAACGCGCCGCGGCCACTATTGCTGTTCTCCCCAGAGCTGAGCAGAGTCTAGTTGAGCAACGTAGAGCTCAGAAACCATCCGAACAGCTGTGCACAGCGCAAAAGTCAAAGCTATGACCTGACGGAACGCAGCGTAACAGAACCTGACGTGCCGAGACCACTATTGCTCGCCCCCCCCCCCAC
>NW_016908344.1:171661-173305 GCF_001483705.2 Eufriesea mexicana | reverse complement strand
ATTCGTGACATAACCAAACGTAGCATAGCTGAAAGAAACGTGCCGCCGCCACGACTGCTGGCCTCAACAGATTCAAGCAGGTGATAGTAGAGACTAGTAGGGCGCAGAATTCTACCGAATAAGATTGTATAGCACGAAAGACAGAGCTCCGCTAACACAATCTAACATAACCCAACCAAACGTAGCATAACTCAATATAACGTGCCGAGTACACCATTGCCGGCATCGCCAGAGCCAAGTAGAGTATACTAGAGCACAGTAGAACGCGGAAATCCACCGAATAGCAGTGTATAGCACAATAGTCAAAGCTACCACCTCCTAACCGAGCCTATCGTAATATAACCAAACGCAACATCGCAAAACTTAATGTGTCGCGACCACTACTGCTTGGCCATACGCAGCCAAGCAGAATGCACTTGAGCAGAGTAGAGCGAATTAATCCACCGTATTGCTGTGCATAGCACAAAAGTAAAAGCTATCGTGGCAAAATTTAGCCCAACCTAACCTAACCGAACGTAACCCATCACATCGTAACGTGCAGAAACCACTATTGCTGGACTGCCAATTGCAAAGGAGGATACAGTAGATCACAGCAGAGCGCAGATATTCACTGAGTATCAGTGTACACCACGAAAGTCAGATCTACCCAAAACTAACCCAAACTAACTTAACGCAACCATACGTAGGCTATCACAAACTAACGGGCCGTGATCTCTATTACCGGCCTCCCCATTGCTCGAGCAGAGTATAGTGGAGCAACGTAGAGTGTAGAAATCCACCGAACAGCAGTCTATAACACAAAATCCGACGCTACCCTATTCTAACCAATCCAAACGTAATATAACCAAACGCAGCCTAAATTTACCTAACGTGCCGAGACCACTATTGCTGGCCTTCCCCGGGCAAAGCAGAGCAGATTAGAGCGCCGTAGCGCACAGAAGTCCACCGTGTAGCAGAGTGTAGCACAGAAGTCAAATCTATCCAACCCAAGCCTAACAAAACGTAACAATAGCAGACGTAACGTTACACAAACTTACGTGCCACGACCGCTATTCCTGGCCTCACGAGAGCTAAGCAGATTATAGCAGAGCGATGTAGAACGCTGAAATCGTCCGAACATCAGTGTACAGCGCAAAAGTCAAAGCAACCCCAAACAAACCTCGCCAAGCCTAACCTAATAGAACGTAACGAAACTCAACCTTGCGTCCACAAAGGCCAGCATACTGTGATAGCGCACAGGAGAGTGCAGAAGTCCATAGAATAGAAGTGTGTAGCAGAAAAGTAGAAGCTATCATAACTTAGCACAACGTAACCTAACAAAACCATACGTAATGTAAATCAACCTAGCGTGCCGCCACCAGTATTGCTGGCCTACCGGGAATAGAGCAGAGTATAGTAAAGCCATGCGGAGCGCAGGGATCCACCGAACAGCAGTATATTGCACAAAAGTCAAAGATATCCTGTCATAGCCTTACCAAGCGTAACATAACCGGACAAACATATATCAACCTAACGCGCTTAAACCACTATTTCTGACCTCCACAGGGCAAAACAGAACATATTAGAGCACCGCAGGGCGCAGAATTCCATCGAATGTCAGTGAACACAACAAAAGTCGAAGCTACCCTATCCAAACCTAACCAA
>NW_016908344.1:107095-170990 GCF_001483705.2 Eufriesea mexicana | reverse complement strand
AGCTATCATAACTTAGCACAACGTAACCTAACAAAACCATACGTAATGTAAATCAACCTAGCGTGCCGCCACCAGTATTGCTGGCCTACCGGGAATAGAGCAGAGTATAGTAAAGCCATGCGGAGCGCAGGGATCCACCGAACAGCAGTATATTGCACAAAAGTCAAAGATATCCTGTCATAGCCTTACCAAGCGTAACATAACCGGACAAACATATATCAACCTAACGCGCTTAAACCACTATTTCTGACCTCCACAGGGCAAAACAGAACATATTAGAGCACCGCAGGGCGCAGAATTCCATCGAATGTCAGTGAACACAACAAAAGTCGAAGCTACCCTATCCAAACCTAACCAAGCATAGCATAACCGAACGTAACGTAGTTCAACCTAACGTGCCTAGCCCATTGTTGCTGACATTCCCAGAGCAAAACCGAATATACTAGAGCAAAGTAGAGCGCATCCGAATCCACCGCATAGCTGTGTATAACACAAAAGTTAAAGCCACCCTTTCCTAACCTATCAAGTCGAAACGTAGCCAAGCGTAACATATCTCAAAATATCGTTCCGCGACCACTATTGATGGCTTCCCCAGACATGAGCAGAGTATCGTAGAGCACAGTAGTGCGCAGAAACCCACCAGATAACAGTCTATGCCAAGAAAGTCAAAACTAACCTGTCCTAACATATCCAAACATAATATAAACCTTCATACCTTCACCGAACCTGCCAAGGCAACTATTGCGGTCATCCTCAGGGCCAAGCAGAGCATATTAGAGCTGAGTAGAGCGCACAAATCGCCCGAATAGCAGTGCATAGCACAAAAGACAAAGTATTCCTAACCTAACCGAACCCGGCCTAACCAAACCAAACGCAATCTAACTCAACCTAACATACCGCGGCCGGTATTGCTGACATCCACCGAGTCAAGCGGAGCATACCACAAGAGAGTAGAGCGCTGGAATCCATAGAATGTCAGTGTACAGCGGAAAAGTCAAAGCTACCTTCTACAAACATGACCAACCGTGGCATAACAAAACATAACCTGACACAACCTAAGGAACCGCGACTGCCATTGCTGTCCTTGCGGGAGTCGAGCAGAACGCAGTAGAGCGCAGAAATCCAACGGATCACATGGTATTCCACGAAAGTCAAAGCTACCGAGACCTAACCCAAACTAATGTAACTCAACTATACGTTGGCTGACACAGCCTAATCTGTCTAGATGACAATTGCTGGCACCTCACTGCGAAGCGGTACATACAGCAGCTCAGTAGAGCGCAAAAATGCAACCAATAGCTGTGTATACCACGAAAGTCATTGATATGCAAGCCTAACCAAAATTAACGTAACCTAACCAATCGCGGCCTCTCTGAACCTATCTTACCGTGATCACTATTGCTGGCCTCCACAGAGCCAAGCAGAGCATATTAGAACACCATAGAGCGGAGAAATACAACGAAGAGCAGGGTATCACACAAAAGCTATCATAATATAACCCAACCCAACCTAACCCAACCAAGCATAATCTAACTCAACCTAACGTGAGGTGTCCAGTACTGCTGATCTCCATAGAGTCAAGCGGAGCGTATTAGAGCGTAGTAGAGCGCAGCAGTCCACCGAATAACGGAGTATAGCACAATACTCATAGCTATCCAGGCCTAACCTAACGAAACGTAATATAACCAAACGTAATATAACCCAGCCTAATGTGCCTAAACCACTATTGCTGAGCTCCACGGAGACAACCAGAATATAATAGAGCACAGCAGAGCGCAGATATCCGTCGCATTGCAGTGTAAGGCACAAAAGTCAAATATATGCAAACCTGTCCCAATCAAGTAGAACATAACCAAACGAAAAATAACTAAACGTAACGAGGCACGACCACTATTTCTGGACGCCCCATGGCCAAGGAGAATAATGTGTAGCGCAGTAGAGCGCAGAAGTCCACAGAATAACAGTGTAGGCCACAAAAGTCAGAGCTACCTTGGCTTGACACAGACAAACATAGTCCAACCGAACGTAGCCTAACTCATACTAACGTGACGAGACCACTGTTACTGGCCAACGCAGAGTCGAACAGGGTATTGTAGAGCAATGTTGAGCGTAGAAATCCATCGAAGCGCAATGTATAGTACAAAAGTCAAGGATAACCTGACCAAACCCAAACTAATGTAACCTAACCAAACGCAGCGTAACCCAACCTGGCGAGCCGAGAGCCCTATTGCTTGCTCGCCGGAGACAAGCGGATGGTAGTAGAGCATCTCAGAGAGCAGATATCGACCGAAGAGCAGCGTATAGCGTAAAAGTTAATCATCCCAACCAAGCTTAACCTAACCTAACCTAGCCAAACGTAACCTAACAAAGCCAAACGTGACACGAATACTATTGCTGGCCACCACAGAGTCGAGCAGAGTATAGCAGAGCAATGAGGAGCGCAGAAATCCACAGAATAGCCGTCTACAGCCCAAGAGTCGAAGTTTAATTAACCTATCATATGCAAACTTAACATAACCAAAAGCAGCCTGACACAACTTAACTTGCCGAGTCCACTACTGCTGGCCTACCAAACGCCAGGCAGAAGATTTTAGTGCAGAGTAAGGCGCAGGGGACCACCGAGTAGCAGCGTATAGCAGAAAAGTCAAAGCCACTCGTGCCTAACCTAAATAAATGTCACTTAACCGAACGAAGCCTAAAACAACATAGGGAGCAGCAGCCACTATTGATCGACTCTCCACGGACGAGCAGAATACAGTCGAGCAGAGGAGAGAGCAGAAGTGCTCCGAAAGGCAGTCTACATCACAGAAGTCAATTCTATCACGCAATAACATATCAAAACGTAATACAAGCAAATGTAACCTAACTAAACTCAACGTGCAGAGATTAACATTGCTGCCCCCCCCCCAGAGACAAGCGAATGCTGGTAGAGCCCTGCAGTGCGCAGATATCGACCGAATTGAAGTGTATGGCACAAAAGTCAAAGCCATCCTGACCCAACCTATCCTAACCTAGCCAACGCACGCGTAATATGACATGTCGTAGCGCAACGAGACCACTATTGCTGGCCTCCCTAGAGTCGAGCAGTTTATGGTAGAGCAACGTAGAGCGCAGGAATCCACCGAATTGCCGCGTATAGCACAAAAGTCAAGGCTACCCCATCCTAACCGAGCCAAACGTAGCATAGCCAACCGCAACATGTCCAAGACAAGCGAGCCGAAGCCGATACTGCTGGCCTCATCATAGCCAGGCAAAATGTACTAGAGCTCTGTTCGGCGCAGAAATCCGCAGAATGCCAGTGTACATCATTAGATTCAAAGCCATCAAAGCCAAACTTAGACTAACCTGTCCTAACCTAACCTTACGTAATTCCACCAAGCGTACCAAGTCCGCTCCTGCTGCTTTCCACAGGTCCAAGCAGAACATATTAGAGTAGGCTAGAGCGCAGAGGTCCACAGAATCGCAGTGCAGAGCACAATACTCGAAGCTACCCTATATTAACATAGCCTTGCGTAACATAACCGAACGTTGTTTAACTGGACCCAACGCGCCGATACCACTACTGCTTGCATCCCCAGAGCGAAGCAGAGTATACTAGAACAGAGTGGAGCGCAGTAATCCACCGCATTGCAGTGTGAAGCATAAAAGTCAAAGAGATCCTAACCTAACAGGTCCAAACCTTATCTTAACCTAATCTAACCGTACGTAGCATAACAGAATATAACGCGCGGAGACCATCATTGCTGGCATGCACAGCGCCAAGCAGAACATACTACAGCACAGTAGAGCACAGAGATCGACCGTATAGCAGTGCATAGGACGAAAGACAGAGCTACCCTCTCGTAACATAACCTAACGTAACGTAACCAAACGTAACATAACTCAGCCTATCGTGCGTACACCACTATCGCTGACACACCCAGTGCGAAGCAGAAGGTTCTGGAGCACAGGAGAGCGCAGAAATCTCACGAACTCTAGTGCAAAGCACAAAAGTCAGAGATACCCTAACATAACCTGTCATAGCCAAACCCAGCCAAACGAAGCCCAACTCAAGCTAACGTGCTAATACCACTACTGATGTAATCCACGGCGCCAAGCATAGCCTATTAGAAAAGGGTAGAGTCCAGAAGTCCACAGAACCGCAGTGCAGAGCACAAAAGTTGAAGGTACCCTATCATAGATAAGCCAAACTTAACACAACCGAACGTTCCTTAACGCAACCTAACGCGCCCAGACAACTACTGCTTGCCTCCCCGAGCCAAGCAGAATACTCTAGAGCACAGTAGAGCGCAGAAATCCACCGAACAGCAATGTATAACACAAAAGTTAAAGCCACCATAACCAAACGTAACACAACTCAACCTATCGTGCCACGACCGCCATTGCTAACCTCCCCAGAGCCGAGCAGAGAATAGTGGACGAACGAGGAGCGCAGAAATACACCGAATAGCAGTGTATAGCGCAACAGTCAAAGTTATCCTATCCTAGCCTCTCCAAACGTAACCTAACCAAACGCAGCATAACACAAACTAACGTGCCGAGGCTACTATCCCTCTTCTCCCCACCGGCAAGCAGATCATGTTAGAGCACAGTAGAGGGTTGAATTCCACCGAACAGCAGTGTATAGCACAGAAGTCAAAGCCATCATATCCAAACCTTACCAAACCTTACATACCTGAACGAAACATAACTCAATCAAACGAGCCACGAACACTGCTGCTGGCCTCCAAAGAGAGGATCGGATGCTAGTAGAGCAACGCGGAGCGCAGGTATCGACCGAATGGCTGTGTACAGCACAAGGGCTGTGTCATAGATACTGCAAACTAACCTCTACTAACCTATTCTAAGCAAACGTAGCCTAACTAAACATAACTTGCCGAGAATGCTATTGCTGGCCTCGCCAGTGCCAAGCAGAATATACTGGAGCACAGTAGAGCGCAGATGTCCACCGAACAACAGTCTTTACCACGAAAGTCGAAACAACACGGACCTAACCCAGACTAATATTATATAACCGAATGTAGCTTATCTCAATCTCACGTGCCAAGACACCTATTACTTGACCCCCGAGGGTGGAGCAGGGTATAGTGGAGCAATGTAGGGCGTTGAAATCCATCGTATTACCGTGTACAGCACAAAAGTCAAAGCAATCCAGTCCAAACCTAACCAAACGAAACGCTTACAAACGTGGCATAAAAAAACCTATAGTGCCGCGAACAATATTGCCGGCGTCTGCAGAGGCATGCTGAATACGATAGATATCAATTGAGCCCCGAAATCCGTAGAAAAGTAGCGTACAGCACGAGAGTCATATCTATGCTTACCTATCGCGGCGAAACGTAACTTAACTGACCCTAACGTGCCGGTAACACAACCTTTGTCATCCACGGCTCCGATCAGAGCATATTAGAGGAGGGTAGTGCGCAGAAATCCATAGAATAGCAGAGTACGCCACAGAAGTGAAAGGTATCCTAACCTAACACAAGCTAACCTAACCTAGCCGAACGTAACATGACTCAACCTAATATGGCGAGGCCACTATCGGTGGCCTCCACAGAGCCGAGCAGAATGCACTAGAGCAATGTAGAACGCAGAAATCGACCGAAGAGCAGTGTACAGCAAAAGAGTCAAATCTACACTGACCAAACCTATCCTGACCATACCTAACCGAACGAAAGATATCTCACATAATGTGCTGCGAAATCTACTGCTGGCGTCCACAGAGACAGGCAAAATATGAAAGGGCAGAGAAGAGCGCAGAAATCAATATAATTGCTGTGTGGAGAACGAAAGTCAAAGATTTCCTAACCTAAGCCACAATAACCTAACCTAACCAAACGGTATCTAACTCAACCTAACCTGCCGTGACCATAGTTTCTGGCCTCCACGGAGCAAAGCAGAACATATTAGGCGAGAGCGGAGCGCAGAAATCATTAGAATAGTAGGGTACAGTGGAAAGGGCGCAGGAAACCTAACGTAACCCAACTCAACCTAACGTGCCACGACGAATATTACTGTCCTCCCAGAGCCGAGCGATGGCTGGTAGAGCAATGTAGAGCGCAGAGATCCACCGATGATTAGTGTGTTGCACAAAAGTCAATGTTACGCTAACCAAACATAACCTAACATAACCAAACCAAACGCATCATAACTCAACCCAGATTTCCGAGGCCACCATTACTGACCTCCCCAGAGGCAAGCAGAATATACTAGAGCGCAGGAGGATGCAGAAATCGGCACCATTGCTCTGTATAGCGAAAAAGGCCATGATAGTCTAACCTACCAGACCTAACCGAACAGAACCAAACGTAGCCTAACTAAACATAACGTGGGTACGCCGCCATTACTGGCATACCCAGGGACAAGCAGAATATAGTAGAGCAACGTGAAGCGTGGAAATCCAGCGAGTAGCAGTATATAGCACAGAAGTGAGAGCTTTCCTATCCTACTGTAACCAAACCTAACATAACTAAAGGTAACATATCCGAACCGATCGTGCCGAGACCAACATCGCTGGCCTCCCCAGAGCCAAGCACAACAAGTTAGAGGACGGCAGAGCCCAAGAATACACCGAATGTTAGTGTACAGTTAAAAGGTCATTGCTACCCTGTCTTATCATAGCCAAACGTAATATAACCGAACGTAACCTAACTAAACCCAATATGCCGAGACCATTTTTGCTGGCCTCAACATAGCCACACAGAACATACTATAGGATAGTAGAGCGTATAGGTCCATAAAATCTCAGTGAATAGCAGAAAAGTCAAAGCTATACACGCCTAACACAAGCTAACATAACCCAACCGAAAGTAACGAAACTCAAGCCAACGTGCCTCGGCCACCATTTCTGTCACGCACAGAGCAAAGCAGAGCATATCAGAGCACGGTAGATCACAGAAATACACCGAATATCAGTGTATAGCACAAGAGTGAAAGCTATCCCATCCTAACCTTAAATAAAGTAACGTAACCATGCGCAACTTAAGTCACCCTAACGTGCTGGGATCACTACTACTGCCATGCACAGAGCCAAACAGGATACACTAGAGCAGAGTAGATTGAAGAAGTCCACCGGAAAGTAGTGCATAGCGCAATAGTCAAAGCTACTCTGCCTAAACCTAATCAAACGCAGCATAGCCAAACGTAACATAACTAGGCCTATCGTGCAGCAGCCACTACTGCTGAACAAAATATCCTATGTTAGGATAGGACAGCCTTGACTACTTTGACACACGCTGCTATTAGGAGCATTGCTGCGCTCGACTCTCAGCTAGGGTGCTCTGCTTGTATATGGTTATGCCTCGAGTTGTGGCCTCAGCACTTTATGATGAGATAGGCCAAGTTATGTTAGGGTATCTTCGACTTTTGCGTTACACGGCGCAATGCGGTGAAATTCTGGGCTCTGCTAACTTCTCTAATAACCTCTGCTTGGCTCTTGCGTGGCCAGCATTGGTGGTCTCGGCTCGCTAGGTATAATTCGGTTACGTTTTGTTTGGTTAGGTTGTGTTACGTTCGTCTAAGATAGCATAGACTTTCCCGGTAGACACTGCTATTCGGTATATTTCCGCGCTCCACCGTGCTGTACAACATTCTGCTTGGCCACGGGAGGCCAGCAATAGTGGTCCCATCACGTTAGGCCTATATTCTGTGGACTCCTACGATCTACTGTGCTCTAGTATGTCCAGCTTGACTCTGGGGAGGCCAACAAAAGTGTTCGTGGCACGTTTGGTAGAGCTACGTTACGTTTGCATTGGTTGGGTTAGGTTTTGTTTGGTTAGGTTGGCATTGACTTTTGTGCTACACACTGCCACACGGTGGATTCCTGCGTTCTAGTGAGGTCTAGAATATTCTGCTTGGCTATGCGGAGACCAGCTGCGGTGGTCTCGGCGCGTTAGGCTGAGAAAAGTTGAGCGTTGTTTTGCTACGTTTGGTTAGGTTAGGAGAGAGTAGCTTTGACCTTTGTGCTCGACACTAACCTTCTGTGGACTTCTGTGCTCTACTGTGCTCTGTCACATTCCGCTGGTATCTGGGGACGCCAGCAGTAGTGTTTGCGGCACCTTAGTTTGTGTTACGTTGCGCTTGTATATATTACGTTTCGATAGGCTGCTATAGGATAGAGTTCGCTTGTGTGCTATACAGTGCTATTCGGTGGACTTGTACGATCTACATTACTCTACTATAATTTGCTCGACTATGGCGCGGCCAGTAATAGTGGCATCTTTATGTTTGTCTGGTCCGGGTTTGGATATCTTTGACTTTTCTGCTGTACACTGTGATTCTGTGCATTTCTGTGACATGCTCTCGTCTAATATGACCTGCTTGGCTTTGGGGAGGTCAGCAATATCGGCGGCGGCACGTTACGTTCGGTTTGATTACGTTTGGGTGTGATACGATTGGCTAGCTTGCGAAATGTTACCTTTGACTCTTGCGCTATACACTGCTATTCCGTGACTTTCTGCTTTCTACTGCGCTCTAATATGTCCTGCTTCGCGATTGGAGGTCAGCAGTAGTGGTGTAGGCGCGTTACGCTTTTTTAAGTTCGTTTGGTTATGCTCCGTTTTGCTACGTTAGGATGGCATAACCGTAACTTCTGTGCTATACACCGCTGTTCGGAGGATTACAGCGTTCTACGTTGCTGTGCTTTGCCCCGCTTTGTTCTCGTGAGAACAGCATTAGCGGTCGTGGCACGTAGTATTGTGTTACGTTGCGTCCGCTTTTTTTTACATTTGGTTAGGTTTGGATAGGGTAGCTATGTCGTTTGAGCTCTACGCTGCTATTCGGTGGATTTCCGCTCTCTGCTGTGGTCTAATATTCCCTGCTTTGCCCTGGGAATTCCTGAAATGGTGTCCGCGATTCGTTACGTTGTGACAGGTTACGTTTGTTAGGGTACGGTTGTGATACCTTTGACTTTCGTGCTATACACTGCCATTCTATAGACCCCTGTGCTCTGCTTTCGCCAAATATGCCCTGCTTGGCGATGGGGAGTCCTGAAGTAGATTACTAGGCACGTTAGGTTGGGATTGGTTACGTTTGGCTATGTTAGGGTAGGCCAGGTTAGGTTAGGTTATCTCCTACTTTTCTGCTTTACACTTCAACGCGGCGGATTTTTGCCTTCTACTGTGCTCTAGTATACTCTGCTTCGCTCTGTAGAAGTTAGCGGTAGTGGTGTAGGCACGTTACGTTGAGTTATGTTTCGTTAGGTTATGTTACGTTTGGTTAGGATAGGATAGGATAACTTAGGCTTTAGCACTATATACTGCTTATCGGTGGTCTTCTGAGCTCTTCGTTGCTCTACTATACCCTGCTCGACTCTGGGGAGGCCAGGAATAGCGGCCACGGTAAGGCAGGTCGAGTTAGGTTACGTTTGGCTAGTTCGGGTGTGGCTACGTTTGGTTAGGATGGCATTGACTTCGCGTTATACATTGCTATTCGGTGGATTGCTGCGCCCTACTATTCTCCAGTATTATCTGCTTGGCTCTGCGGGGGCCAGCAATTGTGGCCTCTGCACGTTAGGTTAACATAGGTGACGGTTGGTTGTGTTAAGCTTGTTTAGGTTACGATAGGAACGCTTTGTGTTTTACGTTCCACACCGCTATTCCGTGGACTCCTGCGACCTTCATTGCTCCAATATACTCTGCTTGGCTCCGGGGAGGCATGGAATAGTATCCTCGACACGTCGTATTCAGTTAGGCAATATTCGGATATGTTAGGATAGGGCAGGTTAGGTTAGGATATCTCTGAACTTCGTGCTGCACACTGTAATGCGGTGGATTACTGCGCTCTAATGTGCTCTAGTACATTCTGCTTGGCACTCGGGATGCAAGCAATAGTGGCCTCGGCGCGTTAGGGACAGTTAAGCAACGTTCGGTTTCGTTCCTCTTGGACATGTTAGAATAGAGTAGCTAAGAATATTGTTCTATGCAGTGCGACTGTACGGACTACTACGCTCCATTCTCCTCTAGTATGATTTGCTTGGCGCTGAGGAGGACAGCAATAGAGGCCATAGAACGTTAGGAAGGGTTGTGTCACGTTTGGTTGGGTTAGGATGGGTTTTGTTTGGCTGGGGTGGATTTGACTTTTGTGCTATACACTGCTGTTCGGATGATTTCAGCGTCCTACGCTGCTCTCCAATACTCTGCTTAGCTCTCGTGAGACCAGTATTTGCGGTCGCGGCACGTAATATTGTGTTACGTTACGTCTGCTAATATTAAGTTTTGTTTGGTTTGGACAGGGTCGCTTTGACTTTTGGGCTATACACTGCTATTCGGTGAACTTCTGCGCTCTGCTGTGCTCTAATACGCACTGCTTGATTTGGCTACGTTAGGAGACGTTTGGTTTGTATAGCATCGACTTTTGTGCTATACACAGCTGCTCGGTCGACATCTGTTCACAGCATTGGCCTGCTAGCGTCTGCTTGCCTCTGAGGGGGCTAGCAAAAGCGGTCGTGGCACGATACGATGAGTCACGTTACGTTTGGTTAGGTTTGTATAGGTTACGTTTAGTTATTATGGCTTTGACTATAGCGCTTCACGGTGCTGTTCGGTGGAGTCCTGCGCTCTACTGTGCTCTAATATTTTCTGCTTGGCTTTGCGTAGGCCAGCAATAGTGTTCTCGGCACGTTATGTTGAGGTAGGCTACGCTTGGTTAGGTTACGTCAGTTTGGAATAGGTTTGGATAAATTTGACTTTTCTGCTATACACTGCGATCCTGTGGGTTTCTGGGTACCACTCACCACTACCACGCTCTGCTCGGCTCTGTGGAAGGCAGCAGTAGCGGTCGCGGTACATTATGTTGAATTGGGCTTCATTATGTTAGGTTACGTTGGTATGGATTCGATTTGGAAATGATGGACTTTTCTGCAGTACATTGTAGTTCTATGGATTTCTGCGGTCTACGCTTGTCTAAAGTGCTCCGCTCGGCTCTGGGGAGGCCAGCAATAGTGCTCGCGGCGCATTGGGTTCAGTTAGGTTGCGATCGGTTACGTTACGATATGTTATGTAAGGAAATGACAGCATTGACTTTTTTGCCGCGCTGCTATTCGGTGAATTCCTGCGCTGCAGTGTGATCTAGTATGTTCTACTTTTCTCCGTGGAGGCCAGCAATAGCGGTCTCGATAGTTGCGTTGGGATAGGCTACGTTTGGTTAGTACGTCTCTGTTCAGGTATGGTCCATATATCGTTGACCCTTATGCTGTAACCTGCAATGCGGCGGATTATTGCGCTTTACTGTTCTTTAGTTTTTTCTGGTTGGCTATGTATAGGCCAGCGATAGTGGACACGGCGCGTTAGGTTGTTTTAGGCTACGTTTGTTTATGTTAGATTTCGTCAGGCTCGGTTAGGATAGCACCGACTTTCGCGCTATAAACAGCTTTTCGGCACACTTCTGCGATCTACCGTCCTCTACTACATTCGTCTTGGCCCTGGCGGTGCCAGCAATAGTGGTGGCGTCACATTATGTTGAGTTAGCCTACGTTTGGCTAGGTTATGTTAGTATCTGTTAGGTTTGGATAAAGTTGAATCTTCCGCCATACACTGCGATTCTACGTTTTTCTGAACTCCACACTACTCCAATTTGTCCTCTTCGGCTCCTGGGATGCCAGCAATAGTGGTCACGGCACGTTAGTTTGGGTAAAGTAACGTTTGGTTATGTTACGACTTGATATGTTAGGAAATGGTAGCTTTGACTTATTTGCTGCACACGCATTTCGCTGCGTTTCTACGCTCTGCTGTGCTCCGGTATGTTCTGCTTGGCTCTGGGGAGGCAAGCAATAGTGATCTCGGAACGTTTGGTTGTTTCAGGTTACGTTTGGCCAGGTTAGGTTATGTCAGGTTCAGTTTGGATTGCTTCGACTTTCGTACTATACAATCTTATTTCGTGGGTTTTTGCACTCTACTGTGCTCTACTATGTTCTGCCCGTCCCTGGGAGGGCCAACAATAGTGTCTGCGGCAAGTTAGCTAGAGCTATGTTACGTATGCCTTTGATACGTTTTGTGAGGTTAGGATAGGATATACTTGAGTGTGTGCCATACACAGATTTTCGTTGGATTCCTGCGCTCTGCCGTGATCTACTGCATTCTGCTTGGCCCTCGCTGGGCCAGCAATAGTGTTCGCAGCACGTTATGTTGAACTAGGCTGCGCTTGTTAAGGTTACGTCAGTATGGGTTAGGTCCGGATATCTTTGGCTTTACCGCTATACACTGCGATTCTATGGATTTCAGCGTTCTACACTCCCGTAATATGTCCTGCCTGGACCTGCGCAGGGCAACAATAAAGGACTCATCATGTTAGATTCAACTGTGGTACGCCCGGTTACTTTACGTTTGGTTAGGTTGGTATAGGGTAGCTTCGACCTTGTGCTGTACACTTGCATTCGGTGTATTTCTGCGCTCTACCGTGCTCTCATCTTTTCTGCTCGTCTCTGGGGAGGCCAAAAATAGTGGTCCAGGCTTGTCAGTTTGAGTCATGTTACGCTTGGTTAGGCGAGGCTATGATATGTTCGGCAAACATAGCTTCGACTTTCGTGCTATACATAGTTATTTGGTGTATTAAGGCACTCAACTGTACTCTATTATATTCTGCTTGTCCCTGGGGGGGGGGCAGCAGTGATTGTCTCGGCACGTTGGGTTGAATTATGTTACGTTTGGCTATGTGAAGGTCGGTTGTGTTAGGATATGATATCCCCGACTTTGTGCTAAACACTGTTACTAGGAGGATTTCTGCGTTCTACTATGCTCTAGTATGTTCCATTTGGATCTGAGGAAGCCAGCAATAATGGTCCCGGCACGGAAGGTTGCGCTAGGCTACGGTTAATTACGTTTCAATTGGTTAGATTAGGATGGGGTAGGTCCGTCTTTCGTGCTACACATTGCGATTCCACGGATTTCTGCGCTCTACTGTCGTGTCATACTTTCTACCTCGCCCTTGGGGGGCAGCAATTGGGGTCTCGGCACGCTAGGTTGTGCTATGTTATGTTTGGTTAGGTTGCGTTAGGCTTATTCCGGATAGGACATCTTTGACTTTCGTGCTATACACTGCTGTACGGTGGATTTCTGCACTCTGCTGTGCTCTCCCATATTATGTTCCGACCTGGGGAGGCTAGCAATGGTAGTCGCGTCACGTTACGTTCAGTATGTCTACGCTTGGTTAGGTTACGTTGGCTTGGGCTAGGTTTGGATATCTTTGTCTCTTCTTTTACACACTGGAATTGTATTGATGTCTACGCTCAACTCTCCTCTAATATGTTCTTCTCGACTTTGGGGAGTGCAGCAATTGCTGTCGCGGCACGTTAGATTGAGATAGGTTGCGTTTGGTTATGTTACGATTGTTTAGGTCAAGATTGGATAGTTTTGACTTTTTTGCTATACGCGGCTATTCGTTGGATTTCTGCGCTCTGCATTGCTCTAAGGTGCTCTGCTTGGCACTGCGAAGACCAGTAATAGCGGTCTCGGCACGTTAGGTTGTGTAAGATAACGTTTGGTACGGATATGTTGTATTATGTTCAGTCTGGATGGATTTGACTTTCGTACTATACGCCGCTATAGGGCGGATTTCTGCAATCTACTGTGCTCTACTGTATTTTGCTTCGCCACGCGAGGCCAGCATTAGTGGACGCGGAACGATATGTTGGTATATGCTATGTTTGGTTAGGTTACGGTAGCTTATGTGAGGTTCGGGTCGGATTGACTTTCCTGCTTTTCATTGCGATTCTATGGATATATGAGTGCTGCTCTCCTCTACTGCATTCTGCACGGCTCTGGGATGGCCAGAAATAGTGCTCGGGGCACGCTAGTTATAGTTAGGTTACGTTCAGGACTGTTGCGATTGGTTAGATTAGGATGGCATAGCAATGACTTTAGTGCTATACACAACTACTCGGCGGATTCCTGCGCAATTAGTTTTCTCTAATATTTACCGCTCCGCTCTGTGCAGGCCAGCAATAGATGTCGCGGTGCTTTTGATTGAGTTAGGCTACGTATGAATATGTTTGATTTGTTAGATTAGGATAGAATATCTTTGGCTTTTGCGCTGTACACTGCAATGCGCCAGATCTTTGCGCTCTGCTGCTCTCTAGTATTCTCTGCTTGGTGCAGGAGAGGCCAGCAATATTGGTCTCGGCGCGATGGGTTGAGTAATGTTACGTTCGGGTATGTTTGGTTGCGTTAAGTTCGGTTAGCATAGCTCAGACTTTCGCACTATATGCCGTTATTCGGCGCCGTTCTGCACTCTACCGTACTCAACTACATTCTGCTTCGCCCTGGCGAGGCCAGTGATAGTGGCCGCGACACGTTATGTTGAGTTATGCTATGTTTAGTTAGGTTATGATAATATTGGTTCGGTTCGGATATCTTTGACTTTTCTGCTATACACTGCGATTCTATGCTTTTCTGAGCTCTACACTGCTCTAATGTGTTCTCATCGGCTTTGGGGATGCCAGCAATAGTGCTCGCGGCATGGTAGTTTGTGTGAAGTTACGCTTGGCTGTGTTACGATTTGTTATGTTCGGAAAGGATAGCTTTGACTTATTTGCTGCACCCGGTATTTCGGTGCGCCTCTGCAATGTGAAGTGCTCTGGTATGTTCTGCTTGGCTCTGCAGAGGTCAGCAATAGTGGTCACGGCAAGTGAGGTTGATTCTGGTTACGTTTGGTCAGGGTAGGTTATATCATGTTCAGTTTGTTTATCTTCGACTTTCTTACTGTACAAAGTTATTCGGTGGGTTTCTGCACTCTACTGAACTCTACTATGTTCTGCTTGTCTCTGGGCAGGCCAGCAATATTGGTCGCGGCAAGTTAGGTAGAGATATGTTACGTTTGCGTTTGTAATGGTTGGTTAGGTTAGGATAGGATAATATTGACTTTGTGCTATACACAGATATCCGTTGGATTTCTTCGCTCTACTGTGATCTACTATATTCTGCTTGTCCCTGGCTATGCCAGCAGCATTTGATTCGGCACGTTGGGTTGTGTTATGTTACGTTCGTTTATGTGAAATTTGGATATGTCAGCATATGGTAGCCTTGACTTTTGTGGTATATACCGCCATTCGTGGAATTTCTGCGTTCTACTATGCCCTAACATGTTCTGCTTGTCCCTGAGGAGGCCAGCAATAGCGCTTCCGGCACATTCGATTGCGTTAGGTTAAGCTAGGTTGCGTTTCGTTTTGTTAGATTAGGATAGGGCAGCTTTGACTCTTGTGCTTTACGCTGCGATACTATGGATTTCTGCGCTGTACTCTCCTCTAATATGGTCTCTTCGGCTCTGGGAAGGGCAGCATTAGAGATCGCGGCACGTTGTGCTAAGTCAGGTTACGTTAGGTTTTGTTACGATTTCTTATATTAGGAGAGGGTATCTTTGCCTTTTTTTACTACACACAGATATTCGTTGCGCTTCTGCTCTCTATAATGCTCTATAGTGCCCTGCTTGTCTCTGGGGAGATCAGCAATTGCGGTCTCGGTACGTAAAGTGGAGTTATGCTTCGTTCGGTTAGGTTATGTTTGATTGGGTTAGGTATGGATATATTTGACTTTTGTGCTGTGCACTGCGATCCTATGGATTTCAGCGCTGTACTCACCTGTGGTGTGTTCTGCTCGGGTCTGGGAAGGCCAGCAATAGTGCTCGAGGCATTTTAGGATTGGCGAGGTTACGCATGGTTACATTATATTTGGATAGGTTAGGATTGGTTACCCCGTCTCTTGTGCTATACACAGCTATTAGGTGGATTTCGACGTTCTAATGTGCTCTAAGATTTCATTCTTGGCTCTGCGGATTACAACAACAGCTGTCTCTGCAGGATAAGTTGAGTTATATTACGTTTGGTTAGGCTAGGTGCAGTTTAGTTCGGTTAAGGTATATTTGTCTCTTGCGCCAGGCACTCCCTTTCGTCGGTTTTCTGAGCTCAACTGTGCTCTACTATATTCTGCTTGTCTCTAGGTAGGCCATCTGTAGTGCTCGCAGCGCGTTACGTTGAATTGTGCTACGTTTGGTTATGTTAAGCTAGTATAGGTTAGGTTCGGAGAGCTTCTGCTTTTCTGTTATGCACTGAGATTCTATGGATTTCTGCGCTCTACCGTGCTCTAATAGTCTCTGCTTGTATCCGTGGTGGACAGCAATAGCAGTCTCGGCACGTGAGGCTGAGTTCGGTTACTCCTGGCTATGTTAGGTTATGTTAATCTAGGTTAGGGTGTCATTGACTTCCGTGCAGTACACTGTTGTTCCGTGGATTTCTGCGCTCTACTGTGCTCTACTACTTCCTGCTTGGCACTGGCGAGGCCAGAAATAGCGGTCGAGACTCGTTACATTGATATATGCTACGTTTGGTTAGTATTGGTCAGTTCAGGTCTGGTTTGGATATTTTCTTACTTCTGTGCTGTACTCCGCAATGCGGCAGATTTCTGCGAACTACAGATCTCTAGTATTTTCTGTTTGGCTCTGGAGAGGCCAGCAATAGTGGTCTCGACGCGTTAGGTTCAGTTAGGTTACGTTTGGCAATGTCAATTTTTGTTAGTTTCAGTCAGGAAAGCTACGACTTTCGTACGATACACTGTTATTCGGTGGATCTCTGCGCTCCGCTGAGCTCTGCTATATTCTCCTTGGCCATGGGAAGGCCAAGAATAGTGGTCGCGTCGCGATATGTAGAGTTATGCTACGTTAGGCTATGTTACGTTAGTTATTGGTTGGTATGCGTAGCTTCGACTCTTCAGCTATACGCTGCGGTTCTATGCATTCCTGTGCACTACTCTCCTCTACTATGTTCTGCTCGGCTCTGGGCGTACCAGCTGTAGTGGCCGCGGCAAGTTGCGTACAGTTTGGTTACGTTTGGTTATGTTACGGTTAGTTAGGCGAGGATAGGAAATTTTTGTCTTTTGTGCTAAACGCTGCTATTCGGTGGATTTCTGCGGCCTGCTGTGCTCTCTATGTTCTGCTTGGCACTGGAGCGGACAGCAATAGTGGTCGCGGCACGTTAGAGTTAGTTTGATTACGTTCGGCAATGTTCCGATTTCTTATGTGAGGATATGAAACCTATGAGTTTATTGATATGCACTGCTCTTCGGTGCGTTACGGCCCACTACTGTGATCTAATACTTTCAACTTGGCTCTGGGGAGGCGGGCAATAGATGTCTCGGTACGTTTGTTTGTGTTTGGTTTCCTTTGGTTAGGACATGTTACGTTAATTTTGGTTAGGATTGCATTGACTTTCGTGCTATACACTGTCATTACGTGGATTTCTGCTCTCTTCTGTGCCCTACAATTTTCTGCTTGGCCCTGGCGAGGCCAGAAATCGTGGTCCCGGCACGTTAGGTTGAGCCATGTTAAGTTTGGATAGGTTTGGCTGGGATGAGTTTGGTAATGATAGCACGTCTTTCGCGCCATACACTGTTATTGGGTGCATTTCTCCGCTCCACTCTGCTCTACTATACTCTGCTTGTCCCTGGGCACGCCAGCAGCAATAGCTTTGGCACGATGGCTTGAGTTACGTTTCGTTTGGTTATGTCAACGTTGGCTACGTTAAGATAGGATAGCTTTGGCTTTTGTGCAATACGCTGCTATTCGGTTGATTTATGCATCCTACTATGCTCTGATATGTTCTGCCTGGCTATGGGGACTTGTGCAATACGCTGCTATTCGGTTGATTTCTGCATCCTACTATGCTCTGATATGTTCTGCCTGGCTATGGGGACGCCAGCAATATCTCGGCAAGTTAGATTGGGTTAGTTTGCGATAGCTTATGTTACGTTTGGTTAGGTAGGGACAGGAATGCTTTGACTTTTGTGCTATACCCGACTATTCGTGGGATCCTTGTGCTCCAATGTGCTGTAATGTTCTCCGCTTGGATCTTCGTAGGCCAGCAATAGTGGTCGCGGCAAGTTAGGTAGAGTCACGTTACGTTCGGATATGTTACGATTGCTTATGTTAGGATACGATATTTTTATCTCTTGTGCTATACACTACTGTTCGGTGCATTTCCGCGATCCATTGTGCCCTAATATTTTCTGCTTGGCTCTGGGCAGGCCAGCAACAGCCGTACCGGCACGTTATGCTGAGACATGTTACATTTGGATAGGTTTGGCTAGGCTTTGTTCGGTATGGATAGCTTCGACTTTCGCGCTATACGCTGCTGTTCGGTGTACCTCTGCACCCTCCTGTGCTCTACTATATTCTGCTTGGCCCTGCCGAGGGCAGCAATGGTGGTCGCGGCTCGATACGCTGAGTTAGGCCACCATTGGTTAGGATAGGTTAGGTTAGGTTAGGGAAGCACAGGATAGCTTTGACTTCTGCCATGTGAATTGCTATTCGGTGGATTTCTGCGCTCTACGGTGGTCTAATGCTTTCCACTTGGCGCTTGGGTGGCAACAATGGTGGTCTCGGCGCGTTTGGTTGGTTTACGTTACGTTTGGTTATGTTACGTTAGGTTAGGATATCTTTAACTTTCGTACTGTAGACTGTCATCCTGTGGACTGTTGCGCTCTTTTGCGCTCTACTATATTCTGCTTGGTCCCGGGGTGGCCAGCAATGTTGGTCGCGGCACATCACGCTCAGTTAGATTACGTCAGGATATGCTACGGTCTGTTATGTTAGAATAAGGTAGCTTTCACTTTTTCGCTACACACTGTTATTCGCTGCATTTCTGTTCCCTACCGTGCTTCAGTATGTTCTTCTGGGCCCTGGAGGATTCAGCAATAATGGTCTCGGTACGGTATGTTGAGTAATGCTACGTTTTGTTAGGTTGAGTTAGGTCAGGTAAGGTTAGGATATCATTGGCTTCTGTGCATTACACTGCAATGCCGCGGACTTATGCGCTCTACTGTGCTCTAGTATCATCTGTTTGGCTCTGGACAGGCCAGCAATAGTTGTCTAGGCACGTCAGGTTTCGTTAGCTTACGATCGAATATTTTACGTTCGGTCTGGTTAGGGTAGGACAGATTTGGCTTTTCTGCTATACCCTAGTATTCGTTGGATTCATGTGTTCTACTGTGATCTGGAATGTTCTGCTTTTCAAAGGGAATGTCAGCCATAGAGGCCTCGGCACGTTTGTTTCGTTATCTTACGCTCGGTTAGGTAAGGTTAGGCTAAGTTTGGTTCAAATAGCTTTTACTTTTGTGCTATGCACTGCAACTCTATGCATTTCTGCTCTCAACTCTCGCCTAATATGCTCTGCTTGTCTCTGGGGCGGGCAGCAATAGCGGTCTGGACACGTTAGGCTGAGTCCTGTTACGTTTGGTTACGTTACGTTTGGACAGGTTAGTATAGGGTAGCTTTGACTTTTGTGCTGTACACGGCTATACGGCAGACTTCTGCGCTCTACAGTGCTCTAATGTGTTCACCTTGCCTCTGCGGAGGCCAGGAGTAGTGGTGCCCGCACTTTAGTTTCAGTTATGTTACGTCTGGCTTGGCTGGGTTGGGCTAGGTTTTGTTAGTATGGCTCTGACTTTTGTGCTATGCAGTACTACTCGGCCGATACCAGCGCTCTGCATTGCTCTACTGACCTCTGCTTGTCTCTGTTATGGCCGGCAATAGTGGTCGTGGCGCGTTTGTGTGAGTTAGCTTAGGCTTGGTTTGGTTATGGTTGGTTAAGTTAGGAAAGGATGGCTCTGTCATTTGTGTTATATACTGCTACTTGGTTTGCCTTTGAGCTTTACTGCGCTCCAGTACATTCTGCTTGGCTATTTGGAGACCAGAAGTAGTGCTCTAGTTTCGTTAGCCTGAGTTATGCTGTGTTTGTGTATGTCAAGTTTGGTTTCGTGAGGATAGGATAGCATAGACTTTTGTGTTGTACGCTGCTCTTCGGTGGATTCGAGCGCTGTACGTTGGGCTAGTATAATCTGCCCTGCTCTCTGGAGGCCAGCAGTTGTTGTCGTGGCACGATAGGTTTTGTTAGGTTACGTTTGCTTAGGGTGGGTTATGTCTGGTTATGTTAGGATATTTTTGAGCTTTGCGCTATACGTTGCGGTCTGTTGGCATTCTGCGCTCTACAGTGCTCCAGTATATTCTGCTTGGCTCTCGGAATGCAAGCAATAGTGGTCTCGGCAGGATATGTTTGGCTAGGCTAAGTTCGGTTAAGTTAGGCTAGGTCAGGTAAGGCTGGGTTATCTTTCACTTTTATGCTATATGCTGCTGCTTGGAGGCCTTCTGTGCTCTACTGGGCACCAGTAAGTGCTGCATTGCTCTGGAGGGGCTAGCAATAATCGTCTCGGCACGTTAGGTTGAGATAGGCTACTTTCGGCTATGTTCGGATTGGTTAGGTTTGATGAAAGAAGTTCCGACTTTTGTGCTATAAACTACTATTCGGTGGATTTCTGTGATCTACCGCACTGTACTATACTCTGCTCCACTCTGGGTGCCGGGAGTTGGTGGTCGTGGCACGTTAGGTTGAGTTAGGCTATGTTACGTTAGGTTAGGTTAGGTTAGGTTACGTTTGGTTAGGATAGTTTTGACTTTCTTGCTGAAAACTGTCTTTCCGTGGATTTCTGTGGTCTACAGTGCTCTACTATATTCTGCTTCGCCCTGTTGATGCCAGCAACAGTGGACGCGCCACGTTATATTAAGCTATGCTACGTTTGGTTGGGTTAGGTTACGACAGGTTAGGTTAGGATATCTTCGACTTTCGTGCTACACGCTGCTGTACCTTGAATTTCTGCGCTCCACATTGCTCTACAATACTCTACTCGACTCTGTGTAGGCCAGAATTAGTTGTCGCGGCACGTTAGCTTGAGTCAGGTTACGTTCGGTTTGGTCAGATTGGGTTATGTTTGGTCAGTGTTGCTTTAACTTTCGTGTTATACACAGTTATCTGGTGGATTTCTATGATCGACTGTGCTCTAATATATCCTGCTTGGCTGTGGGGTGGCCGTCAGCAGTGGACGCGGCGCGTTATATCGAGTTAGGCTGCGTTTGGTTTGGTTCGATTAGGTCAGGTTAGGTTTGAATATCTTCGTCTTTTGTGCTTTTTTTTGACTTTTGTGCTATACAGTGCCATTCGGTGGGTATCTGCGCTCTGCTGTACTCTAGTAGATTCTGCTTTGCTATGGGTATGCCAGCAGTATTGGTCTTGGCACTTTAGTCTGTGCTATGTTGCGTTTGGTTATATTACGTTTGGCTAGGTTAGGATATGATAGCTTTGACTTATGTGCTACAAACTGCTACACCGTGGATTTCTGCGATCTACGATGCTCTAATACACCCTGCTCGACTATTGGTGTGCCAGCAATCGTGGTCACAGCACGTCAGGTTATGCCAGATTACGTTTGGCTATATCTGGCTTCGTTGTGTTTGGTTTGGATAGTTTTGAACTTTGTGCTATACGCTGCTATCCGGTGGATTCCTGCACCGTCCTCTGCTCGAATTTGTTCGGCTTGTCTCTGGGAATGTTACCAATCGTAGTTTTTGCACGTTATGTTGAGTTAGTCTACGGTTGGATAGTTTATGATAGGTCAGATTAGGTTAGACTCTCTCCGACATTTGTACTTTACACTGAGTTGCGCCGGGCTTGGGCGCTCTACTGTGCTCCAGTGTATTCTGTTCGGCTCTGGTGAGTTCAGAAATAGTGGCCAAGGAACATCAGGTGGTGTTAGGTTACGTTCGGATGTGTTATGTTTGGTTACGTTATGCCAGGGCAGCCTCCACGTTTGCGTTATACACTGCTGTTTGGTGGATTTATGCACTCTACTGTGATCCAATGCGCCGCACCTTGCTTTGGTGAAGTAAGAAATTGTGGTCGCGGCACATTAGGTTGTGTTACATTACGTTTGGTTAAGTTAGGTTTGGTTCGGTTAGTTTAGGATAGCATTTACTTTTGTGCTCGGCACTGCTATTCTACGGACTTCCGGTCTCTACTTGGTTCTACTATTCTCTGCTCGACCCTGGGATAGCCATTAATAGTGATCATGTCACGACATTTTAAGTTGGGGTACGTATGTCTCTATTCCGTTTGGATAGCTTAGGACAGAATAGCTTTGACTTTTGTGCTGTACAATGCTATTCGGTGGATTTCTGCGATCTATATTGCACTACTATGCTCTTCTTGATCTCGGGGCGGTCAGCAAAGGTGGCCGTGGTAAGAAAGGTTTGGTCAGGTTACGTTCGGTCGGGTTATGTTAGTTTAGATTAGGTGTAGATATCTCTGACTTTTGTGCCTCACACTGCTATTTGGTAGACATCTGGGTTCTACTGTGCACTCATATGCTCTGCTTCGCTCTGGGGAGGCAAGCAATAGTGGCCTCGGCACGTTCGGTTTCGTTATGCTACTTTTGATTAGGGTATGTTAGCCATGGCTATGGTTGGGTGTTTTCCACTTTTCTGCGGTACACTGCGATTCTATGGATTTCTGCGTTCTAGACTACTGCAATATACTCTGCTCGACTCTTGGGTGGCCAGCAGTTGTGGTCGTTGCATGTTAGGTTGCGTTCAGTTTCATTTCGGTATGTTACGTTTGGTTAGGCAAGGGGAGGATGGCTTAGACCTTTGTGCTATACACTGCTATTCGGACGGCTTCTGGGTTCTACGTTGCTCTACTACGCTCTGCTCTGCTCGCGGATGACCAGCAATAGTGGTCGCGGCACGTTGGGTTGTGTTTGATTACGTTTGGGTAGGTAAGGTAACCTTGTGCTAGGTTAAGATAGGTAGGACCTTTGTGCTACATGCTGCTGTTCTGTGGAGTTCTGTGCTCTTCAGTGAGCTATAGCAGTCTGCTTGTATCTGTGGACGAGAGGAATAGTGCTCTCGGCACGATAGGCTGAGTTATATTTCGTTTGGTCATGTTCGGTTTGTCTAGGCTAGGTAAAGAGAGCTCTGACTTTTGTGCAACACACTGCCATACGGACGATTCCAGCGTTCTACAATTCTCTGCTCTACACTGGTTAGCTCTCGTGAGGCCAGCAGTGGCAGTCGTGGTACGTTTGCTTGTGCTACTTCACGTCTTATTATGTTCCGTTTGCACAGGTTAGGATAGGATAACATGGACTTTTGCGCCATACACTGCCATTTGGTGGATTTCTGGGCTCTACTGCGATATAAAATGCCCTGCTTTCAACTGGGAATGCCATAAATAGTGGCCGCGGAGCGTTAGTTTGTGTCACATAATGTTTGGTTATGTCAGGCTTGTTTTGGTTAAGTAAGGGTATCTTTGACTTTCATGTTCTACACTGCCATTCTATGGACCTCTGCGCTCTACTCTCCTCCAATATGCCCTGCTTGGCGCTGGGGAGGCCGGCAATAGGTATCTCGGCTCGTTACGTTTAGTTATTTCACGATTGGTTTGGTTTGGTTAAGTCAGGTTATGTTAGGATACCTTTTACCTTTGTGCTACGCACTGCAATACGCTGTGCTACTGCTCCTTACTGTGCTCTAGCATATTCTGCTTGACTCTGTGGATGCAAGCATGTGCGGTCTCGAGAAAATGGGTTGAGTTAGACTGCTTTTGGTTAGGTCAAGTTCGGTTAGTTCAGGAGGGGATAGTTTTGACCTTTGTGCTATGCACCGCTATTCGGTGGATTTCGGCGCACTACTGTGCTCTAATAAGCTCTGCGTGTCGCTGGAGAGGCCTGAAATTGTGTTCTCGGCACGTTAGATTGAGTTACGCTGCGAAAGGAGAGGTCACGTTTGGTTTGGTTAGGATAGAGTAGCTTTGACTTTTGTGCTATGCACAGCAATTCGGTGGTTCTCTGCGCCCTACAGTGCTCCAGTATGATCTGCTTGTCTCCGGGGAGGCCAGCAACGGTGGCCTCGGCTCGCTACGTTGAGTTAGTCTGCTTTTGGTTAGGTCACGATTGCTTAGGTAAGGAAGGTATGGCTCCGGCTTTTGCGCTATACACTGCTAAACGGTGTATACCTGATTTCTGTATTTCTGTACTAGCATCTGTTTGTCTCAGGCGAGGCCAGCAACGGCGGTCGTGGCAGGTTCTCTTGAGTTAGGCTACGTTTGGTTGGGTAAGGCTAGGATATGTTTGGCTGGGACGGCTTTGACTTTTGTGCTATACGCTGCTATTAGTTAGCTTTATGCGCTCTACTCTCGTCTAGTATGTTGTGCTTGGCTATGTGGAAACCAGCAGTACTGGTCTCCGCAGGTTAGTCTGATACAGCTTGCGTTTGGTTATGTTACGTTTGGTTTAATTAGGATAGGATGGCATTGACTCTTGTGCCGTACACCGCTATTCGGTGGATTTCTGCGCTCCACAGTGCTCTTCTTTACCCTGTTCGACTCTCGGCAGGCCAGCAATAGTGGTCGCCGCATGTTAGGTTGAGCTAAATTGTGCTTGGTTATGTTAGGTTACATTGTGTTAGATTACGGTGTCCTTGTCTTTTGTGCTACACACTGATATTCGTTGGATTTCTGCGCCCTACTGTGCTGTAATATGCTCTGCTTGTCTTCGGGGAGACCCGCAGTAGTGGTATCGGCAAATCTATTCTAGTTGCGTTACCTTTGATTAGGTTAGGTTAGTTTGGTTCAGGTTATTATGGCTTCGACTTTTCTGCAACACACTGCCATTATATGGGCCTCTGCGCTCCCCTCTCCTCCAATATGTTCTGCTTGTCGGTGGGGAGGTCAGCATTATTGGTCTAGGCGCGTTAGGTTGGATTTGGTTGCGTTTGGTTAGGTAAAGTTTGTTTGCGTTAGGATTGGATATTTTCTGCTATTCAGTGCGATTCTATGGATTTCTGCGCTATACTGTACTCTAAAATACTCTGCATGACTCTGGGAGGTCAGTAATACATGTCGCGACAGGTTAGGTTTTGTCAGATTGCATTCGGTTATGTTCGGTTTGGTTAGGTTAGGGCAGGGTAAGTCTGACTTTCGCGCTATACGCTACTATTCTGTGAATTTCTGCGCTCTACGTTTCTCTGCTATACGCTGCTCGACCATGTGGTGGCCAGCAACAGTGGCCGTGACTCGTTCGTTTGAGTTATGTTTCGTTTGTCTAGGCTAGGTTCGGTTAGGTTTGGTTGCGGCGGTGTTGGCTTATGTGCTATACACTGCTTTTCGTTGGATTTCTGCGGTCTACATTGCTCTACTATACTCTGACCGACACTGGGGAGGCCAGCAATAGTGGTCGCGGCACGAAAGGCTGAGTTAGGCTACATTTGCTTAGTTGAAGCTTGTATTTGTTAGGTTATGGTAGCTTTCACTTTCGTGGTATACACTGTTTTTCTGCGGAACTGTGCGCTCTACTGTGCTCTACTGTATTTTGCTTGGCCCAGTGGCGTCCACAAATAGTGTTCCCAGCTTCTTATATTGATATATGCTTCGTTTGGTCAGGCTACAATTGTCTTGGTTATTTTTGTATAGCATTGACTTTTCTGTTGTACACTGCGATTCTATGGATTCCAGCTCTCTACGCTCCTCTCATGTGTGCTGCTTGTCTAAGCGCTGGCCAGCAATAGTGGTCGAGTCTCGTTAGGTTGAGTCATGTTTCGTTCGGCTACGTTACGGTTGGTTAGGTTAGACGGGTCTGGTTACGAATTTCGTGCATTACACAGCAGTGCGGCGAATTTCTGCGCTCTACTGTGCCCTAGTATAATCCGGTTGGCTCTGTGGAAGTCAGCAATAGTGGACTAGGGACATTAGGTTGTGTCCTGTTACGTTTGGTTATATTATGTTTTGTTAGGTTTGTATAAGATAGCTCTGTCTCTCGTGATATAAACTGCTGTTCGGTGCATTTCTACGCTCTTCTGTGTTCTTATATGTTCTGGTTTTCTCTGTGGAGGCCGGCAATAGTGGGCTCGGCATGTTAGTTCGGGTTAGGTTACGTTTGGATGGGTTAGGTTAGTTTGTGTCAGATTACGATATCTTCGACTTTTCTGCTGTACACTGCCATTATACGGGCTTCCGCGCTCTGTTGTCCTCTAGTATATTCTACTTGGCGATGGGGAGGCCAGCAGTAGTGGCCTAGGCTCGGTTGATTGGATTCGGTTGCGTTTGATTATGTCACGTTTGCCTGGCTAGGGAAAGGTTAGATCTGACTTTTCCGCCATACACCGCTATTTGGTGTATTTCTGCGCTCTACACGGCTCTACTATACTCTGCTCGATTCCGATGCGGCCAGCAATAGAGTTCGTTACACGATAGGTTGTGTTATGTTACGTTTGGTTAGGTTACGTTTGCTTGGGTTGAGTAATGGTAATTTTGACTTTCCTGACACAGACTGCTGTTCGGTAGGTCCCTGCGCCATACACTGCCCTCTTATACTCTGCTTGACTCTGCGGAGGCCGGCAATAGTGGTCGCTACACGCTGATTGTGTTAGGTTAGGTGTGGTTATGTTGCGATTGGTTTGCTTAGGAGAGGAGATCTTCGCCTTTTGAGCTACACACCGCCGTACGGAGGATTGCTGTACTCTACTGTGGACTAATAAGTTCAGCTTGGCTCTGGGAGAGACAGAAGTACTGGTCGCGGCACGTTAGCTTCAGTTAGATTACGTGTGGTTATGCTAGGTTTGGTTGTGCTGGGTTAGGATATCTTTGACTCTTGTGCGCAACACTGATATTTTATGGACATCTGTCCTCCACTCTGCCCTGTTAAACACCGCTTGTCTCTGGGGACGCCAGCAATAGTCATCGCTATCGCTTTACGTAACATAACTCAATCCAATCTGCGAGACCACTGTTGCTGGCGTAGCCAGGGCCAAGCAGAACTTAGTAGGGCAAAGTAGAACGTAGATATCCACCGAATAGCAGTGTATAGCGCGAAAGTCAGAGCTGTCCTTACCGAACTCTGCCTAACTTACCCTAAACGAACGTAACCCGTCACAACCTAATGTGCCGAGAACCCTATTGCTGGCCTCCCCAGAGCCAAGCAGAAAATATTAGAGCACAGTGGTGCATCGGAATCCACGGCATAGAAGTGTATAGCACCAAAGCCGTAGCTATCCTATCCTAACATAACCAATCGTAATATAGTCAAACATAACCAAACACTACCGTGCGTGCCGCGACCACTATTGCTGGCCTGTAGAGAGATGCGCAGTACATAGTAGAGGAGAGTAGTGCTCTGAAGTCCATGGAATCGCAATTTATAGCAGAAGAGTCGAAGCAACGTTGACATAGCCCATTATAAAATAACCTAACCAAACGTAGCATAACCCAACATGACGTGCAGCGGCCACTATTGTTGGCCATGCAGAACGTAGTGGAGTACAGTAGAGCGCAGAAGTGCACCGTATAGCAGTGTATGGCAAGAAAGTTGGGCTCATCCCAACCGAACTAAATCTAACCTTACCTAATCAAACCATTTGTCAATCCATTGTGACGAAAGCACTGTTGCTGGTATTGCCAGGGCCGAGCAGAATATAGCAGGTAAAGGCAGAACACAGAAATCCTTCTCATAGCCGTGTATGGCACGAAAGTCAATGCGACCCATACCGAACTTGGCCCAACCTGCCCTAGCAAGACGTAACATAAACCAACTCCATATGCCGAGACCTATATTGCTGGCATCCCCAGAGCCAAGCAGAAGGTGATAGAGCACAGTAGTGCGCCAAAATCCGCCGAAGGGCAGTGCAGAGCGAAACAGTCAACGCCACCCCATCCTAACATTGCCACACGTAACGCAGCATAACGTTACACATCTGAACCTTACAAGACGAGACTTCTATTGCTGCCCTCCACAGAAACAAGCAACACATATTAGAGGAGAGCAGAGCGCAGAGGTCCATAACATCGCTGTGTGTAGCACAAAAGTCAAAGCTATAAGAACCTAACCCAAACTAATGTAACCAAATCAAACGCAGGCTACTCAACATAACATGCCTCGAACGCTACTCTTGTGCTCGCCATGGCCGTGCAGAATACAGTAGAGCGCAGTAGAGCACAGGAATCATTCGAATAACGCTGTACAGCACGAAAGACGAAGATATACTAACGGAACCTATCAGAAACTTCCCTATCCGTATGTGACATACCTCTACATAATGTGCGGAGACCACTATTGCTATCCTCCCAAGAGACAATCAGAGCACAATAGACTAACGCGGGGCGCAGAAATCCAGCAAACAGCAGTGCATAGCACAGAAATCAAAGCCACAATATCCTAACATAACCAATCGTAAAATTACCAAGCGTAACCTAACCCAGACTAACGTGCGGCGACAACCATCGCTGGCATCCCCAGAGCGGAGCAGAAATTAAAAGAGAAGAGTGGTGCTCCGAAATCCATTGGAGCGCAGCGAATAGCGCAAAAGTCAAACCTAGCCTATCCCAACACGACCAAACGTAAGATAAATGAACGTAACCGAACCCAAACTAACTTGCCGAGGACACCCTTGCTGGCCTCGCCAGGTCCAAGCAGAATATGATAAAGCAGAGTAGAGCTGAGGAGTCCATTGAAGATCAGTGTTGAGCACATAAGTCTAAGCTATCCTGACCTAACCCAAAATAATTTAGCCTAACCAAACGTAATCAAACCAAACCAAACGTGCCGCAACCCGTGAAGCTTGCTTCCGCAGAGCCAAGTAGAATATACCTGAACACAGTAGAGCGGAGTAATCTATCGCATTGCAGTGTATAGCACAAAAGTCTAAGGTATCCTAACCTAACCTGTCCTAACATAGCCAAGCCTATCATAACATAACTCAACTTAGCGTGCCGAGACAACAATTGCTGGCCTCGCCAAAGCCAAGCAGGACAAATTAGAGCACAGTAAAGCGCAGAAATACATAGAGTCGCTGTGTAAAGCGGAAAAGTCGAAGCCATTCGAACCTAACACAGGCGAATATAACCCAAACAAACGAAGCCTGACTTAACGTTGCGAGCCACGGTCTCTTTTGCTGGAATCTCCAGGGCCAACCGAATACAGCAGAGCAAAGTACAGTGCAGAAGTTCACCGAACAAATGTGTATACCACGAGAGCCAAAGCTATTCAGACATAACACTTGAAAACGTAACCTCTCCAAACGTAGCCTAACTGAACCTAACGTTCCGAGACCACGGATACTGGCCTTCCGTGGGCCAAGCAAGGTATTGCAGAGAAACGTAGAGCGTAGAAATCCACCAAAAAGCGGTGTATAGCGCAAAAGCCACAGCTAACCGTCACAGGACTAACCTAACCTAGCCAAGATAAGCGGAACAAATCTAAACGCTGTGTGCCGAGACCACTATTACTGGCCTCCCCAGAGTAGAGCAGAAAATAGTAGAGCAATGAAGAGATCAAAGTACAAAAGTCAGACACATCGCAACCTATCATGACGTAACCGGACATAGCTAAAAGGAGCCTAGCTCAACCGATTGTGCCGATATCACCATTGCAGCATCCACAGCGCCAAGCAAGCCATACTAGGTAAAAGTAAAGCGCAGAAATCCACCGAATAGCAGTGCATAGCACAATAGTCGGATCTACACTCTCCTAACGTAGCCAAACGTAACATAACTGAACATTGCACAACACAACCTAACACGCCGAGGACACTATTGCCTACCTCCCGAGGGCCAAGAATATACTAGAGGACAGTAGAGCGCAGTAATCCACCGCATTGCAGTGTGTAGCACAATGGTCAAGGAAACCCTAGCCTAACCTGTCACAACCTAACCGAACGGAACGTACCATAACTAAACTTAACGTGCCGAGAATACTATCGCTGACCTCTCCCTGGCCAAGCAGAGCATACTACAACACAGTAGAGCGCACAAGTCCACCGGACAGCAGCTTATACCACGAAAGTCAAAGCAACCCGTACCTAACCCAAACGAATGTATCCTAACCAAGCGTAGCCTAACTCAACCTATCGTGCCGATACCACTATTGCTGCCCTCCCCAGAGCCAAGCAGGTCATATTGGGGCAATGAGTCCACCGGATAGCGGCGTATAGTACCGAAGTCATATATATCCTATCCAATCCCAACCAAACATGACATAACCAAACGAACCCTAACATTACCTAAAGTGCCGAGACAACCGTTGCTGCCCTCCTCAGAGCCACGAAGAACATATTAGAGGAGAGTAGATCGCAGAAGTCCATTGAATCGCAGTGCATAACACTATTGTCGAAGGTATCCTATACCATCGTAACCAAACGTAATATAGCCGAACGTAGCCTAACACAACCAAGCGGGCAGAGCCCACTATTACTGGCCTCCAAGTGTAGAGCATAGTATTGTATAGCACAAGAGATAAAGCCACCCTATCCTAATCTACCCAAACGTAATATAACCAAATGCAACCTAACTTCAGCTTACATGCCGAGACCACTATTTCTGGCCTCCATAGATCTAAGCTGAGCATATTAGAGCACAGTTGAGCGCAGAAATATACCTAATAGCAGCGTATAGCACAAAAGTCAAAGCTGTCCTAACCTAACATGACCAAATCTAACATTACCTTATGCAGCATAACACAGCCAACGAACCGAGACCACAATTGCTGGCCTTCCCAGCGTCAAGCTGAAAACACGAGACCAATGCACAGCGCCGAAATACACCGAGTAAAAGTGTACAGCGCAGAAGTCGAAGCTATCACCTACTTACACAGCCATTCGTAATATAACCAAACGCAACCTAACACAAACTAAGTTGCCGCGAGCACGATCGATGACATCCTCAGAGCCGAGCAGAACATGTCAGAGTAAAGTAGAGCGCGGAAATACGTAGAATCGCAGTGTATATCCGAAAAGTCTAATCTACCCCAGCCTAACCCAAACCAAAGGAACATAACCAACTTAGCCTAACCCAACATAACGTGCCGCGACCACTATTGCTGGACTCCCCAGGGCCAGGCTGAGTGTAGCACAGCACAGTAGAGCGTAGAAATCCATAGAACATCAGTGCATACCACGAAAGTCATATCCATCCAAACCTATCCCAAACAAACGTAACGTAGACAATGGTAGCATAACACAACCTAACGGGCCGAGACAGCTATGACTGGACTACCGAGAGTCGAGCAGAGTGTAGTAGAAGAACGCAGGGCGTAGAAATCCACCAAATAGCAGTGTGTAGCGCAAAAGTTGAAGCTATCACATCATAACCTGTCCAGACATAATATAACCGAAGGTAGCCTGACCAAATATAAAGTGCCGAGTATACTATAGCTGGAACCCCAAGGCCGTGCAGAATATAGTATAGCACAGCAGAGCGCAAATATCCACCGTATAGCGGTATATGCCACGAAAGTCAAAGCTATCAGCACCTAACCCATGCAAGCGTAAAGAAGCCAAACGTAGCCCAACACAACCTAACGTGCCGAGACCACCATACTGGCGTCCCCTGGGTCTGGCAGGGTATAGTAGGGCTATGTAGAGTGTAGAAATCCACCGAAAAGCAGTGTAGAGCGCACAAGTCAGCTCTATCCAGTCGCATACGATCCAATCGTAATATAAGCGAAGGTAACATAATTTAACCTAGCGTGTGGAGACTACAATTGCTGACATCCCCAGGGCAATGCAGAACATATTGTAGCACAGCAGTGCGCAGAAATCCACCGAATAGCAGTGTATAGCACAAAGGTCAAAGATATTCTATCCTAACCGAAACAAACGTATCATAAGCAGACGCAACGTAACCAAACCGGATGTGCCACGACCGCTACTGCTGGCCTCGCGAGAGCTAAGCAGAGTGTAACAGAGCAATGTAGAAGGATGAGATCGTCCGAATTGCAGTGTATGGCACAAAATACGAGTCAATCCGATACAAACTTAACATTATCTAACCAAGCCAAACGTATCCTGTCACAACCGAACGTTTAACGACCGCAACTGCTGGCCTCTGTAGAGGCAAACAGACCCCAGTAGAGCAACGCAGAGCGCAGAATCCGACCGAAGAACAGTAGTCAACACAAAAGTCATAGTTCTCCCAGTACAAGCTATCCAAATATAGCACCACCAAATAAAACCTAAAGCAACATAGCGTGCCCAGACCACAATTGCTGACCTGCACAGTGCAAAACAGAATGAACTATGGCACAGGAGGGCGCAGAAATCCGCCGCACTGATGTTCGATGCACAAATGTCGAAGATATCCACCCAACATGACGTAACCTAACCTACCCTAGCGAAGCCTAACGCCACCCAATGTGCCGAGACCACTTTTTCAGCCCTCACCAGAGCCAAGTGGAACACATTTGATGGGAGTAGAGCGCAGAAATCAATAGAATACCAGTGCATATCTCAAAGGTCGAAGCTACCACCTCCTAATGCATCCAAACGTAACATTACCAAACGCATCCTGACACAATCAAACGTGCCGCGACCACCATTGCTGGCTTCCCCAGAGCCAAGCAGAATGTATTAGAGCGCAGTTGGGCGCAGAAATCCACTGAATAGCAGTGTATAGCAAAAAAGGCGAAGCTAACCAATCCTAACATAACCAAACCTAACCCAACCAAACGTAATCTAACTATACCTAGCGTACCGCGACCACCGCTGCTGGCCTCCCCAAAGCCACGCAGAACTCATTAGAGGAGAGTAGGGTGCAGAAATCCATAGAATCGCAGTGTATAGCAGAAGAATGGCAGATATCCGAATCATACCAATGCTAACATAATCTAACTGAACCAAAACTAACTCAACCTAGAATAGCTCGCCCCATATTTCTGGCCTCCACAGAGTGAAGCGGAGCATATTAGACCACAGTAGAGAGGAGAAATCCACCGAAAAGCAGCATGTAGCGCAAAAGCCATACTTATGCTATCCTGACGTAACCAAGCGAAATATAACGATACGAACCTCACTCAAACTGACGTTCCCGAACCACCATTCATGAACTCCAAAGAGCAAAGTGGAACATATTAGAGCACAGTGGAGCGCAGAAACCCGCCGAATAGCAGTTTATGGTACAGACGATAAAGCCATCCTATGCTAACCAAACGAAACGTAACATAACTGTGCGTTACGTGCCGCAAACACTATTGCAGGCCTACCCATATACGAGCAGTGTGCAGTAGTGCACAGTACAGCGCAGAAATCCACCGAACTGCAGTGTATAGCGCGAAACTCGGAGCTATCCCCTCCTAACCAGTCCAAACGTAACATAACTCATACTTGCGTGCCGCGACCACTATTACTGGCCTCACGAGAGCCAAGCAATGTATATCAGTGCAATGTAGGCCGCAAATACCCATCTAATGGCAGCGTATAGCGTGAGAGTAAAAGCTACCCTATCCTAACATAGCCAAGCGTAGCATGACCAAATGCTGTCCATCTCAAGCTAACGTGGCGAGATCACCGTTGCTGGTATACCCAGAGTCAAGCAGAACGTACTAGGGTACAGCAGATCGCAGAATTCCACTGAACAACAGATTATATCACGAAATTTTAAGCAATCCGTACCTAACCCAAACCAATACAACGTAACCGTACGCAGCATAACACAACATCACTGACCGAGACCGCTATTTCTGGCCTCCGCGAGCCGACCAAAGTATAGTATGGCAATGTAGAGCATAGAAGTTCACCGAATAGCAGCGTGTAGCACAGAAGCCAAAGCTATCCTATCCTAAAGTTACAAATACTAACAGAACAATACGTAGCCTAACAGAGCCTATCGCGGCAAGAACACTATTGCTGGGCTCTCCAGAGTCGAGCAGAGCATAATGCGGTTCAGTAAAGCGCAGAAAGCCACGAAATAGCAACTTATGCCTCAAAAGTCAAAAATAACCTAACCTAATCAGACCTAACCTGGACTAACCAAACGTAGCGCAACAAAACCTGCCGTGCCGCGACCAATATTGCTGGCTTCCCCAGAGACAAGCGGAACCTTGTAGGGCACAGCAGGGCACTCAGGTTCACTGAATATCAGTGTTGATCACACAAGTCAGAGCTATCCTAATCGAACTAAACCAAACCTAGCCTAAGCAATCGTAATCTATCTCAGCCGAACGTGCCGCGACCATTATTGCTGGCTTCGCCAGAGAAAAGGAGAATATGATAGAGCACAGCAGAGCACGCAGGTCAATGGGATATCAGTATTGTGAACATTAATCAATGCTATCCTATCCTAACCCAACCAGAGCTTACCTAACCAAACCAAACCTAACACATCCTAACGTGCCGCGTCCGGTATTGCTGGCTTACACACAGAAAAACAGAGCATAATAGAGGGGAGCAGGGCGCAGAAATCCATAAAATCGCAGTATATAGCAGAAAATTCGAAGCTATCCAAATCAAACCAAAGCGCACGTAACCAAACCAAACGCAGCCTAACACGACATATCGCGAGGAGACCATTATTACAGGCCACCCCAGAGTCGAGCAGAGTATGCTAGAGCAATATAGAGTGTAAAGATCAACCGAAGAGCAATGTGCAGCAGAAGAGTCAAGCATAACCTGACCAAAACTAACCTAACCTAACTTAGCCAAACGTAACAAAACAAAAGCTAATGCGCCGCAACCGCAATTGCTGGCATCCCCGGGGACAAGTAGAGCAAATTAGAGAGCAGTAGAGCCTAGAAATCTACCGAATGACTGTGCATATCGCAAATGTAAAAGCTATCCTCCCCAAACCTAACCTAACACAGACTGACCAAACGTAATATAACCCTGCCTTTCGTGCCACAATCATTATTTCTGGTCACCGCAGGGTCGTTCAGAGTATAATAGCGCAATGTAGAGCGATGAAATCCACCGAAGGGCAGTGTACGTCACACAAGTCAAAGCTTTCCCATCCTAACCTAGCGAACAGTGTCATAACCAAACCTAACCGTATTGAACCTAACGTGCCGCGACCACGATTTCTGGCCTCCCCAGAGACGAGCTGATCATATTAGAGGAGAGTGGACCACGGAAATCCATAGAGCAGCATTGTACAGCACAGAAGTGAAAGCTACCCTACCCTGACCTAACGAATCGTAACGAAACCAAACGTACCCTAACTCACTCTAACGTGCCGAGTCCACCACTACTATCCCCCAAGGAGCCAAGCAGAACATACTTTAGCCCAGTAGAGCGCAGAAATGTATGGAATAGCACTGTATAGTACAAAGGTCATAGATACCCCATCCTAACCTAACCTAGCGTAACGAAACCAAGCGTAACATAACGCAACGTAACGTGCCGAGAGCACTATTGCTCGCCGCCCCAGAGCCAAGCAGATCATATTGGAGTTCAGTAGAGCGCAGAAATCAATGGAATAGCAGTGTGCAGTACAAAACTCTAAGAGACCATATCCTAACCAAGCCAATCGTAGCACAAGCGAACGTAGCCTATCTCAACCTAACGTGCAGAGACCACTACAGCTGGCGTCCCCAGAGCCAAGCAGAATATAGTGCAGCACAGTAGAGCGCAGAAGTTCTCCGCATTGCAGTGTATAGCACAAAAGTCATAAATATCCCAACCTATTCTGACCCAAACCTAACCTAACCGAACGTAGCCTAACTCAACATAACGTGCCTAGACCACTACCACTGTCTTTCCCAGAGCCAAAGAGAAGATGCTAGAGCGCAGTAGAAAGCAAAAATCCACCGGATAACAGTGTATAGCATGAAGGTCGAAGCCATCCTACCCTATCCTAACAAAACGTAACGTAACAGAATGTAACCTAACTAAACCTAACGCGACGAGGCGACTATTGCTGCCCTCTCCAGAGTCAAGCAGAACATATTAGAGGAGAGTAGAGCGCAGAAATCCCTAGACTAGCAGTATGTACCACATAGGTCAAAGCTAACCTATCCTAACCTAGCCAAACGTAACATAACCGAACGTAACCTTGTTAAAGCTAACGTGACAAGGACAAATCTGCTGGCTACCCCAGAGCCACTCAGAACATACTAGATCACAGAATAGCGCAGAAATGCCACGTATAGCAGTGTATGGCACAAAGGTCAAAGCTATCCCATCCTACGCTTGCCAATCGCAACATATATCAAATGCAACCTAACTCAGCAAAACGTGCCTGGACCGCTGTCGCCGGCCTCCCCAGCGACGAGCAGATACCTGTAGAACAATGCAGTGTACAGATACCTACCGTGTAGCAGTGTATAGCACAAAAGTATAGCAGCTACTCTAACCGTACCTGTACCAACCTAGCCAAATCAAGCGTGACAGAACTCAATCTAGCGTGCCGAGACCACTGTTGCTGGCCTCTCAAGAACCAAGCAGAACGTATTAGAGCAGAGTAGGGTGCGGAAATCCACCGTGTGGCAGTGTATGGCACAAAGGTCAAAGCTACCCCATCCTAGCATAACCAACCCTAACACTACCGAACGTAGAGTAACTAGACATAACGTGCCGCGACCGCCATTGCTGACTTCCGCAGAGAGAAGCAGATAATATTAGAGGGGAGTGTACCTCAGAAATCTATAGAATCGCAGTGCTTAGCATAAAAGTCAAGGCTACCCAAACATAACCGGATATAGTATAACCTAACCAAACTTATACTATCACGACCTATCGTGCTGAGACCACTATTGGTGTCTTCTCCAGAGCCAAGCCGAACATAGTAGAGCAGAGTAAAGCGCAGAAGTTCAAAGAACAACTGCTTATACCACGAAAGTCAAAGCTATCCGAACCCACCACAAACAAATATAACCTAACCGAACGCAAAATGGCTCAACATAGCGTGCCGAGAACACTATTACTGGCCACCCCTGGGGCGAGCAGAGTATAGTAGATCATTGTTGACCGTAGATGTCCACCAAGTAACGGTGTATATCAAGAAAGTCTAAGCTATGCTGTCCTAACAAACAAATCGTTACATAATCGAACACAACATTACTCAGGCTATCGTGCCGAGACCAATACTGCTGCCATCGCCAGAGCCAAGCAGTGCATATTGGAGCAATGTAGAGCGCAGAAATCCACCCAATGGCAGTGCATTGGATAAAAGTCGAACCGCATTGCAGCGTAGAGCACAATAATCAGTGATACCCTGACCAAACTTTACCTAACCTAACGTAATACAAACCATGCAAACCTGCCACAAACACTACTGCTGGCGACGCCAGAGAGAAGCAGGATATGATAGAGCACAGTAGAGCGCAGAAGTCCATAGAAGGTCTGTGTTGAGCACATGAGTCGCAGTTACCCAATCCTAACATAAACATACGTAGCACAACGGAACGTATCATAGCTCAACCGAACGTGACGAGGACACTATTACTAGCTTCCCCATTGCCATACAGAATATACTAGAGCACAGTAGAGCGCGTAATCAATCGCATTGCTGTGTATAGCACAAAGTGAGGGATATCCTATCCTACCCCAACCAAACTTAATATATTCAAGCGTAACCTAACACAAAGTAACGTGCCGAAGCCACCATTGCTGCCCAGGCCCCGAGAGCCAAGCAGACTATACTAGAGGAATGTAGGGCGCAGGAGTCCACCGAATAGTGGTGTATAGCACAGAAGTCACAGATATTCTAGCCCATCCCAACCAAACTTAACACAGCCGGACGCAGCATGCCTTAACCTGCCGTGCCGAGACCACAATTCCTGGCCTCCCTAGAGGCATCCAGATTCTACTAGAGCACAGTAGAGCGCACAAGCCCACCGGATATCGGTGCGTACCATAAGAGTCAAAGCTATCCTATCCTAACCATACCAAACGCAATATAACCGACCATAATATATCTCATTCTAATGTGCCGAGTGCACTATTGATGGCCTCCCCACAGACAAGCAGTACATGCTAGAGCACTGTCGGGCGCAGAAATCCACCGAACAACAGTATATACCGCGAAAGACAATGCTATCCACTCTTAACCCGGACTAACGTACGTTAATCAAGCGTACCCTAGACAAACCTAACGTGCCGAGACAACTATTGTTGGCCACGCGGGAGTAGAGCAGAGTATAGTAAAGCCAGGTAGATCGCAGGAAGCCACCACAGCAATGTATAGCACAAAACTCAACGATATCCTAACCTAACCAGGCCTAACCTGAACTAACCAAACGTATAACAGACTGTTACATACCTCACACTAACGTTCCGAGACCTCTATTTCTGGCCGCACCAGAGACAAGCAGCACATATAAAGGCACAGTACATAACAGAAATTCACATAATATCGGTGCATAGCACAGAATTAAATGCAATCCTGACCAAACTTAGCTTATCACAACAAAATGTGGCACGCACGCTATTGCAGGCCTACCCGGAGAAAAGCAGAGGCAAGGAGAGCAATGCGGAGTACAGATACCGACCGAAAAGTAGTGTATACCACAAAAGTCAAAGCCTACCTATTCTAACCTAACCAAACGTAACCTAACAAAACGCGGACTAACTCAACCTAACGTGCCGAGGCCACCGTTGCTGGCCTCCCAATCGCCAGGCAGAGCAGGTTACTGCACAGTATAGCGCAGGAGCACACCCACTAGCAGTGTATACTGCAAAAGTAACAGCTGTCCTGTCCTAATCTTACCAATCGTAACATTACCAAACGTAGGCTAACAAAATCTACCGTGCCACGACCACTATTGCTGGCATCCCAAGAGTCGAGCAGAGTATAGTAAAGTAATGCAGAGAGTAAAAATTCACCGACTGGTAGTCTATAGCACAATAGTCAATTCTACCCTATACTAACATATCCTAACTTAATATAAACAAGCGTAACTTAATTTAACCTAACGTGCACAGACCATTGTTGCTGCCCCCCCCCCAGCGACAAGCGGAATATACTGGGGGACACTAGGGCGCAAAATGCCACCAAACACCAGTGCATAGCACAGAAATCAAATAAATCCTGACCGAAACAGCTTAACCCAACCGAGCCAAATGTAAACTAATTAAACATAACGTGCCAGGCCATAATTTCTGGACTTCTAATAGCCAAGCAGCACATATTAGAGGAATGCAGAGCGCAGCGGTCCATAGAATGGCAATGAAGAGAGGAAAAGGCAAAGATATCCTAACGTAACCCAGAATGGCCTAACCAAACCAAACGTAACCTACTTCAACCTAACGTGCAGAGACCACTATTGCTGATCTCGGCAGAGAAAAGCGGATGTCAGTAGTGCGAGGCAGAACGCATATATCGACATAATAGCAGTAAACAGCACAAAATTCAAAGCAATCCGAACCAAACTTAACCTAGCCTAGCCCAACCAAGCTTAATATAACGCTAACTGTCGTACCGCGAACACCAATGCTGGCGTCCCCGGGGACAAGCAGAGCACAACAGAGCTCAGTACAGCGCAGAAGTCCATAGAATAGCAGCGTTGATCACGAAAGTCAAAGCCATCCGGACCAGACCCAGCCTAACCGAATCAAACCAAAGTACCCTAACTCAAACCGACGTGCAGCGACCACCACTGCTCGTCTCCTCAGAGTTGAGCGGTGTATAGTAGAGCAATGTAGAGCGCAGAAATGCACCGAATAGCATTGTTCTGAGCAAAAGTCAAATATATACAAAACCTTACCCGACATAATCAAGCGTAACCAATCGTAGCCGAAATCAACGGAGTGAGAGGGACTACCATTGTTGGCCCCCAAGACCAAGCAGAACATACTAAAGCACACTGCTGCGCAGAAATCCACTGAGTAGCTGTGTGTAGCGCAAAAGTCAAAGCTTCTCTATCCAAATATATACAGCCTTATCATAAACATACGTAACAAAACTAAACCTATCGTAACGCGAACATCATTGCTGGTATCCCCA
Organism: Eufriesea mexicana; assembly: GCF_001483705.2. Taxonomy (NCBI): domain Eukaryota; kingdom Metazoa; phylum Arthropoda; class Insecta; order Hymenoptera; family Apidae; genus Eufriesea; species Eufriesea mexicana. The sequence continues at coordinate 131,485 of NW_016908344.1, read as the reverse complement.
TGGACGAGCCGAAAAAATAATCTACAGTAGGTCGCAGAAACCCATAAAGCCGCAGTGTACAGCACAAGAGTCATTGCTGTGCTAACCAAACACAGGTTAACAATACCTGACCTCGCGTGTCATAGATCAACGTAACGTGCCGAGAAGACTGCTCCCGGTCTCCCCAGAGCCAAGTAGAATACAGTAGAGCACAGTCGATCGCAGAAACCAAACCAATAGCTATGTATGGCGCGAAAGTGGTAGCTACCCTAACCAAACTTAATCTAACCGAACATAACCGAGCATACCGTAACTAAACCAAACGTGGTGTGACCGCTACTTCGCGCCTCCCCTAAGTCGAGCAGGGTATGGTAGAGCAATATGGAGCGCAGAAATGCACCGAATCACAGTGCGCACCACAAAAGTCAAAGAAACCCTAAGCAAACCTTCCCAACCTAGACAAACCAAACGTAACCTAAGTGAACCTAATGTGCTAACACCACTATTACTAGCCACCACAGAGCCATGCAGAGCATATTAGAGCACATTAGAGTGCAGACATCCACCGATAAGCAGTGAATGTCACAAACGTCAAAGTAGCTTATCCTAACCTAGACAAGCGTAACACACACAAGGGTAGCCTCTCTCAACCTGACATAGCGAGATCACTACTTCTGGCCCCTACAGAGACAAGCGGAGGGTGCAAGAGCAGAGTAGGGCGCAGAATTCCACCGCGCTTCAGTGAATAGCACATATGACGTAGATATCCTGACAGACCTTGACCTCACGATACCTAACCAAACGTAGCATAGCACATCATAGCGCTCAGTGACCACAGCTCCTAGCCTCCCCAGAGCATAGCAGAATCTAGCAGAGTGCAGTAGGTCACAGAAATCCACGGAAGAACAGTGTAAGGCACAAAAGTTAATATGGCCTATCCTAAGAAAGCCAAACGGAACATACCCAGGTGGAAGCTATCTCAACCTAACATGGAGAGAATACTATTGCCGGCCTCGACAGGGACAAGCAGAATGTACTAGTACACAGCAAAGCGTAGAAATGGATCGTCTTGCATTGAATAGCGCAGAAGCCGAAGCTATCCTAACCAAACATAACCTACCCTATGCTAACCAAACGTAACCTAACTCAACCAAACGTGCGGCGATCGCTATTGCTCGACACCCGAGTGTCGAGCAGAGTATAGAAGGGCAACGAAGAGTGCAGAAATCCACCAAATGGCCATTCATGGCGCAAGAGTCGTAGATAACCAAACATAACCAGGCCCGGACTAACCTAGCCATACGTAGAATATCTAAACCTAACGTGCAGCATCCACTATTGCTGGCATCCACAGAGGCAAGCGAATGCTAGTACGGCAATGACGAGCGCAGATAAGGACCGAATAGCAGCGTATGACACAAAAGTCGAAGCCATCCCAACCAATCTTAGCCTAATCTACCCTAACTAACCGTAAGCTAACACAACCAGACGTCCAACGACCCCTATTGGTGGCAACTCCAGTTACGAGCATATGCTATAGAGTAATGCAGTGCACAGGAATGGACTAAAAAGCAGTGTATAGCACAAAAGCCATAGATATCCAAACCTAACACAAGCAAACATTACATGACAAAACCTAATCTAACCCAACATAGCGTGCAGCAACTACTATTGCTGGCCCTGACAGGGCCAAGCGGAATATAGTAGAGCACTGAGGAGCGCAGAAACCCACCAAAAAGCAGTGTATGACACAAAAGACAAAGCTCTCCTACTTTTCACGTGGGGTAAATCTTCCAAATATACCCGACACCCCTAAGGCAGTTGGCGGGGCTTGGCGGCATCCTCACGAGCTGAAACCCCAACGGTGGCCAGCCCTTCGCATTTCGGAGCGCCCTGGACTTCGCCGCGACGCAGTTGCCAGGACGCCCCCGAGACGCAACCGCAGTCCCCCCCCCCACACGGCGCGACGGGAAATCGCACCCGAAATGTCCATGTCCATGCGCGTGAGACGGGTCGATTACGGGCACAAACAACACGCATACCAACTCACCGCATCGCACGCAAACCCTGCGGACGCCACGCGATCATCACACTTCGCCGCGCGCCCAGACCACGGTCCCTCGGACAGACGGGCTCCTACTCGCCAGCCCGAGGTCAACCTGACATAGGTTACAACGGGAGAGAGAGACGGTATCCCCGACCGTAGGAACATGGTCGCTTGCGAAGGCAGAGATCTAACGCGTTAACATACTAGGCAGAGCGCGCGGCGACCACCGGAGCCGTGCTAGCAGCCTCCGCCGCCCTACGGGCGAGGAGCACGCGCTATGCTCGCGGGCTCTCCCCGCGGCCTCTTTCTGTAACATAACCGCCTCGCAGGAGGAGGCCAAGGCACGCCACGCACCTAAACCCCCCGTCATCCGCGCCACGACGACGGAGAGTGAAAGGTCCCGACCCACCACGCGAAAAAGTACCCGGCGCTCGCGAGCCCACGCCGGACATTCCTCCAGCGAGTGTTGCGACGTGTCCCGCCCTTCCCCGCTGTTATGACAAACCGTCTCACTTTCCCGCCCGATTCGACACAGGTATTCCCCGAAGCACCCGTGGACGGTTAGGACCAGGGACAGGCAGAAATTGTGCCGGCTACCGTTGCGCCCCCATGCATCCACCACGGGGAGCACAGCCTCGATCGCCCGGTGCCGCCGGCTGCTCGGCTTCCTCAGCCGAGCTCGCCAGGCGGTCATCACGGGCTGTCGGAACCTTCGCCTCAACGAACCGGCACCTTCCCAAGGAGCACCGACGTCGCCAGCGTGTAGGTGCCCCTAGATACGGGCCTCGCCCACCGTTTGCATTTCGAATGGCGGATCACCCGCCAGGACTATCGCCGCCTAGTGGGATATCGTGCGATAACCACGCACGACCCTGATCGCCATCATGCGAGCGACTCGCCGGACAATCGCCAGACTGCGCGGACTTGCGACCAGGTCGTTCGCCCAGATCGGAGCCCTATAAAGTGACGCCGAGCGAACAACTCCCGTGCAGAGGCGGCGTACCCTCCTGTCTGGCCAATCCAGGTTGGGTAGCAGGCGACACAGCGCCCCCGCTATACCCCCCGGGAGTGTTTCCAGCGCGAGAAAATGCTATTAGAACTTCCAGTGGCAATCGAGGACGAGGCCGAGATATTTCATCCGGTCCCGTACATCGACCACGACGATCTCCACGCACATCAGGGACTTGGGCGGCTTCCCGCGGTGCCGATGGCAAAACCACATTGCCTCGGTCTTCTCGGGGGAGATACTCAGATCTAGCAGCTGGATGTTATTCGCCACTAGGTCTACGCCGATTTCCGCGAGCAGCGCGACCTCGTCCGAACTCGTCACGGCGGCGACAACAGCGTGCAGTCCGCGTAACACGTTAGGCCCAGACCGCGGCGTAGGGGAGTGCGCAACACGGCGTCGTACGCGTGGGCTCAGACGAACGGCCCGAGCACCGATACCTGTGGAACCACGCAGTTCGGCGCCCGCACGATGGTCGAGTATGTTCCGGGACACTCGATTGAGCGCTCCGCCAAATGGCCGCCGATAATGGCCATCATGTATTGGGACACCCCGTGGTACATCAGGGCACACCATACGGCGGCCCAGGGCAGTGTGTTGAAAGCGTTGGCGATATCCACACGGAAAGCCAGCATCACCCCACCCCGGTCAATGGCAGCCACCGACATGGTACGAACGCGCTGAATCGCGTCGATCGTCGACCCACACTGCCGGAATCCGAACTGGCTGACGCCGAGATCGGGACACACAACCGTTAAATGCTGTCGGAGGCGGGTGGCTAGGACACGCTCGAAGAGCTTGCCTGCCTCGTCGAGTAGGCCTATCTGCCGGTATGCCTTCGGAAAGTCCTGCGGCTTCCCTGGTTTCGGGTTCAGCACGACCCTCGCTCTCCTCCAACATGCCGGGAAGCGACCGGTCCTGAGGCAGCTGTCGAACAGCCGTCGCACACGGCCACCCCACACCTCCAGAGCCAGTGCGAATGCTGGGCCTAGGATGCCGTCCTGTCCGGGGGAGGTGCTCCTCGCCACAATCCTAACGACCGCACAGCCCATCTCCTGGCGCGGGAATCCCAGATCGTCGGACCATCCAACAAGTCCCAACCGCACTGTAGCGGGTTGCATCCCCTCCTCCGCCGCCACAGGGAAGAGGATCAACGATCACCCGCCACAGGAGCTCAGGGTCCATACGCTCGGTCACAGGGGGCGCCCATGCCCCTAACTTCCCCATTACTAATTTATAGGGGCGTCCCGACGGATCGCTTTCGAGCATCGCGAGGAGATCGTCCCATTGCCGAGATTTGGGTTTGCGAATCTTCCTTCGGTGATCGCCCACCGCGGACCGGTTATCGCGATAGAGGCGCGCGATGTCCACGGCGGACACCGCGCGTCGCCGACGCCGCGCTCGGGTGTACTGAGGCCGGGCGATCACGCAGAGCTCCCTGAGCTTTGCGATTTCGACCGACCACCAGTGCACTGCACCCCGCGAAGGTGGCTCCCTCACCGGCTGAATGGCGACGTCGCACGCGCGCGTCATCGCCGCCCATAGCCGCTTCGCCCCTAACACCTCTACGTCGTTTTCGCGCCCGACGGCACCATCCGCCCTAGCGACGACCTGGACGGCCGCGGCGAAGAGGTCGTGGTCGAGGCGCCAGAGCGCCCATCGCGGCGTGGTGGTGTGCTTCCCGCTAGGTGGTTCCAAACCGGTGCGAGGAGTGACGGCGAGGATCAAGGTGATGTGGTGGTGGTCGCTAAGCGTTTCCACCACCACCGCCACCCTCCAGCCGGTGACCCGCTGCACAGCTGCCGGCGAGGCGAACAAGTCCACGAACAAGTTCCAACGGACCCAAGGGTTCGCCGAACCTCATTTAAGCAACCTGAGATCCAACCCCGCAGCCTAATCTTGCATGGCTTTTCCCTGAGTGTCTGTTCACTTGGAACCCCACGCCACGGAGTGGGCGTTGGATTCCCCCAGGATCAGAACAGGACGATTTATGTGTCCACTAAGGAAACATCCGAGCTCGTCCAGGTACCTCTCGCACGACGAGAGACCGCAGTTGTGGAGACGTAGCACCCCACCACGACTACGTCGTTCCAGGAGACCGCCACGAATCCCTCACCGCTGTGAAGCAGCGTTGGTGCGTGTGTCCGCAGTAGTCCCCTGGCGATGATCGCCACGGAGCCGTCCCGAACCCCGAACCGCCCGTCTTCATCCAGCATACGGTACGGATCTGGGGTAACTTTCAGCCCGACACCCAGCGCAACGAGCGTCTGCAGGAGCTGGTCCTGCTACGCCCGCGAGTGGTTCAGGTTGGCCTGGTGCACCATGGACGGCGTGAAAGTTAGGCCGTAACCATGGCCTCCTCCCCCCCCCCCTTTAGGCCAGGCTGCGGGCCAGGTGCTCCGCCGGCCGGCGGGCCCTTCGCGGTAGCGTTCGCGGGGACGGAATTCGCGGACGCAGCTTTCGAATTGGCGATCGTGGGCGTCGAGGCGGACGCGGCGCTTGCAGGCGCCTGGAGAGCCGCGCATTATGCCTTCGGCCGGCAGCATGCCTTGCTGCCCAGGCGGTGGTTGGAGGGGCGGCCGAGCCCGGCGCAACCCGGGCACTTGAATGCAGGAGCACTATACACACCGGCACGGTGGCCCGCCACGCCACACGTGAAACAGTTGTCGCTGCGGTTCGCCGCACTAGAGCATCCGTTCCTTGCGTAACCGAACACAAAGCAACCTGAAGCATTGCAGGCGCCGCGCCTCCAAGGCTACGACGCAGACTGAAGTCCAGCCGACGCGGATCCGCCCGCAATCGACGGCATTTCTCGCTGCCGTGAGGGGACGCTGGGCCCATACAGAGCTCAGCCCCGAAGCGACAGGCCGGATCACTCCGGTTCTAATTTCCGCCTCGGTGCAATCACCGAACCTGCCCAGAACAACGGCCACCTCGCGGGGAGTGACAGAGACGTCTAGCCCCGTCACACTCAGCTCCGCTTTTTTGGCGGGAACAGTAACCCACACGCCGAATCCCTCCAAGGTGAGAGCGGCGGCTCGCTGTGCGCCCTCGGGTCCACCGATCTCCAGCAGGAGACCGCAGGAAGCGTCCTGACGGGGGCGCAAGTCCTCGATCCCGAGGTCGGCGAGATTTATCTTTCCCCTTGCAGCGGAGATGGCCTCCGCGCAAGAGAGACTCAACCACTCGGGTACCCAAACCGCGACGGCGGCCGCTTAAGGATGGTGCCCTGCTTATCGCCGCTCTTCTTCTGGTCGTGACCGTGCATCGCTCCGGTCTTCGCGGTGGTCGCGAGAAGCGCGCGGGCGGAGCAAGTCCCCGAGGAGCGGCGCCCCGTCTTACCGACGGCTCCCTTCGCCACAATCGTTGTCACCCTCGCGGGCAGTTGCAGGGCAGCCGCCGCCTGCAGCTGCGATCGCTTCTCGCGACTACCGATGACGAGGGACCAGCTGGCCTCTGCGTCCTTCCCGGATACGACCGGGGCCGTGACCGGCGCCTTCGCGGGGCGTCAACTGGCCCGCCACGGGGAGCGCCCGTGACAGCGTCCGTCGAGGCCACCGGAACGGACCGCGCGCTCAGTTCGACTGTGGAGATCGCTTTCTCCGGCGCTCGGGCAGGCGCATCCCGCCCGGCCGCCACGGGGAGCGTACGCACGAGATCCTCGAACTTTGCGTCGATTCGAAGACTGAGTGCCGCGAGGGCTGCCTCCATACCGAACTCGGACGCCGGTGCCGTTGATCCGGCGCCCGCGTACGCACGCACATTTTGAGCGGCCGCGGGGTCGACGATCACCCGCTCCGCTACTGAGCTTGCTCCGCGCGCAAGGTGGCGATCACAGCCTGCTGGGAGGCACCGTCTTCCCGCAAGTCGGCTATAACCGCCTGCTGGGAGACTTCCTTCTCCCGCAGGCAGGCGATCTCCGCCATCAACACGCGGACCCTCTCCGCCATCGTCTCCTGGGCACGGCCGGCTGTTATTTGGAGACTCATCTCCGTGCCGGCCGAAGCCACCACCCTGGCGCACATACAGATGCCGCGAAAGTATGGGCCGTGCAGGTTTCTACCCTTGTCTGCCATCGTTTCTATCCACGCGCAATTCTCGGAAATAACGGCAGGCAGTTCCACAACAGACAGCGGACGGTGCACTCTGGCGAGCTGCTCTCGTGTGGGGAGGTTCGCCTTCGCCCGGCTTATGCTCGTGGGTTTCGGGGCGAGATCAATACCATCCAAACCCTTGAATGGGTCATATTCCTCCAACACCGCCCTCCGCGGGCGCTACGCCGCCTTCGCGGGGGCATCCACGAGGACGACGTTTCGCCGTCGCCCGTGACGCTGACGGCACCTGCGAAGGAGGAGCACTCCCCCTCTCTGTCCGCCGGCAGCGCTTTCCGCAATGCGGTGCTACAAGTCAGGCGCCTCGTAGCACCTGCAGTTGGGCTAATTGCCCTGTCCTTCGACGAGGGCAGCTCCACTGGAGCCGCGTCGACACCACTAACTATAACAGTACGTTCACTCTTCGGTAAATTGTCCGGCTTCCCCGTGATGATTACCACTGTACGGTTTGCGTGCCCCTGCTCCGCCGCTTGCATTGTGGTGCGACCATCGTCCCAGGTATCCCTCGCTGGGTCTGCGACGTAGCGTCGTCCACAACTTCGTTGGTGCCACGAATAAAGGAGAAAGAAGCTTCCAAACAAGTTCAATTTTTGTCGGCCCCACGACACACGCCGCGACGCGAGTCCCCAGCCACGTGCACAAATGCACCACATGCACAGAGTGGCTCTAACTCACGCGCCAGAGACTGCACATTCCGCAGAAAATGCCTCCCAACAGTGGTAGCGTCGTGAACGCGTCCGTCTCGCTCGACGTTCAGCGCGGCACTCAAAACCCAACCTAACCTAACATAACGCAACCTAACCTAACCTAACCTAACCTAACCTAACCTAACCTAACCTAGCCTCACTTGCTGGCCCCGAGAGCATGGCAGAAAATATTAGGACCCAGCAGGGCGCAGGAATCGACCGAATATCCGTGTGTAGCTCAAATGTCTAAGCTGTCCTATGCTAACGTAGTTAATCGTAGCATAACCGAACGCGACATAACCCAATCAAACGTGCCGTAACCGCTATTGCGGGCATCCCCAGAGCCCAGCAGGTCTTGCCAGAGAAGAGTAGAGCGCAGAAATCCATAGTAATGCAGTGTATAGCAGAAAAGTCAAAGCTAACCGAACCTACCCCAGACTGATGTAACATAAACGAACGTAGCGTAGCAATACGTAACGTGCCACGGCCACCATTGCGGGCATCCAGGTATCCAAGCAGAGCATACTAGTGCACAGTAGAACGCGGAAAACCATTGAATAGCAGTCTATAGCGCAGAAGTCGAAGCTATCATTTCCTAAACTAACCAATCGTAAGGTAACCAATCGCAACATAGGACAACATAACGTGCCGCGACGAATATTTCTGGCATCCCCAGAGCGAAGCAGAAAATTTTGATGCTCTGTAGATCCCCGAGATCAACCGAGAACCAGTGTATGTCACAGAGGTCAAAGCTATCCTATCCTAACCGTACCGAGGGTAACGCAGCCAAACGTAACCTATCCTAACCTTACGTGACGAGGCCCCTATTGGTGCCCTCCTCAGAGCCAAGCAGAGCATATCAGACCAGAGTAGACCGCTGAAATCCATGGAATTGCAGCGTGCAGAAGAGGAGTCAAAGTTTTCCGAACCTAACCCAAGCTAATATAATCTAACCGAACGTAGCGTAGCTCAACATAACGTGCCGCGAACACCATTGCCGGCCTCGGCGGAGCCAAGCAGAACATACTTGAGCACAATAAAGCGCAGAAGTACACCGAAAAGCATTGTAAGGCACAAAAGTCGTAGCTAACCCATCCTAACGTATCAAATAGTAACCTGACCAAACGTAACCTAACTGTACCTAACTTGCCGCGGCCACTATTGCTGGGCTCCGCGGAGCCGAGCAGAACGTCGTAGAGGAGAGCCGTGAGTAGAAATCTATAGAACCGCAGTGTATAGCAGAAAGGACGAATATATCCAAGCCAAACTCAAACTCACATTACCATCCCAAACGTAAAGTAACTCAACATAACGTGCGGCCAACTTTATTGCTGGCATCCACAGGGCCAAGCTGAGTGTAGCAGAGCATGGTAAAGCGCAGAAAACCGCCGTGAAGCGGTGTCCGGCACGAAAGATTGTACTACCCTGGCCGAACTTATCAAAGCCTAACCTAACCAAACGTAACCGAGCCCTAGCTAACGTGCCGAGACCACTATTACTGGCCTACACAGAGCCAAGCAGATCATGCTAGAGCGCAGTAGATAGCGTATGTCCACCGAATAGCAGTATAGAGCACAAGGGCTAGAAATATTCTATCCTAACGTAACAAATCGTAACACAACCAAACGTGACCTAACTCTACCTAACTTGCCGCGACCACTATTGCTGGTCTCCCTGGAGCCGAACAGAACGCCACAGAGGAGAGCGGAGCGCAGAAATCAGTAGAACAGCAGTGTGCAGCAGAGGAGTCAAAGCTACAGAAACCTAACCCACACCAACGTAAACTAACCAAACGTAGCATAATTCAACTTAACGTGCGGCGGCCACTATTGCTGGCCTACAAAGGGCCAAGCAGAATACGATAGAGCGTAGTAGAGCCCAGAAATCCACCGAATAATGGTATATAGCACGATAGTCAAAGTATTCCTAGCCGAACTATTCCTAACCTGGCCGAACCGAACGTAACATACCTCAGCCTAACGTGCACAGACAACTATTGCTGTCCTCCCCAGAGCCAAGCAGGATATACTAGAGCGCAGCAGAGCGCAGAAATGCACCGAAAGCAGCGCGTTGCAGAGAAGTTGATGTAAGAGCGGTGCATAGTGCAAAGGTCAAAGCAACCCTGACCGAACATAGCGTTCGGTAACCTAACCAAACGTAACCTATCCCAAACGAACGTACTAAGAAAATTATTGCTGGGCTCCTCAGAGCCAAGTAGAACACATTACAGCACAGTACAGCGCATGCATACGCCGAAGAGCGGTGCATAGTGCAAAGGTCAAAGCAACCCTGACCGAACATAGCGTTACGTAACCTAACCAAACGTAACCTATCCCAAACGAACGTACTAAGAAAATTATTGTTGGGCTCCTCAGAGCCAAGTAGAATACATTACAGCACAGTAGAACGCAGAAATCCACGGAATAGCAGTGTACAGCACAAAGCTCGTAGCTATTCTATCCTAAACTTGCCAAACGTAACATATCTCAACCTAACGTGCCGAGACCACAGTTGCTGGCTTCCCCAGATCCAAGCGGAGCACACTAGCGCACAGTAGAGCGCAGAAATGCACCGAAATGCAGTGATTAGCAAAGAAGTCTATGCTATCCTACGCTAACGTAGGATAGGGAGGCCATCAATAGTGTTCGCGGCACGACAGGTTCAGTTAGGTCACGTTTGGCTATGCTACTATTGGTTAGGTTAGGGTAGGATGGCTTTGACTCTGGTGATATAAACTACTGTTCGGTGGACTTCTGCGCTATAATCATCACCAGTATGTTCTGCTTGGTCCTGGGGAGGCCAGCAATAGTCGTCGCGGAGTGTTATGTTGTCACAATCTACGTTTGGTTGGGTTATGTTACGTTTGGATATGTTATGATAGGGTAGGTGCTAGCACTACTGTGCTGTAAACTGCGCTTCTATGGATTTTTGCGCTCTACTATACTCTAATATTTTCCGCTTGGCTCTGGGGATGCCTGCAATGGTGGTATAGGCACGTAAGCTAGAGTTAGATTACGTTTGGTTAAGTTAGGTCAGGTCTGGTTAGGTTAGGATAGCTTTGACCTTCGTGCCATACACTGAAGTGGAGCTGATTTCTGCGCTAATCTGTGCTCTAGTATATCCTGCTTGGCTCTTTGCAGGACAGCAATTCTGGTCACAGCACGTTAGGATGCCTTGAGATGCGTATTGTAACATTACCTTAGATAATATTAGGAGAGGAGAGCATCCACTCCTGTGCTGTAACGTAGAGATCGGTGGACTTCTGCGCAGTACTCTACTGCAGTATATTCTGCTTGACTCTGGGCATGCCAGCAATAATGGTCTCGGCACGTAATGCTGAGGTAAGCTACGTTTGGTTAGGTTGGGTGCGGTCGGTTCAGGTTAGGATAGCTTCGACTTTTCTGCTGTAAACTGCTTTTCTATGGATTTCTGCGCTCTACTCTCCTCTAATATGGTCTGCTTAGCCCTGGGGAGGCCAGCCATAGAGTTCGCGGTACGTTAGGTTTAGTTAGGTTACCTTTTGTCTACGTTCGCATAGGTTTGGTTTGTTTAGGGTAGCTTTGACTTTTGCCCTTTACACTGCGATTCAATGTATTTCTGCGCTCTACTCTCCACTAATATGTTCTGCTTGGCTCTGGGGAGGCTAGAAATAATGCTCGTGGTAAGGTGGTTTGAGTTATGTTACGTTTAGCTGTGTTCGGTTTGGTTGGGTTTGGTTTGGACAGCTTTGGCTTTTCCACTATGCACTCCAGTTACACGGGTTTCGGCTATCTGCTCTCCTCTAGCTTGTTCTGCATGTCTCTGGGGACCTCAGCGATAGTGGTCGCGGCCCGTTACGTAGCGTTGTGTTGCGTTCGGTAGGTTCTGGTTAGTTTGCGTTAGGTTATGGTAACTTCGTCTTTTCTGCTATACGCTGCTATCCTATGGGTTCTGTTCCCTGCTCATCTCCAATATGTCCTGCTGGGCGCCGGGTACGTTAGGTTGAGTTAGGTTGCGTTCGGTAGCTATAGGTTAGGATAGGTATGGTTAGGAGAGGTATGGTTATCATAGACCAGACTTTCGTTCCATACACTGTCTGTCTATGGGTTTCTGCGCTTTACTCATCTCTATCGCATTCAGCACGCCTCCGGAGACTCCAGAAATAGTGGTCGCGTAACGTTATATTGAGTTACGTTGCGTTTGGTTAGGCAAGGTTAGGAGAGGTATGGCTATGGTATCATTGACTTTTTTTTCTGTGCAAAGTTATTCGGCCGATTTCCGCGCTCCACATTGCTCTAGCACATTCTGCTTGACTCTGTGGCGGCGGGAATAGTGGTCGCGGCACGTTATGTTGTGTTATGCTATGCTCGGGTAGGTTGGGTTTGTTTGGGTTAGGCTAGGGTGGCTTAAACTTTCATGCTGTACGCTGCTATTCCATGGATTTCTGCGCTCTGATTTCATATAATATGTTGTGCAAGTCTTTTGGGTTGCAATGAAGAGTGGTTGCTTCACGTTAGTCAGGTTTGGTTGCGTTTGGTCTGGTTATGTGAGGTTGGGTTAGGTTAGTGTAGTTTTGACTTTTCTGCTGTACACTGCTATTACATCGTTTTCTGCGCTACACTCGCCTTTAGTATGTTTCGCTTGGCTTTGTGGACGCCAGCAATATTGGTCGCGTCACGTTAGGTTAATTCAGATTACGTTTAGCTAGGCTAAGTTAGACTGGTATAGGTCAGGGATTCTGCGTCCTTTGTGCTACACATTGCAGATCTATGGATTTCTGCTCCCTACTGTGTTCTTTCACATTCTGCGTGTCACTTGGGTCGCCAACAACAGATGTCTCGGCACGTTATATCGAGCAATGTCACGTTCGGTTTGGTCAGGTTAGGATAGGTTTGGTTGAGATATAGTTGGCTTTTGTGTTATACACTGGTATTCTATGGATTCCGGCGCTCCACCGTACTATATCATATTCTGCATATCTGTGGGGACGCCAGCAGTAGTGGTCGCGCCACGTTAGGTTGAGTTACCTTTCGTTTAGTTAGATTAGGCTGGGATATGATTGTGAAATGTAGCTTCGACTTTTGCGCTGTGCACAGTTATTCGTTCCTTTCCTGCGCTCTGCACTGCTCTAGCGTATTCTACTTGGCTCTGGGCACGTCAGGAATGGTGGTCGCGCCGCGTTATCTTGAGTTACGTTACGTTCGGGTAGGTTAGGTTTTGTTCCGCTTAAGTTGGGATTGCTTTGACTTTTCTGCTATACACACCTGTTCTACGGATTTCTGCGCTGCGCTCTCCTCCAGTATGCTCTGCTTGGCGCCCGGGACGACAAAAACTTTGGTCGTGGCCCGTTAGGTTGAGATAAACTACATTCGGCCATGTAGGTTAGGATATGCTTGGTTAGGATATATTTGGCTCCTGTGCTATACGCCGCTGTTATAAGGATTCCTGAGATCTACTCTTCTCTATCGTATTCAGCATGCCTCTGTGGATGGCACCAGCACTGGTCGCGTCACGTTTGGTTTAGTCAGATTACGTTTGGCCAGGCTGTGTTAGGCTGCCTTAGGTTAGGTTTGCTGCATCCATTGTGCCACAAATGTCTGTTCTATGAACTCCTGCTCAATATTGTGCTCTTTCGCATTCTGCATTTCTCTGGGTACGCCAGCAATAGAGGTTGCGGCACCTCATGTGAAGTTATATTACTTTCGGTTTGGCTCTGGTAGCATACGTTTGGCTATGATAGCTTTGGCTTTTGAGCTATACACCGCTATCCGGTTGATATCTGCTCTCTACATTACCTTGGTATATTCCGCTTGGCTCCTGAGACGCCAGCAACAGTGGTCTCGTCACGTAAGTTTGAGTTAGGTTAAGTTTGGTTTTGTTAGGTTAGTTTGGGCTAGATGACGATAGCTTAGACTTATGTGCTGCACTCATCTATTCTGTGGATTCCTGCGCTCTACTGCGCTCCACCATATTGTGCATGTCTTTGTGGACACCAGGAATAGCGGTCGCTGCACGTTAGCTTGAGCTAGGTTACGCTTGGTTATGTCACGATTGGTTGCGCTAGGAGAGGGCAGCCTTGCCTTTATTGCCATAGCCTGCTTTTAGGTGGATGTCTGCGAACTACAGCGCTCCTATGCTTTCAGGCTGGCAATGCGAATGCCAGCAATAGCGGAGCCGACACGTTATGATGTGTCAGGGTACGTCCTGTCAGGCTGGGTCTGGCTATGTTTTGACAGTACAGCTTTAACTCTTGTGCTGTACACTGCAATTCGGCGGACTTTTGCGCTCTACTGTGCTCTAGTATGTCCTGCTTGGCCCTTGGGAGGGCACCAATAGCGGTCTCGGCACGGTAATATGAGTAATGTGACGTTTGCTTATGTTACTGTTGGCTTGGTTAGGAGAGGATAGCTTTGGCTTTAGCGCCATAGTCTGCTGTTAGGTGGATCTCTGCTCACTACAGAGACTTAATATTTTCAGCTTGCCTCTGGAAGGCCAGCAATAGTTGTCTCGGCTCGTTGCGTTGTGTCATGTTACGTTCGGTTAGGTTGGGTTAAGCAATGTTTGCTCCTGGTAGCATTGTCTTTAGCGCTGTTCGCTGCTAGCCAGTGGATTTCTGCGCTCTACTCTGCTCCAGTATGTCCTGGTTGTCTCTGCGGAGGGCAAGAATAGCGGTCTCGGCATGTTAGGTTGAGTCACGCTAAGTTTGGCTATGTTCCGTTAGATTGGGTTAGGCTTGGGTAGCTTTGACTATTCTGATATACAATGCGGTCATATGGTTTTCTGCGTTCTACTCTCCACTAACATGTTCCGCTTGACTCTGTAGAGACCAGAAATAGTGGTCGCGGCACGTTAAGATAAGTTGGGTTATGTTTGGTTCTGCTACGGTTGATTAGGTTAGGAGAGAATGGCTGTGACATTAGTCTTATAGTCTGCTATTAGTTGGATTCCTGCTCCCTACAGTGCTTTAATGCATTCAGCCTGGCTCTATGAAGGACTGATATAGTGGCCTCGGTACGTTACGTTGAGACAGGTTGCGTTTGGTTATGCTGGATCAGGATAAGTTTGGTTAGGAGAGCTTTAACTTTTGTGCTGTACACTGGTATTAGCTGCATTTCTGCGCTCCGCTATGATCTAGTATGAACAGCTTGGCGATGGGGAGGGCAACAATAGCGGTCTCGGCACGTTAGGTTGGGTAAGGGTACGTTGACTTATGTTACAGTTGGCAATGTTAGGAGAGGATAGCTTTTGCTTTTGGTGTTGTGGTCTGCTGACAGGTGGATTTCTGCGCCCTACAGCGATTCAATGTCTTCAGCCTGGCTCTGGGAAGGCCAGCAATAGTGTACCCGGCGTTTTATGTTTGGTCAGGCTATGCTAAGTTTGGTTTGGAGAGCTTTAACGTTTGTGCTGTACATTGCTCTTCGGTGGATTTCTGCGCCATACTGTGCTCAAGTATGTCCTGCTTGACTCTGGGGAGGACAGCAATAGCGGTCTCGGCAGGTTAGGTTTTGATAGGCTACGTTCGGCAATGTTCCGTCGGTTGGGGTTAGATTTCGGTAGCTTAGACTTTTCGGATAAACACTGCGATTCTATGGATTTCTGCGTCGTACTCTCCACTAATGTGCTCTGCTTGTCTCTTGGGAGACCAGCAATAGTGGTCGCCGCACGTTAGGTTTAGTTACGCTACGTTTGCGTATCTTGCGATTGGTTATGTTAGGAGAGTGTAGCTTTGACTTTATCGCTTCAGCCTCCCAATACGACTATTTCTGCGCCCTACAGTGCTCTAATAATTTCAGTCTGGCTCTGGGAAGGCTAGCGATACTGTTCGCGGCACGTCAGGTTGAGTCAGGTTGCGTTCGGTTATGATGGATTATGCTAAGTTTGGTTAGGATAGCTTCAACTTTGTTGCTGTACATTGCTATTCGGTGGATTTCTGTGCTCTACTGTAACCTAGTACTGCCTGCTTGGATCTGTCGGGGGAAGCAATAGCGGTTTCGGCACGTTAGGTTGAGTCATGCTACGCTGGCTAGGTTGGCTTAGGTTACGTTTGGAAACGGTAGGTTTACCTTTTGTGCTGTACACTGTTATTCGGTGGATTTCAGCGCTCCACTGTGCTCTAGTCAGACATGCTTGGCTCTGCGGTGACCAGTAATAGCGGTCTCGACACGTTAGTTAGAGTTGCGCTATGTTTGGATATGTTCAGTTTGATTGGGATAGGTTTGCGTAACTCCGAATGTTCCTATATAGCATGCGATTCTATGCACTTCTGCGTCCTACTCTCCACTATTGTGTTCTGCTTGGCTCTGTGGAGGCCAGCACTAGTGGACGAGGCACGTGAGGTACATATATGTTACGCTTGGCATTGTTACGTTTGGTTATGTTACGAGACTATAGCTACGACTTTAGTGCCCTTGTCCGCTGATAGGTGGATTCCTGCGCCCGGCAGTGCTCTAGTGCTCCCAGCTTGGCACTGAGGAGGCCAGTAATAGTGGCCTCGGCTCGTTATGTTGAGTTAGGCTATGTTCTGTTATGTTCTGTTGGTTTACGTTATGCTAGGGTAGCCTTGACTTTTCTGATATACCCTGCGGTTCTGCGGATCCCTACGTCCTACTCTCCACTTATGTGTTCTGCTTCGCTCTGTGGAGGCCAGCACTAGTGGACGAGGCACGTTAGGTACATATATGTTACGTTTGGCATTGTTACGTTTGGTTATGTTAGGAGAGGATAGCTACCACTTTAGTGTCTTTGTCCGCTAATAGGTTGATTCCAGCGCCCGGCAGTGCTCTACTGTTTTCAGCTTTGCTCTGGGAAGGCCCACAATAGTAGTCTCGGAACGTTATGTAAGGTCATGTTACGTTCGGCTATGTTGGGTTAGGCTAAGCTTGGTTAGGATAGCTTCAACTTTTTTACTGTACACTTCCATTCGGTGGATGTCTGCGCTCCAATGTGCTCTAGTATGACCTGCACGGCTCTGTGTGGGGCATCACTAGCGGTCTCGGCACGATAGTTCGTGTTAGGCTATGTTTGGATGTGTCCCGTTTGTTTGGGTTAGGTATGGGTAACTGCGACTTTTGCGATATGCACTGCGATTCTATGGATCTCTGCGTCGTACTATCCACTAATATGTTATGCTTGGCTCTGGGGAGGCCAGCAATAGTAGTAGCGCACGTTAGGCTGAGCTAGGTTACTTTTGGTTACGTTACGATTGGTTAGGTTAGGAGGGGATAGCTTTGACTTTACTGCCATAGTCTGCTATTAGGTGGATTCCTGCGCCCTGCAGAGCCTTAATAATTTCATCCTCGCTCTGGGAATGCCAGCACTAGATGTCTCGGCACATTAAGTTGTGTCATGTTACGTTCGGGTAGGTTGGGTGAGCCCATGTTTGGATAGGATAAATTTAACTTTTGTTCTGTACACTGATATTCGGTGGATTTCGGCGCTCTACTGTACTCTAGTATGTCCTGCTTGTCCCTGGGGAGGGCATAAATAGCGGTTTCGGCATGTTAGGTTGATTTATGATATGTTCGGTTATGCTGTGTTGCTTTGGCTTAGGTTCGTGTAGCTTCGACTTTTCAGATATACACTACGTTTATATGGATTTCTGCGTTCTACTCTCTACTAATGTGTTCTGCATGGATCAGGGGTTGCCAGCTACAGTGGTCGCGGCACTTTGGATTGAGCTATGCTACGTTTGGTTATGTTATGATTGGTTAGGTTCGGAAAGGGTAGCATTGACTTTAGTGCTCTGGTCTGCTATTAGGAGGATTCCTGCGCCACATGGGGCTCTAATGCCTTCAGCTCGTCTCTGAGAAGTGCAGCAATAGTGGCCTCTGCATGTTAAATTGTGTCATGTTACGCTCGGATAATTTGGGTCAGGCTCAGTTTTGCCAGGATAGCTTTACCTTTTCTGCTGTACACTGCTGTTCGGTGGACTTCTGCGCTCTACTGTGCCGTAATATGTCCTGCTTGACTTTGGGCAGGGGCGGCAATAGTGGCCGCCGCACGTTGCATTGTTTAAGGTTACGTTCGGATAGGTTAAGTCAGGCTAGGTTTTGTCAGGACAGCCTTAACTTTCGTGCTGTTCACTGCTCTTCGAGGATTTCTGCGTTCTACTGTGCTCCAGTAAGTCCTACTTGGCCCTGGGAATGGCAGCAATAGCGGTTTCGGCACGTTCGGTTTCGTTATGCAAGGTTTGGTTATGTCGTGTATGTTTGTGTTAGGCTTGGGTAGCTTTTACTTTTCTGATCTACACTCCGATTATTTGAATTTCTGCGTTCTACCCTATACTAATCTGCTCTGCTCGGCACTGGCGTTGCCAGCAATAGCGGTCGTGACACGTTGGGTCGAGTTACGGTACGCTTGGTTATGTTACGATTGGTTAGGTTATGAGAGGATAGATTTGACTTTAGTGCTGTAGCCCGCTGTCAGGTGGATTTCTGCGTCACACAATGCTTCAATATTTTCAGCTTGGCTCTGGGAAGACCAGCAATAGTAGTCTCGGACCGATATTTTGAGTCATGCTGCCTTGAGTTAGGTTGGGTTAGGCTAAGTTTTCTTAGGGTAGCTACAACTTCTTTGCTGTACACTGCAATTCAGTTGATTTCTGCGCTCTACCGTGCTCTAGTACGTCCTGCTTGCCTCTGGGGAAGGCAGCAATAGCGGTCTCGGCACGTTAGCTTAAGGCAGGCTACGTTTGGCTATGTTCTGTTGGTTTGGGTTACGTTTGGGTAGCTTTGACTTTTCTTACATACAGTGCGATTCTGTGGATATCTGTGTTCTACTGTACGCTAATGTGTTCTGCCTGACTCTGGAGAGGCCAGCAATAGTGGTCGCGTCACGTAAGGTTGAGTTAGACTGAGTTATGCTACGATTTGTTGGGTTAGGAGGGGATGGCTCTGACTTTAGTGCTATGGTCTGCTGTTAGGTGGATCTCTGCGCCCAACAGAAATCTAATTTCTTTAGCTTGGCTCTGGGATGGACGGCAATAGTGCTCTCGGCACTATATGTTAAGTTCCGTTACATTTGGTTATGTTACGATTGGTTAGGTTGAGGGAGGATAACTTTGAGTTTAGTGCTGCAGTGTGTTATTGGGTCAATTTCTGCGCCTTGCAGTGATCTATTAATTTCAGCTTGGCTCTGGGTTGCCAGCAATTGTGGTCTCCGCACGTTAGGGTTAGCTACGTTGCGTTGGGATATGTTAAGATTGGTAAGGTTAGGAGAGGTTAGCTTTGACTTTAGTGCTGTGGTCTGCTACTAGGTGGGTGCCTGCGCCCTACCGTGCTATAATGTTATCAGCTTGTCTCTATGAAGGTCAACAATAGTGGTCTCGGCACGTTATGTTGGGTCCGGTTTCGTTCGGTTACATTGGGTTAGGATAAGTTTGGTTAGGATAGCTTTATCTATTTTTTCGGGTCACTGCTATTCGGAGCATTTCTGCACTCTACAGTCCTCTAGTATGTCCTGCTCGGCTGTGGGGTGCCGTAATAGCGGTTTCGGCACGTTAGGCTGAGTTAGGCTGTTTTTGGCTGTGTCCGGTTTGTTTGGGTTAGGCAATGGTAGCTTCGACTTTACTGATATACACTGCGATTCCATGGACTTCTGTGCTCTGACGTGCGCTATCATACCCCGCTTGTCTCTGGGGTCGTCAATAGAGGTCGCGGCAAGTTAGGCTGAGCACTGCTACGTTTGGTTGGGTTAGTAGTGGTCGGGTGTGGTCGGGATACCTTCGACTTTTGTGCTATGCACTGTAATGTGGTCGATTCCTACGCTCCACTGTGCCGTAGCATATTCTGCTTGCCTCTGGTGAGGTCAGCAATAGTGGACTTGTGACGTTAGGTTGAGTTAGGTTACGTACCATTGGGTTAAGTCAGGAAGCTTTGGTCAGGGATTCCTTGACTCTTGTGCTATACGATGCTATTCGGTGCATTTCCGCGCTCTTCATTGCTATACCATACTCCGCTCGAATTTGGGGAGGCAAGCAGTGGTGATCGCTGCACGTTAGTTTGAGTTTGTTTACACTTCGTTTGATTATGTTAGGCACTGTTTGGTTAGGATACCTTCGACTCTTGCCCTATACACTGAATTTCTGTGGATCTCTGTGATCTACTGTGCTCTACTACATTCTGCGTTGCTCTGTAGAGACCAGGAGTGGTAGTCGCGGCACGTCATGTTGTGTCTTGCTGTGTTCGGTTATGTTAAACTATTTCAGGCTAGGTTACAGTACCTACGGCTTCTGGGCTGTTCACTGAAATGCGGTGGGTTTCTGCGCTCTAATGGGCTCTAATATGCTCTGCCCGGCTTTAGGGAGGCCAGCAATAGGCGACTCGGCACGATAGGATGTGTTATGTCACGTTCTGACAGATTAGGATTTGCATAAGCTCGGTCAGGTTAACTTAAACCTTCGTGCTGTTCACTGCAATTCGGTGGATTTCTGCGCTCTACTGTGCTCTTCTATGTTCTGCTTAGCCCTGGAAATGTCAGCAATATTGCTCTTGGCACGCTGGTTTGCGTTATGTCATGTGTGGTTTGTTTAGGTTGGGTTAAGTTCGGTAAGGATAGCTCCGACTTTCGTGCTATATACTGTTGTTCGGCGGACTTCTGTGCTCAACTGTGCTCTAATATATTCTGCTTGGCCCTGGGGAGGCCGCCAATAGTTGTCTCAGCACCACATGCTGTGGTAGGCAACGTTTGGTTACGTTATGTTAGCCTGGGTTAGGTCTGGATAGACCCGACTTCTGTGCTGCACACTGCGATCCCATGGATTTCTGTGCTCTCGTCTCCCCTTGTAAGTTCCACACGTCTATGGGGTAGCCAGCGACAGTGGCCGCGGTACGTTAGGTTGAGTAAGGTTGCGCTTGGTTTGGCTAGGTTAGGGAAGGTTAGTTAAGGCTACCTCAGCTTTTGTGCTATACACTGCTATTCGGTGGACTTCTGCGATCTAATGTGCTCAGGTACGTTCTGCTCGGATAAGGGGAGCGCAGGAATAGTGGTCTCAGCACGTTATTTTGAGTTGGGCTACGATTCGTTAGGCTAGATTGGTTCAGGTAAGGTTTGGGTATCTGACTTTTTTGCTGTACACTGCAATTGTGGGGATCTCTGCGCTCTGCCGTGCTCCAGTATATTCTGCATGGCTCTGCAGAGGTCAGCAATAGTGGCATCGGCACGTTCGCTAGGGCTAGGCTACGTTGTGTTATGTTACGTTTGGAGAGGTTATGATGTTATAGTATAGACTCCTGTGCTATACGCTGCTATCCACGGACTTCTTCGCTCTGCATTGCTCTGGTATACTCAGCTAGACCGCGCGGAGCCGTGCAATAGTGGCCGCGGCACGTTAGGTTGAGTTATGTTATGATTTGTTTGGTCATGTTAGGTTATGTTAGGTCATGTTTGGCTAGGGTAGCTTCGACTACTGCGCTATACACTGCTGTTCGATGGGTTTCTGCTTGCTAGTCAGCTCTAACATGTCCCGCTTGGCGCTGGGAAGGCCAGCAATATTGTTCTCGTCACGTTATGTTGTGTTACACTCCGTTTCGGTAGGTTTCGTTAGGTCAGCTTAGGTCAGGATATGTTTGACCATTGTGCTATACACTGCAGTGCGGTGGACTTCTGCGATCTGCTGTGTTATGGTATATTCTGCTTCGATCTAGGGAGGCCAGCAATTGTGTTCTCCGCAGGTTAGGTTGGGTTATGCTACGCTTGGTTATGCTACGTTTGGTGAGGTTAGGATAGGATAGCTTAGACTTCTGTGCTATACACAGCTGTCCACGGGTTTCTGCGCTCTACTGTGCTCTAGTGCATGCCGCTTGGCACCGGGGAGGCCGCCACTAGTGGTATCAGCATTTTCCTTTGAGTTTCGCTACGTTTGCTTATGCTACGTTTGGTTAGGTTACGATAGGTTGGCTTCGACTTTTGTGCTATATGCTGCTAGTAGGTGCGCTCCTGTACTCTACTGTGATCTAATGTGTCCGGCTTTGCACTGCGGCGTCCAGTAATGGTTGTATCGGCATGCTGGTTTGAGATAGGATACGTTACGATGGGTTAAGCGGGGACGGTTTGGTTAGGATTTCCTTGTCTTTTGCATTATACACTGCTTTTCGGAGGATTGTGTCGGGCTGCGTTTAGCTTGTTTAGGTTAGGTTAAGTTAGGTCAGAATAGATGTAATTCCCGCGCGATACACGACTGTCCGGATGATTTCTGTGACCTACTGTGATCTACTATATCCTGCTTGGCTGTGGGGAGGTCAGAAGCAGTTGTCTCGGCACGTTACGTTCTGCTATGTAACGTTCGGTTAGGTTGGGTTAGACCACGTTTGGTTATGTTGGGTTAGGCCGTGTTAGGTTAGGATACTTTTGACTACTCTGCTATACACTGCAACGCGCTGTATACCTGCGCTCTACTGTCCTCTGGTATATTCTGCTTGGCCATGGTGAGGCCAGTCATAGTGGTCTCGGCTCTTTGGGTTGAGTAATGTTACGCGCGCTTATTCTACGTTTGGCTAGGTTAGGTAACGATAGCATTGAGTTTTGTGCCGTAAACTACATTTCGGAGGATTTCTGCTCTCTGCTGCGCTCTATCATATTCTGCTTAGCCCGGGGAGGGACAGCAATATTGGTCTCGTCTCGGTATGTTGTGTTACACTAAGTTTCGTTAGGTTTGGTTAGGTCAGCTTAGGACAGTGTATGTTTGACTTATGTGCAATACCCTTCAGTGCGGTCGACTTCTGCGATTACCTGTGCTCTAGTATATTCTGCTCGGACCTGTGGAGGCCAGCACTAGTGACATCAGCAGTTAGGGGCGAGTTAAGCTACGTTTGATTATGCAAAGTTTGGTCAAGTTAGGAGAGAATGGATTAGACTTTCGTGCTGTACAGTGCTATCCGGTGGGCTTTTGCCCTCTACTGTGCTATAATATGTCCTGCATGCCTCTGGGCTAGCCAGAATTGGTTGTCTCGGCGCGTTAGTTTGAGTTGGGCTTCGGTTCGTTAGGTTAGGCTAGAAAGTGTTGGTTAGGATTTCTTTGACGATTGTGTTGTACACTGCTATATGGTGGATATCTGCGCTCAACAGAGCTCTGATATTTTCAGCTAGACACTGCGGAGTCCAGCAATAATGGCCTCATCTCGTAAGGTTTAGATGGTCCACATTTGGTTTGGTTGGATTAGGTCAGGTATAGTTATGCTATCCTTGACATTTGTGCCATTCGCTGCTCTTTGGTGGCTTTCTGCGCTCTGCTGTGCTTTAGTATATTCTACTTAGCTCTGGGGAATCCAGCAATTGTGGTCGCGGCACGTTAGGCTTTGTTAGATTGCGTTCGGTTATACTACGCTTGGGCAGGTTAAAGTAGGATAGCCGCGACTTTTGTGCCATACACTGCTATTCGTCATATTCCAACACTCTACGTTGCTCTACTACACCCTGCTGGGCTCTGGGATGGCCAGTAATAGTGGTCCCATCGCGTTAGTCTGATTATAGCTACGTTTGGTTATGTTACGTTTGGTTGGGGTAGGAGAGGGTAGCATTGACTTTTGTGCTATATGCTTATGTTCGGTGTAATTCTGCTCAATACTGTGTTCTGATATGCTCTGCTTGGCGCTGGGGAGGCCAGCAATGGTGGCATCTGCACACTAGGTTTTATTAAGCTGCGATAGGTTATGTTAGGTTTGGTTGGGATGGGACGGGGTAGCTTCGACTGCTGCGCAATGCACTGCGTTTCTATGGATTTCTGCGCTATACCCTTCTCATATGTGTTCTGTTTGTCCCCGTGGATGCCAGCAACAGAGGTATCGGCTCGTTATCTTTAGCTATTCTGCGTTTCGTTAGATCAGGTTTGGTCTGGTTAGATTAGGATATCTCCGACTTTTCTGACCTACATTGCTATTTCGTGGCCTTCTACACTCTATTTTGCTCTACTATACTTTGCTCGTAGCTGCGGAGGCCAGCAATAATATTCGTGGCACAATAGGCTTTGTTAGGCTACGTTTGGTAATGTTATTATTGGTTTGGTTAGGACAGTGTAGCTTTGACTTTTGTGCTGTACGCCGCTCTTCGGTGTATCTCTACGTTTTACATTGCTCCACTATACTCTGTTCGACTGCGGGAAGGCCAGTAATAGTCGTTTTGGTGCGTCAGGTTTATATAGTCTTCGTCGGGTTAGGGTATGCTAGTTTTGGTTAGGTTAAGATAGCTTCGCCTTTCGTGGTGTAAACTGTTGTTCGGTGGATTTCTCTGCTCTTTTGTTCTCTAGTATGCTCTGCTTTGCTCTGGGGAGGCCAGAAATATCATCCGCGGCATGTTAGGTAGTGTTAGGTTACGCATGGTTGGTCTATGTAAACATGGATAAGGATAGGGTAGCCTCGATTCTTCTGCTATGCACTTCGATTTTATGGATTTCTGCTCCACAATCCCGTCTATTGTATTCTGCTTGCCGCTGGGGAGGCCAGAAATTTTGGTCTCTGCAAGATATGCTGAGTACGCTATGTCAGGTTAGGATATGTTAGTTTGGTTTATATTTGGGGATCTTTGACATTTCCGCTGTACCCTGCGATTCTATGGATTTCCACGCTCTACTCACTTCTTATATGTTCC